>NC_061100.1:49963312-50333312 GCF_015104395.2 Macrobrachium nipponense
TAAATTCCAAGTGGTCAAGAGACTCATAAAGAAAAATATACATAAACCAACATATTCCAACAAAGAAAATGAATAAGGTGAACCTTGTGAATATCCTAATTGATGCATTAGGAAAAAGAATGCCAAAAGCATGCAAACTGTGTAAGGTGTGGTATAGCATAGTTAATCCACAAAACCTAATCAGAAAATGTGCTGAATGCAACATTCCGACCCATCCACAGTGTGCTGAGGTAATGCAAGATATGAGAAAAGATACAATAGAATATTTTGTTCAACATGTCTATCGTGGATAGACAATGTTATAAATCAAGATTGAATGTACAAATAGTTGAGGATGAAGAAGAAAGAAGAAGAGAGAGGAAGAAGAAGAAGAAGAGAAAACGGAAGTGAAGTAAACAAAACTGAAATGACAGATAAGAAGGAAAACAAAGAACAAGATAAAAGTATGGATGCAGAGATACTCATTGTGATACTACATATGAGGCAATAAAGCAGCATACTTACGAAGAAATAAATTACGATATGACAACACAAAAGAAAATCCCGAAGAGGCTCTACCCAGATCTACACAATGACGGGAAAGAGGAAAAAATAGATCTGTATCCAAAAATATGCAAAAACCTAAAAGAAGGAAAAGGATGTAAGTTCGACAAAAAATGTAAATATATGCACCCTGTAGCCATGAATCATAATCAAATAAATAATCAATCAAGTAATAAAATCCAAAAATCCAAATAAGAAAGAAACAAATAAAGAGAGGAATAAAGAATATCAGGTAAAAGAAAAAAGCAAGCCATCAACGAGATATGCAGAGATGTCAGCAAAAAATTTCAAAGCATCAGCTCCGAAATTCTACTCAAGAGATAATAACTGTATTTATTATGCAAGAGGATATTGCAGAAACAGGAGAAAATTGCAGATTCAGACACAAAAATGAATAATTATGATGAAGGAAGATCAAATATTATGGTAAAGTTGGATTTTTTAATGTCAGAATTTCTGGAAATGAAAAAAAAAAGAACAACATCACCACAACAGGAAAGAGACATGGGAAAATCCTTATTACTACCAATATTAAATGAAGGAGAAAACACGCAAACCATCATAGTGATGAATGCGCAGGGTTTAGTACGAGTAACTCAAAAAGAAAAATAGAGTACTAAGAAGAACTAACCCAAATTGAAAAGAATAGATATAATGAATATAAGTGAAACCTGGTATTCCCAAGAGACTGGGAATGATGATCAAATAAAAGGGTTCCAAACTTATAGATCAGATAGAAAAAATAGGAATCAAGGGGGAACCGCAATATATGGGAAAGACAAAAAACAAGGAAAAATATATGAGAAATTATGAGTAACTCAGAATGTGAACTAATAGCGGTAAAATTTAATCTGAAAAATTAATGAACATATTAATATAAAGGACCTCCTAATACTAAAGATTTGACTTAATAATAGAAAAATTGGATGATATATGTAGAAATCACAAGGACTGGACTATTCTCCTATCTGGAGACTTCAACTTCCTTTCGTAGACTGGAAAGAACGAATAGGAGATTGTGGTGTACTTATACATATAAAAAAGAGAGTATAGTAGTGCAGAAGATGAGAGGCAATTCGAAAAGCTATTAGATATGCTACTAGAATACAACATTCAACAAATTAAATCACCTGCCAACAAGAAAGGAAAATACTTTAGACATAGTATTTGTGAACGAGATGAATTATGTTAAAGAAATAATAGTTTATAATGCGAGTATTTCAGACCATAAGTCATAGAATTAACAGTCCATACCAAAGCAAGTGAAAACAGAGATAAGCAAGAAATGAAAAAGTGGGAAGGATATGGAAAATACAACTTCTACGGTAAAAAATATAAAATGGTCAGAAATAAATGAAGAATTAAACAAAGATTGGGATAACATTTTTCGTAAGTGATGACATAGGGTAAATACGGAGATATTATATAAAATATTAGAGAAAATAGTGGATAAATATATACCGAAGAAGAAAAGTAAACATCAGTTATGCATACCAAGAGACAGAAGGATCTTGTTCCAGAAAATCAGAAAGTGGAAAAAAATGGTCTTGCAAAAGAAAAAAATGCATGGAAGTTATAGAACTAAAAAGTAAGATAGAAAATGCAGAACAAAAGATTATACAATCAAAAGAAAATGAAAATAAAACGGGACTTGGAAGAAAAAACCCTAATAAATATCAAGCAAAACCCCAAACTATATCTCATACGCGAAAAAAGATGAATAAAAGAAGAATAAAAATAAAAAAGGCCCTCTAAGAATTGAAGGAGATTAACGATGAAAAAAAGGAAATTGCAACATATTGGCAGAACGATATAAGAGAGAATTCACCCCTAGAATAGATAATGAAGATAATGATATAGAAGTAAGGGACGAAAATAGTGAATATTTAGCTGACATAGATATTAATGAAGCTGAATGTAGGCTATTAATGAAATTAAAAATGGAGCTGCAGCGGGGCCTGATGGAATTCCTGCTATTTTGTTAAAGAAAGAAATAGTTCATTCTATCGCAAAGCCACTTGCATATTATTAAGACAAAGTGTAGATAAAGGCAAGATTTATGATGAGCACAAATTAGCATATATTACCCCTACTTTCAAAAGTGGATCAAGACTAGAGGCAAGTAATTATAGGCCTGTGAGTCTAACATCACATATTATGAAAGTGTATGAAACGGTAATGAAGAAAAATATGAAACATTTAATAAAAAATAACTTGTTTAATATAGGACAACATGGTTTCGTACCCGGAAAAATTACACAAACCCAATTGTTAGTCCACCGTGAGAACATATTCAAAAATATGAAAAGCGGAAATGAAACAGATGTGTTATCTAGACTTTGCAAAAGCTTTTGACAAGTAGACCATAATATATTAGCGAAGAAATAGAAAACACAATATCGTGGATAAAGTAGGAAGATGGTTAAAAGAATTTTTACACAACAGAAAAATGATATTGTTAAACTACAATAAAGTTTTGTACATACTTACCTGGCAGATATATACTTAGCTATAGTCTCCGACGTTCCCGACAGAATTTCAAATCTCGCGGCACACGCGACAGGTAGGTCACGTGGTCTACCTTACCCGCCGCTGGGTGGCGGATGTACGAACCACTCCCCGTTTGCGTCAGTCTTTTCTCTTCCACCTCTCCTCAGGGGAGGCTGGGTGGGCCATTAATCATATATATCTGCCAGGTAAGTATGTACAAAACTTTATTGTAGTTTAACATATCATCTTTTACATGAACTTCCCTGACAGATATATACTTAGCTGATTGCACCCTTGGTGGAGGGTAGAGACAGCTAAATAATACAGGTAAGACGGGAAACAACTAATGTTGTAGGATATAAAAAAACCTTGGTTCTCACCTTTTCAGGATGAAGACTTCATAGATACTGTCTCTGAGTCTGCATTGCCTGGAGAGCTACAGCTAGGACGTGACCTGATGCTGAAAGACTCTCGGATCTACCCACTGGGATATGTGATCCCCTATTGTGGTAGAATCCAAGTCGGATCCTGTTAGAGGGACCTTGTCCGCTTACCTAACAGATCCTTACCACTACCTCTGCAAGGAGCCAAAACCCACCAGACCACCTAACCAAAATACAAAGGGTTAATATTACGACAAAAAGAGGTGCCTCCTGCAACCTCTTTCAGACACCAAAAAACACCAATATAAAATATAGGGTACCAATATACACAGGATAAGTTTCAGCTCCCTGCCCCGCACCGAATCCGCCGATACGAAAGGACCCAAGGCGAAAGCAATTTATCATATGTGATTTTTTACATCAACGTAGGTAGTGGTTTTGCGAAAACCGAGTTGGCATCTCCAAAAAGTCCGCCCCATCAAGTTCCGCACAGACATATTTTTTCTGAATGCAAGCGAAGTTGCAATGGCTCTCACCTCGTGAGCTTTCACTTTCAGTAGTTCTAAAATGTTCTTCCTTACAGGCAACATGTGCCTCTGTAATAAGGCTTCTCAGAAAAAAGGAAAGAGCATTCTTCGACATGGGCCGAGTGGGGTCCTTTACGGAGCACCAAAGCACATCTTGATTAGCCTTAAGTTGTTCCTTCCTCTTAAGGAAATACTTCATAATTCTCATAGGGCAAAGAGTTCTTTCAGGCTCTTCCCCTACTAGAAAAGATAAACTACGAACTTCAAAGCTCCTGGGCCAAGGGCGTGATGGGTTTTCATTCTTTGCAAGGAACTTGGAAGAAACGAACACACCATAGAATCTTCCTTAAACCCTACATTGCCCTCAATAGCTTGGAGCTCACTCACTCTCTTAGCTGTAGCTAGGGCCAAAAGGAAGATAGCCTTCTTCGTCAGATCCTTGAAAGAGGCTAAGCCAGGAGGTTCGAATCTAGACGATCCAAGGAATTGTAGAACTACGTCTAGATTCCAGTTCGGTACTACATGAGGACGCCTAAATGGTTTCAAATGATCTAATAAGATCATGCAGGTCCTTATCATCGGATATATTTAAGCCTCTATGCCGAAATACCGCCGCCAACATACTGCGGTATCCCTTAATAGTTGACACAACAAGATGACATTCTTCTTTGAGGAAAATAAGGAAATCTGCAATTTGGGTCACAGAGGTACTGGAAGAGGAAATGTTCTTCCTCTTGCACCAACGTCTGAAGACATCCCACTTTGACTGGTATACACGCAAGGTGGAAGGTCTCCTCGCTCTTGCGATTGCTTTAGCAGCTGTTGCTGAAAAGCCGCCTTTCGCTCTGACCAAACTTTGGACAGTCTGAAGCCAGTCAGACTGAGAGCGAGGAGATTTTTGTGGTACCTGTTGAAGTGGGGTTGTCTGAGTAGATAGCTCCTTAGCGGGAGCGATCTTGGAAGGTCCACCAACCATTCCAGTATCTCTGTGAACCATTCTTGGGCCGGCCAAAAGGGAGCGATTAAGGTCATTCTCGTTGAATCGGACTCTACGAACTTCTTGATGGTTAGCCCCAGGATCTGGAAGGGGGGAAACGCGTAGACGTCGAGTCCGCTCCAGTCTAGAAGAAGAGCATCTATTGCTAATGCCTCTGGATCCGATATCGGAGAGCAGTAAGGATCCAGCCTCTTGTTCTTTGACGTGGCAAAGAGGTCTATGCGTGGCCTGCCCCATAACTTCCACAGGCTCTGGCATACATCCAGATGAAGGGTCCACTCTGTGGGAAGGACCTGATCTTTCCTGCTGAGGAGATCTGCTTTTACATTCCTTTCTCCCTGCACGAACCTGGTGAGAAGCTTGATTGTCCTCTTTCTTCCTGCCCACAAGAAGAAGGTCTCTTGCTGTCCTCGTACAGAGAGAAGGAATGCGTCCCCCCCTGTTTTCCTGATATATGCCAGAGCTGTAGTGTTGTCCGCGTTGACTTGCACTACCGATCTTCTGACTTGGGCTCGAAAGCCTTCAGAGCCAACCACACAGCCATCAACTCCTTTCTGTTGATGTGCCAGGCTACCTGGTCCCCCACCCAGGTACCTGACTTCGCTGGTTCCCAGAGTTTGCCCCCCACCCCGTGTCCGCGCGTCGGAGAAAACAGCACCAGGTTTGGGGGTTGGGATTTGAAGAGACAGTCCCTTCGCAAAAGAGGTTGGGATCTGTCCACCAACATAGATGTTTCTGACGTCTTGGAAATAAACGACAGGGAGAACGTCAAATCCTGAGAACGACGACTCCAATTCCGATGAAGAAAGAATTGGAGCGGTCTCAGGTGCAACCTTCCTAGGGAAACGAATTGCTCCAGCGAGGAGAGCGTCCCCAGCAGACTCATCCACTCCCTCACTGTGCATACTTCTTTCCCTAAGAAGGTTGTTACTCTCTCGAATCCTCGGGCTATCCTTTCCTGAGAGGGAAAAGCCTGAAAAACTCAGAGAGTTCATCTGTATCCCGAGATACACAACACTCTTGCTCGGGAATTAGTGACGACTTCTTGAAATTGACGAGAAGTCCCAACGCCTTCGTCAATTCTAGAGTTACTTGTAAGTCCTTCAAACAACGATCTTCTGAATTGGCCCTTATTAGCCAATCGTCGAGGTACATGGATATCCTCACCCCTTTCCTTCAAATGAAGCCATTGAGACACATTCCTCAAAATCCCCGTGAACACTTGAGGGGCCGTCGAGAGGCCGAAACACAGAGCCCTGAACTGAAAAATTTTCCCCCCCATCATGAATCTGAGAAACTTCCTCGAGGAAGGATGGATCGGTACTTGGAAGTAAGCGTCTGTAAATCCAAGGAAACCATCCAGTCCCCTGGATGAAGTGCTGCCAGCACTGATGAAGGCGTTTCCATCGTGAACTTCTTCTTTTCTACGAAGAAGTTCAGGGCGCGCTTACGTCCAACACCGGTCTCCATCCCCCTGAGGACTTCGGAACTAGGAAAAGGCTGTTGTAGAAGCCCGATGAACGATGGTCTGTCACTAGTTTCGATAGCCCCCTTCTCCAGCATCTGATCTACTGCTAGATGGAGAGCTTGATTCATGATGGGGTTCTCTGTACTGGCCGTCAGTTCCCTTGGATGGATCGTCAAGGGAGGTCTTTCGACGAAAGGGATGAGGTAACCTCTCCTCAAAAATAGAAAGGGTCCAAGGATCCGCCCCTTTTTGGGCCCAGACTTCTGCAAACTCTAAGAGTTCTGGCGCCCACCGTTGTTTGAAGGACTTGCAAGTTATTTGGGGGCTTAACAGACTTGGCGAAAGTCTTACCCCTTCTTGAAGGTCTACGACCTCTAAATGTAGAGGTTCTTGATGAAGACGCCCCTCGAAAGGGTTCTCGAACACTTGCCTTTTTTCCTTCTTAGCCTTGGCTAGGGAAGGAAGGGCGAGGTTTTGTTTTCTTGCCGACTGTGCCAAAAGGTCCTGGGGGTGGCTTTTAGCCAAAAGTGATCTCGAAATGTCCTGCACTAGATGTTTAGGGAACAACTGAGCAGACAGAGGAGCAAACAGCAAAGAAGACCTCTGGGCATGGGATACAGACTTCGTTAAGAAGGAACAATAAACAGACCTCTTCTTCACGATCCCGGCCCATACAGGGAGGCGATTTTACTCGCTCCGTCTCTTACCGGACTTGTCCATACAAGACAAAACACACATGAGATCTTCTGGCAAAAATGACTCTGGCACTTCAATTTTCTTGGCTAGGACCCCCAACGACCAATCAAGGAAGTTAAATACTTCTAGCACTCTAAACATGCCTTTTTAGCAGTGATCTAATTCATTCATTGCCCAAGTCGTTCTTAGCAGAGTTAAGGGCAGTTCTCCTTGTCGAATCTACCCAGCGCCGAAAAATCCGAATCAGCCGAAGACGGTAGACCAATCCTAAGGACTCTCCTGTTTCGTACCAGAAAACCAGCGCGTCCTGATAAACTTCGAAGGAGGAAAGCGAACATCGTTTTCCCCGCTTCTTCTTTGGAAGCCATCCAGGAACCAAAACTCCTCAGTGCCTTCTTCATTGAAAGAGTTGGCTTCATCCTCACACAAGAAGAACTCTTCGCTGTCTTCGCCGTTGAAAAAAGTGAGTGAGGAGGAGGAGGAGCCGTATGAGTAAGGGAATCCCCAAAAACTTGCAAAAGTAGCTCTGTAAGCTTCTTGTAAGAAGACACAGCAGCAGAAGTGTTCGGTTCCTCATCCGAACCTTCTAGGACGTCTTGTCGAGGCGCGCTAGGAGACTTAGCGGAAGATCCTTAGGTGACGAAGGGATCCTAGTAGGAGTTTAAGCGAGAGGTTGGAGAACGCCCTCTCTTAGAAGAGTTCACATCCACTGGAGAACGATGAGAAAGATCTGGGTGTCTACGATGAGACTCCCTCTTCAAGGTAGACGGAATCTCAGCCGAAGGAGAGGTAGGGCTCCTACTCCGAGAATCCTTGGAAAGGAAACATCCACAGGGCGCTTACGAGGAGGCGAGCGCCTGCTAGACTCTTTGCTCCTATCCTGAGGCGAGCGGCTGCCAGGAGAAGAGCGCCTATCGGAGCAGAGCGCTTGCGCGGCTCTCCATACCCGTCCAGTTGAGGACGATCAACGGAAGTTCGACTGGAAGGTGCGAAATGCGCCTACTAGGAGAAGGCTGCTTGCGAGACTCTTGACGTCTAACAAGAGGGTAACATTCAGGAGAAGGGCGCTTCAAAGCTAACGAGCGCCTACCTGGAGAAGGGCGCTTCCGAGATTCCTGGTGCCTACCAAGAGACGAACGGTCAGGAGTAGTGCGCCTAGAAGCGGGAGAGCGCCTGCACGGAGAAGGGCGCTTGAAAGACTCTTGTCTGCCCGAGGAGAATAATCAGGAGTATGACGCCTTAAAAGAGACGAGCGCCTACTAGGAGATCGATTTGCAGTAGGCTCTTGGCGCCTACCTTGCGGGGAGCGGCTAACAGCAGGCCGTCTATCATGCACACGACTCCCTACCAGACTCTTGACGCCTGTCAGGAGAGAAGTCACGATCCGACACTCGAGGAGATGACATCTAGAAGAAGAACGCTACTTGTATAAAGGCGCCTTCTAGGATCTTGAGGCTGCTGAGGAGAAGTCTCACGTGAGGAGTTGAAGAAATAGCGTGATGAGCAGGTGCAGTGCGCTTACCGGAAGCGGGAATCCAATTCTGGAGAAAAAACTTCTTTCTCCATAGAGCGTCCTACCGATGTTTGGCGCCTTGAAGTCGAAAGAGAGCCAGGAGAGCGAGGGCGCTCACGTGAGCCCTACCTTCATACGAAACCTCCCCATATGAAGGAGAACGTCTAAAAAGAGGAGAACGATCCTCTGAAGAGCGGCGCCTAGATCTCTTGATCGGAAGAGAAACGTCCTCTTCCTGCGTGATCTAACTGCTAGAGAGTCTGCTAGCGCCGTGATCTGAGCTTGAAGTCCCGCGAGTACTCTCGTAGGAGAATCTTGTTGTTCTTCTCGGAAGCAGGCGCCGAGCGAGGAGCGCGAGAAGAAGAACGATCACAGGATTCCTTGGGTTTCTTCGCCTCCACCGACGATTCTTCTTCCGGGAAAAACCTCCGGACTAGAAGCCACAGGACTGCAGGGAGCCTTCCAAGCCCTCTTCAACGGGCGCGACGCATCCGGGGAGTTCCAACCTCTCTTCGGAGAGGGAGAAGACGAAGAGGAGAAGCATTGGCGTAGGAGCTCCTTCTTGTAGCGATCCGAGGCAGCCTGGGAGCGTACTTCAGGATCTGCCGAGGGGACGCCTGACCGGTGGGGGTTCTCCCTAGCCCTCTTGCGGCTTTCGACTTTCCTACTCCACTGGAACTGGGAGTCTGGAAGAGGTCTAGGCCTAGAGGCACTAAGGAGCAGTCAGACGCACCCTCCACAACACTGGGGACACTGCCACTGATCACTAACACTCTCCTTACCTTCCAACTGACGAATCTTCTGATCCATAGAAAGAATCGTGGCTCTCAGAGCCTGCCACTCGCCTCCGAAGGCGAATCTTCGGCTTCGGTGGCGGGGTAGCAGGGGCTGCAACTTGGGAAGAAGGTTCTAATTCTACGTTAGTATTAGGATCCACATCCAACTCACTCATTCTAGATCTACTAGAACTTCTAGAGGAAGCCTTACGCACTCTATCACGTTCCAACTTCCTAACATAAGAAGAGAGAGCCTTATATTCTTCTTCATTCAATCCCTTACATTCACTATAAGGGTTAGCAAAAGAACATTCATTCTCCCTGCATTCATGCAAAACCGTGTGAGGGTCTACCGTAGCTTTCGGCACCGTCACCTACATCCTTCATTTCACGCAAACCCTAAACAAAAAACGAAGTTTTAACTATTGAATCTAGGTCAGACATCGTTAAAGAAAATCAAAATCAAAATCAAACCGGTCCACAATCAGCGTATGCCAAGCCAAACAAAGCGAATACGTCACCAAAAGAAGTCCAAATTAACTCCAGGCAAGCGAGAATCGAAAAACTATCGAGAGGAACCGACAACAGTTGTTATTGTTCCCGCGACAGAGAAAAATCTGACAAGCAAACGGGAGTGGTTCGTACATCCGCCACCCAGCGGCGGGTAAGGTAGACCACCTGACCTACCTGTCGCGTGTGCCGCGAGATTTGAAATTCTGTCGGGAACGTCGGAGACTATAGCTAAGTATATATCTGCCAGGGAAGTTCATGTACAAAACAGATAGTTATTGCAAACGATGAGAAATCGGATGAAGCCAAGGTAATATCCGGTGTGCCACAAGGTACGGTGTTAGCTGCAATACTGTTTGTTATTATGATTGAAGAAATAGACAGTAATGTTAAGGATTCGGGTAGTGAGTAGTTTTGCTGATGACACAAGAATAAGTAGAGAAATTACTTGTGATGAAGATAGGAACGCTCTACAAGAGACCTTAACAAAGTATATGATTGGGCAGAGGTAAATAGGATGGTATTTAACTCTGATAAATTTGAATCAATAAATTATGGAGACAGAGAAGAAAAGCTATATGCATATAGGGGACCTAATGATGAGACAATAACAAATAAGGAAGCAGTTAAAGACCTTGATGTGATGATGAATAGGAACATGTTATGCAATGATCAAATAGCAATTCTTTTGGCAAAATGTAAAGCAAAAATGGGAATGTTACGGCACTTCAAAACAAGAAAAGCTGAACACATGATTATGCTTTATAAAACATATGTTCGTAGTCCACTTGAATATTGCAATATGATATGATACCCACACTATCAAAAGGATATTGCACAAATAGAGAGTGTACAAAGGTCCTTTACAGCTAGAATAGAAGAAGTTAAGGACCTTGACTACTGGGAAAGACTACAATCCTTAAAATTATATAGTCTAGAAAGGAGAAGAGAATGCTACATGATAATTCAGGCATGGAAACAGATAGAAGGAATAGCAGAAAACATCATGGAACTAAAAATATCCGAAAGAGCAAGCAGAGGTAGATTAATAGTGCCCAAAACTATACCAGGAAAAATAAGGAAAGCACACAGGACATTAATCCACTACGCACCAGCATCGATAATGCAGCGTCTATTCAATGCATTGCCAGCTCATCTGAGGAATATATCAGGAGTGAGCGTAGATGTGTTTAAGAATAAGCTCGACAAATATCTAAACTGCATCCCAGACCATCCAAGATTGGAAGATGCAAAATATACCGGAAGATGTACTAGCAACTCTCTGGTAGACATTAGAGGTGCCTCACACTGAGGGACCTGGGGCAACCTGGACGAACTGTAAGGTCTGTAAGGTAAGGTCTCTCTCTGCTATTGGCTGTTTATATATTTCTAATGGTAAAATGTTTAATGTTTCCCTTGTAAAAAGAAAATGGATGTCTCAAATAGTAACAGTATGAAAGAAAACGAGCGTGACTGAATACTTATGGGGGGACTGAATTATTTTCACATACGTAACTAAGTCATGCAGTACGTACATAGTATGTATTTATGTATGACCATAAAATGTAAGATTCACTTTAAAACAGTATTAATAATATTTCAAAGATTAATATGAAACATAATAAGATATTTTATGTATATTTGATGAAGGATGGTCTTTTTAGGGATACTTTGGTGTTTGCATGTTGAGGATAGGAGTTTCTGAGCATTTTTAGAGGGGGGTTCCAAACATTCGCGGATTCTAACTATTCGCGGGGGGGTCTGGTACGCATCTCCCGCGAATACGGGGGGACCACTGTACCTTCATTTTGCAACAAACGGGAGGTCTCTAGCACAACATTTCGATTTATGGTGAATTTTTGAAAAGTTTTTTTTTACGTCCGCTCATTACGAATTCATGCATCATATTGTGATAATATTTTCTCTGTGTTGCTTTGATCATTTTACAATTCGTTATATACCAAAATCATCGCGATGTATTGTACAATACAACGAAAAAATAATTAACTCATTAGTTTTAACAGTTTTGCTCACAGCATGATTTGTATACAATTATATATGACTTTTTTTTTCGCTCGGTCATATATTCCAATATTTATATATGATAATGATATTTTTTGATGGTTGCATACTAAACTTCAGGCAATGACAAAAAAAGGAGCCAAAAATGAAATCTTAATCTTGAAAACTAAGCGTGCTGTGATTTTTTGAAAAAAACTTTTTCCTCTTCGGCGCTCACTCGTGAACGCCGCCGGCATACAGGAGACACTTTCGGAAATACTGGCTCTGCGTTTAAGGTTAATAAACTTACTAATACAGTATTGATCAATATTAATATTCTAAAATCAGTAAATCATTTTTGTATCATAAAAATATATTTAGTCATAAAAATAGCATAAAAATAAACTAATTAGTGATTATTTATAGTTGAAAAACCTGCCAATAGGCGAATTTCCCGCAAATTATGGGCAGATATGGTGCAGAGAGAAATTTGCGAATCTGACAGTCTGTGAATCCGGAGAACGCAAATAATTAGTGAACACTGCTCTACAAAGAAATCACTGCACTGTTGAGAGAGAGAGAGAGAGAGAGAGAGAGAGAGAGAGAGAGAGAGAGAGAGAGAGAGAGAGAGAGAGAGAGAGAGAGAGAGAGAGAGCAACAATGAGTCATAAATTTGGAATTTTCAGTTTATGTTGGAACCAGATTTTTTAATTAATTTTTTTGAATAGGGTCGTAAAATCGGGATGTCGTAGATCAAGACCATCATAACCCGGGGACCCCCTGTATTGGAATGTACTTTACTGTTACTGATCTTTAGTTTGATCTCAACCAGTTTTCATTTCATCATAATGTTACAAAACATTTTTACAACGCTTGCATATCACATGTGGAGTACATGTGTTTGATGTTTGTTTTCACATTTGCCAGTCTTTTTATTTAAAGTTTATTCTGAGAATGATAATTAACTCATAGTTTTTGCATAGGAATGTTGTAATGTTTTATCCTTTTTCTTTTATGAACTCATCAAAACTATCACAAACTTTCTCACTGTACCTTTCTTGTTACCTGAACATTAACTAAATGAATCTTTGTTTTGAACCTTTTAAACCATCCAATACTTGCGATGAATTCTTGATGTCAGTCATCACTTGCATGTTCCTTAAGAGTCTGAAACATACTTGCACCCTTTGCCTGGATGGTAATAAGGCTTAATACAGTTTGTTTCTTAATTTGGTCTTTTATCCACACTATTAATAACCGCTCCATTTCATGGACTCCTTGCCTTTGCTTTGTAATTACAGTAGAGTTCATTGAAGCAAATCTTTTAAACAGCTTCATGTATACATTCTCAATCCTTAAAAATGCTACTGTTGAATGTGGAAATTCTAAGTCACATGCTATTTTCCTTATTCTTTTTCCTCCATGTTTGCTAGTCACAATCACTTTTAATTCCAAGTTTATATAATTTCTCACCTTTTTGGCTGGATAAATTGTTGAGGATGAAAATATCCTTTTAGTCAACGAAGTGCAGCTTATTAAAAACTTTTCAAACAGTGAATGAAGTGCAAACGGCAACTATTGTTCTCTAGAGAGAATGTATTTTAGTGTGCATCAGAGAACTTAGGAGTAAATATTATAGATGGACAACTATCAAACTGTTAGTCACTCCTTCCAATCTAGCCCAACATTCTTGAATTGTTTAATTATATGATCATCTACCATGGTGGATATACATGTTTAATATTGTGAGGCCTGCTTTACACACATCGGTGGGACTGTTAATTATAAGCACTGCCAGCTGCATGGTGTTTTGTAAATTTTTATAATTTCTTAATAGCTTTTTAATTTCTAGATTTTTTCGCTACTGTCGTAAACACAGATTGGTTTAAGTCACACCTGTCATGAGTTGATGCCTATCTGTATTAGAAATGGGAGTAGCAGGACAAAGACTGGTACGAAGCCAAGCAAAGCATTAAAAATGGCATAAATGAAGATTTACACCTAACTGGACTTCAGATAGAAAGTGAAAAGTGAAGAGAAAGTTTAACCCTACAGAAGCAAAAGACAATATATAAAAATGTTCATAATCATAACTGATGGCTATAAAACATTTCATTCCTTCAAATTATAATTGATGGCTATAAAACATTCCATTCCTTCCAAAGTTAACATGATAACTTCTCGACAAACAAACTATATAAAATATGAAGGAACAAAAATGTGTAATCAGAATTCAATGCAAAATAAGGAATTTTGCCAATTCTATTTTTTGCATTTACTTGTCCAAAAACTTGTTAAAAAGATAAGTTTTCATAGGAATTCTTACCTGGTTCAGAAGTCACAAAACCTTCAATGTCAACAGCAGGGACTAAGATTATTTGTGTCTCCTTCAAAAGCTTTTGGATCTGTTCATCCTTGCGATTCCAACCTTCTCCTAAATGCCTTGCCAAACGAATCACCAATTCCCTTCCGACAGGTTGAGAGCCATACAATCCACCAAATATCACAATACGAGCACGGTTGTCTGGACCATCTACCGGCTAGAAAAACAAAAACCATTTGGTTTTAAGCACCATGCTTGAAATAACCATAAATGCTCTTATGAACAAAATAATACACTGTACGGTAGTACTTTTTTTATGGTCATACCTTGAGTCACCTGTAATATAAAAAATACATGTATACATGTACAAACAAAAAGTAACAATAAACAACAAGCATAACACAGATGCATGTGAATATCCTTGAAACACTTGACACTATACTAACAAAATAATGTAACTAGTTTTTTCTGAACACCATTAATCATATACATTGACATGCTTATTTCTGGAGACAAGAAAACCCCAGTCACACCAACTTCCATGCATATTCAGTCCTGCATGACGCCCACTTAACTTTTTTTTTTTTTTATAAAACTCAAGTGAGATAACGTGTTGCTTTTCCCCAGATTACATTCTCAAGGGTTTTGTGCAAGGCCTTCATAACTTCATTTGCCATTCCACAGTGTTAACATCATCATATGTATCCCTCTCTTTCATTATTTGTGTTTTATCTTCAGAAAGTCACCAGTCTTCTCAAGTTGTACAAGGTCCAAGAGTGTTCTTCACTAGAAGCTAAATGCTTTCCCTCTGTAACAGAAGTCATTACCAAGAATGCAACAGCTTCCATTTTGCCAGGTCTTTTCTCACTGTCTCCTTTGGAGGTTATCATGTCAATGATTCTTTAGGGAAGACCTTCCTCCTTTTGAAATGGCAAGGATGAGTCTTCATTGGTACCAGCACTCCCTGACAGTGGAGCAGTCTTCACAGGATAACACAAAAACCCTGTGGATAATTACTCTTTGGGCAAAGCCTCCATCTGCCACATACAGCTGACCCTGGACCAACTGATTAACATCCTGATAAAGAAGAAGGATGCCTATTTTAAAGATATTTTTGGTCTCCTGATTTCTGCTTACCTCTATGAACTTGTGTGGCCAACCCCTTGGATCTTTTTTTCCAGAGTCCTTATTTAAAGAGCTGGGTGTGAAATTGACCACCAAAACTATCTTCAATACTGGTATTTCTTCCTCAAATCATCTTTGACCTACAAGCTTGCTCCAGATTGCAAGTCTCGCTGGCAACTGAGGTAGTATGGCAATGTGCTTCAGAGCTCCTTCACCCTGCAACATCAGCAATCATCTTCATTCCATAGAACACGGTCATATCCTACTTCACCTTAAGCTACCCAGTCAAGGAGATAATGTTTTCCATTTCAGCCCAGCCAAGGTGGTCGATTATCCAGCAGTCTGCAAGTGATCTCCCAAACAACCAAGACCTGGTTAAGTTTTAACTGGACTTCCGACATCCATAGAGGAGCTGATACCTAACAATCATATCTGGTTTATTCTCTTCAATTTAATCTTCCAAACTACTGGAGAGCAATATCTATGTCCATAGATTCTCAAGTCCCCAATATAGAGGATGCATTGCTGGGCCTTCAGTGATGGTGAAATGAGATAGGACATACCTCAGATCTCTTAGGATCTGGATGAAATGCTGTTCTCCAACACATCTATTCAAGACTGGAGTGTCCATCTCTTGGGTCTTGAAGCAAGAAAATATTGGTTTCAAGTGGACCAGCTTATTTATATTAACATTTTATATATCAAATTAGTTTTTCTAGGCCTAGAGGCACCTGTGACATCCTTGAAAAGAAGGACTATTGGAGTTATGAAGAGGAAGAGGATGTACGTCTTATAAAATTGTCTCCTTCCAAATTACATTTAGAGTAAAATCTGTTCTTGAAAAAGTTTAAAGCTGTATGTAATCCCCCCCCCAAAAAAAAAAATTATACAAAACAGTACATATGTACTTACTTTAATACCCATCTGCAAAGCATGAACCTTCATACTCCATTCATTATCATTCAATAAGAACTCTGCAATATCTTTGTGTTGATTCTCTATGTCTGCCATTGCTTCATTTAACTGAGAATTGTTGAGATAATCACCAAGTAGATTCTCAGTAATACTAAAATCTTCATCTTGTGACCATGAACCAGTATCATCAGCTTTCAAAGTAAAATTGACAACAGTTGCCCATAAATGAGGTACTTCTACTGTCTGAGTACTTGGTTTATATCTGTAACGGAAAAATTACCATCAACATGCATCAACATAGTCTATACTGACGGAGCATAATACGTGTCACATTATTGTAATTATAAAAATGAGGCTAAAGACAACCACTAACAACTTCAGAACAATACAAATGGCCAAAGGCATTCATAATGCTGAATAAAATATGACTCAATATATTCATTATTATTATGAGGTGTACTGCAACACTGACAAAAAATTAAATATCATACAATCCACTCTTTGCAGCAAAAATATTCTAAATTTAAACATATTTCCTTGTTACTATCTTCTGTCCACCTGGCACCCCTCAAAAAGAAGCCTTTTTTAAAAGCAAATTTAATGGAGTACAGTATTACAATCTTCTGGTCTTTACATCTTAAGACAAACAATCATAAATATCTACTAATTATTCCTTTTACTACATTCATCACATTTACAAATTTGATGGAATAATTTAATTTTCTTATCAGAAAGCTGCCTGGATAGGATACTGTAATTAACCTAATGGGAAAAAGAAAAAATGGAAGATGAAAAGGGTCTTATGGTAACATCCCTGTCCACACTTGTATATACTGTACTGTAATATCAAACCTTTCTCAGTTTCTTAACCCTTTAACGCCGATTGGACGTATTTTACGTCAAGATAAATAGTCTCCCGGGTGCCGATTGGACGCATTTTACGTTGACATAGAAAAGTTTTTTAAAAATTCGCGGAAAAATATTTATAGGCCTACAAGCCGAAAACTTTTGAATCACGGGCCTTGGGGGATGCTGGGAGTTCACGGATCAAGGTGTTTTGTTTACAATTGTTACGCAGGCGCGCAAGCGCGAATTTCTTTCTTATCGCACTAAAAAGTATCAGTGACACATCTCAGAAATTACTTCGTGACTTTGACATAATTTTTGCACCATTTTAAGTTAGCCGTTACATGGAATATTATATATGAAAATGTGTGCAATTTCATGTAGAATACAACAAAATAAATACTCATGATTGTAGCTTTTATCAGTTTTGAAATATTTTCATATAAATAACGATAAGTGCCAAAATTTCAACCTTTGGTCAACTTTGACTCTACCGAAATGGTCAAAAACTGCAATTGTAAGCTAAAACACTTATATTTTAGTAATATTCAATCATTTACCTTCATTTTGCAACAAATTGGAACTCTCTAGCACAATAATTCGATTTATGGTGAATTTATAAAAAAAACTTTTCCTTACGTCCGCGCGGTAACTCTTCCGAAAAAATCATACATGCGATTGTCGTAATGTTTGCACCATTTTAAATTAGCCGTTACATAAAGTTTTATAATGGAAATGTGTGCAATTTCATGCACAATACAATTAAAAACAACCCATGGTTGTAGCTTTTATCAGTTTTGAAATATTTTCATATAAATAACGATAAGTGCCACATTTTCAACCTTCGGTCAACTTTGACTCTACCGAAATGGTCAAAAAACGCAATTGTAAGCTAAAACACTTATATTCTAGTAATAATCAATCTTTTACCTTCCTTTTGCAACAAATTGGAAGTCTCTAGCACAATGTTTCGATTTATGGTGAATTTATGAAAAAAAAAAACAAAAAATTTCCTTCCGTCCGGGCGGTAACTCTTCCGAAAAAATCATACGTGCGATTGTCGTAATGTTTGCACCATTTTAAATTAGCCGTTACATAAAGTTTTATATATGAAAATGTGCACAATTTCATGTAGAATACAACAAAAAGTAATTGAAGGTTGTAGCTTTTCTCATTTTCGAAATATTTGCATATAAATTACGATATAGAAAAAACCATGTTCGGTCAACTTTGACTCTACCGAAATGGTCGAAAAACGCAATTGTAAGCTAAAACTCTTAAAGTCTAGTAATATTCAGTCATTTATCTTCATTTTGAAACAAATCCGAAGTCTCTAGCACAATATTTAGATTTATGGTGAATTTAAAAAAAAACTTTCCTTCCCTCCGCGCACAGATTCTCCGCCGCAAATCTCCGAAATGCGCACGTCGCATTCTCGGAATATTTGCTCCATTTCATATTAGGGCTAGGAGTGGTAAAGGAAGCTGAAGAGCGAGATAGAGGAAATGAAAGGGATGCTAAGGAGTGCGAAAGTGGAAATGAAAGAAGAGGTGAAAGGAGCGGAGGAGAGAATGGTTGAGAAAATGGACGAAAAATTCGGGGTAATGATGAATGCAGTGCAAGAGATGATGCAGGAAATGATGAATGGGGTTTTGGCTGGGTTTGATAGAAGGAAGGTGACTGTGTTTATAGATGATATTTTGATTGCGAGTGAAACTGTTGAGGAGAATATGGAGCTGCTTGAGAAGGTATTAGCGTTGGATGAGGTGGAGTGGGGGGGGGGAGTGAGTTGAGAAGTAAAAGTGGTTCGTGGTTGGCTGGGGAGGTGGAATTTCTTGGTTCATAAGGTAAGTGCTAGTGGCGTAAGGAAGAGTGAAAAGTTTGTGGAAAAGGTAAGGGAGTTTCTGCGCCCCGGACCGTGCGCGAGTTAAAGGGGTTTTTGGGGTTGATTGAGTTTGGGAGGAAGTTTGTTAGCGATTGTTCGGAATGGACAGGGAAGAAAAATTGTACTAAGCTAAGGTGTGATGAGCGAATGGTGGGAGCATTTGAGAGATTGAAAGAGGAGGCCGCTCTAAGATGTCACCTTGGCTTTTCCAGACTATAGTGAGGAGGCGAGTGAGCTTGAGGTGTATACTGATGCGAGCGAGGTTAGTATGGGAGGGTGTTTGGCACAGATGCAAGAGGTGAATGGGGAGGAACAGTTGAGAGTAACTGCGTATGTAAGTAAAGCTTTCAATAAAGTGGAGCGGAAGTATTTGGTGGTTGAGAAGGAGCTTGCGGCAATAAGGTTTTGTGTGAAAGCGTTGAAAGTGTTTTTGTATGGGGTAAAATTTATCATCTGGACGGACCATCGGCCATTAGTGTATATGATCAAGAAGGAGAGTGTGAATGCTAGGATCGCGAGGACGATTGAAGATTTGAGTGAGTTTGATTTTAGGTTAGAATGTGTGCCAGGGAGTAAAAATGTGATTGCTGATGCAATGTCTAGGATGCATGGTAGGGGCAACGGTGTCGTGAAGAGTGACTGGGATCCGAATGTGGTGCCTGAGGGTCTGGTTGTAAGAGAGAGGTTTGAAGGGGATGACAGAGTGTGTGAATGTTTGTTTTCGGCATTGAAAGACTTGGAAGGGAGAGGTCTGGTTGAAGAGGTACCTGGTAGTGCGAATGAGTTGTGAGTGAGGTTGATGAGTGAAGTGCAGAAGGGAGTGGCATATGCGGAGGAACAAGGTGGGGAAGAGGAAATGTTGTGTAAATTGCTGTTAGCAGTAGCTGAGTTGTTTGGAATAAAAGTATTTTTGTATTTTGGATGGGATAGACTGGTCGAATATCGAGGGAGAATAAGTACAGGCAGTGAGCATAGGGTTTTGAGGATTCAGTGCGGGGAAAATGGTTGTAATTGGTTGGTTAGGAAAGGGGACTATGAAGGGGTTTTGAATCAGGAGTATGAAAGTGAGGAGGTAACTGAGGATGAATGTGGTGAGGATGACTGTGATGTGGATAATCAGGTGGATGTGGCAGTGAATGTGTGTGTGCATGGGACACGAGGGAAGATGGTGGCAATGGTCAGAATAAATGATAGTGAATACTGTGGTTTGGTTGATACAGGGGCACAAGCTTCCTTGGTGAGTGGGCCAGTGGTAAGTGAACTGGAGAGATGCAATTGGGAAGTGAAAAGGCGGTGTACAAGTGTGAGGATACATGGGCTGGAACATGGAAGTGTTTTGGTGAGGGAAGAGGTGCAGTTAAAGGTTAGGTTAGGAGATTTGGAAGTTGTACATAACTTTATAATCATGGGAGAAAATGATATGCCAGCTTGCTTTTTGATAGGGATGGATTTTTTGAGGATGCATGATGTAAGCGTAGATATAGAAATGGGGATTCTTAGTAAGGGGGTGGGGGTGCACAATAGCTAGGATTCAGGATTGTAGTGCATTTGTAGCAAACTTTGTGGGGGTAATTGATATTGCTAGAAGTGAGAATGATTTGTTGAGTGAGGAGGAGATTGATTAAATGCAAGATAAGTGCTTGGAGATAAGTATGTTGCGGCAGTGTGTCTTGGGGGGAGTACGTGTGGAAGATTGGCCGCCTGAGTTGGGTGTGTATAAGAGGGTTGCTAAACGGTTTGTGGTTTGTAAAAATGATATTGTTATGATACAATAAAGTTTGTTCATACTTACCTGGCAGATATATATATAGCTGTATTTTCTGAAATCGACAGAATTTTAAAAACTTCCGACACGCAGTGGTCGGCCAGGTGGTTAGTACCCATTCCCGCCGCTGGGAGGTCGGGTATCAGGAACCATTCCCATTTTCTATTCATAATTTTTATTTCCACTGTCCCTGAGAGGTGGGTGGTACTTGATTATATATATCTGCCAGGTAAGTATGACAAACTTTATTGTATCATAACAATATCATTTTGTTCATGAAACTTACCTGTCAGATATATATATAGCTGAATCCCACCGTTGGAGGAGGGAAGGGACAGAATAGAAGGATTTTGGGAAACAAATGCATGCAGATGATTTACATCTTGGTTCCACCTGTTAGCATAGCTGGCTTCGTGGTTACTGCCACGTAAGTCTGCTTGTGCTACTAGAGTTGCCAGCGAGGTAGAGACCTATATGCTGGTGCACTCCAGATGATCTGTCAACAGGGGCGATTGACCACGACGTGACAGACCATATTGACCATACCATGAGGGCTAAGAAGTAAAATAAATATATATATAAAATATATATCACCACCTGACCAACCTAGCCAAGTTAAGGGGTGTTTAACTAAGGCTTAAGAGTTAAGAAGTCGCCGTTTGTCGGCGACTCAACAACTAAATTAAGAGCTCTTCCTAACTATTTTCTACAGGATAGGATGAGTGGTACTTCTTGCCCCCAAGATTGTGTCTGCAGACACGTATGGCCCTAGCGGGCAGCAGATCTCATATGCCATCTTCACATCTCGCAGGGAGTGTGAAGTGAACACAGAGTTGCTTCGCTAAAACATGGTACTCAGGATGTTGCTGAGTGCCATGCTCTGTTGAAATGCTTCCGAGGCCGCGCCCTCACCTCGTGAGCATTCAGATGAAAAGATTTCAAATCTTTGTGCAAACACAATGAAAGAGCATTTTTAAAAGAACTCCTTAACACTAAAGCCAGGGTGTTCTTCGATATGGGCAAGTCTGGTCTTTTTCGGAACACTGCAGATTGCCCGAATGACTTCGACTTTCTTGAGTTTTATGTAGATAAAACTTGAGAGACCCGACAGGGCACAGGACTCTCTCTGGCTCCTGCCCCACTAAACTTGTGCCATCCTTGCTTCCAAGCTCCAGGCCTCCCAGGCCCCAAGACAAACGGGTTTCCATTCTTAGGCCACAACAGAAGGCTTAGAGAGCACCCGCCTTGTGTTCTCTAAAGCCAAAAACTTGTGACGATGGCTTAAAATCTCACTAACCCTCTTTGTCGTATCTAGGGTGGTTAGAAGAAGGCCTTCCTGATCACATGCAAGAAGTTAACAGGTAGGAGAGGTTCGAATGCTTTGACATCAAGAACTTCAGACTACGTCTAAGTTCCATATTGAAAGCTTCGATCTGGACATGCACAGTCAGTCCGTCTGTACTAAAGTCAGGTGACCGACCGCCAGTTGACCAGTTCAGACGAATCAAGGACAGCAAGGCTGTACCCTGAAGACCATAAGGCACTATTCTTCGCTGAAGGATGAGTGTCTGGACTGCCTGGGCGATTCAATCTAAGCAAAACCTTGGGGGGTGTATCAACGCAACCCAACGTCGTCAGCGAATCAACTCCTGAGCAACTCCTGACTCGAGCTTCTGGTGCCAGGAGAAAGGAGCTAGGAGCAAAAAAGGCGATTCAGTCCCGAAGGAAGAATGCCTGACAGTCCAACCTGGTCTCATGTTACACGATCATCGGGGGTGTATAAACGCAACGACTTCGTCAACAAGGAACTCAGGGCTACTATATGTCGCCTGATCTCGCACGAGTGTCTGACTCCGAGAAAACAGGTGAGACAAAAAGTAGATGGTGAGCGAGTTTCGAGATTCCACAGTACTCAAAGATCGTGAAGGGCTTTGTTGTTTGACAGAAGCAAATCTCTGAGCCCAAAGGCCGTCAACAACATATTGCGTATTCTTTAATAGTTGTGACTGCCAGCTTATCCCATTCTTCAGACGGAAATGGAAGACGGTAAATCTTATTCCTGTCAACATCTCGATAGTCTGAACGTAGTCAGACTCAGAGCGGAGAGGTTATAGGTACCTTTCGAGTTAGAGTAGACCGACTCTCTCGGAAAAGGTCCTTGGAAAGTGAACTAGGAAGGACGTGACCTCTGTGAATCCAGGATCCTGAAGTCCAACATGGGGCGATCAGCGTCATTGTCACTCCCTGTGACATCATAAATCCTCTTATTACATTTCCTAAGCGATTGAAAAAGGGGAAAAGAGACTAAACATACCATCCCCGTTCAATATCATAGGATGGGCGTTTAATGTACCGATCTCCGATCGGGAATAAGGGAGCAGAGAAGAAGAAGCCTCTTCGTCCTCAACATATCGAAGAGAAGAATGAAAGGGCGTCCCTAAAGTCTCCACAACTCTCAACATACTTCTAAAGAAAGATTCCACTCGGAAGTCAATAGTTGCTGCCGTCGATCGAGACGATTCATACGGACTTTTGCAATCCTGTAACGAACCTCTAGAGGATCGTTACATTCTACGCCTGTTGTTTTTATAATAGGCTCTTTCTCGTAAACTCGAACAGGGACCGAGAGAAGATACTTCTGTAAGATATGAGAGAGCTGTGGAATATCAGAGTTGATCTGGACCACTGGTTCCAAAAACTCGTTTCGAGGACTGGAGGGACGACCGAATTGCTTTTACTTCTTTCAGATTAAGATCCAGGACATCTGAAACCCTATCCAGATGTCCGGCACCTTCTTTCTATCACCTCAGGTGATAGACGCACAGAGAGATGTTCAGAATCATTCCTAGATCTTGAATAATATTTCAGTTTCCCGGTAGAAAAAAAACTGTGGAGGTCTGAATTGCAGTCTATTCGGGGGAAACAAACTTCTTCATGGAAGGAAATGGTCCCCAGCAAGCTCATCCATTCCCTCCCCGAGTATGCTTACTTCCCTAATAAGGCTGCGCTTTGCCTAAGCAGGAGAGCATATAAAGTGCAATGTTGCGGTAGGCTCGTAGTTCTATACCGTGCGGTAACGAGCACCGAAAGGATTAAGAGATAACTCTGTTGAACATAGTAAGGCAAAACGAATGCAACGTTTATTCATTCACGTAAGAAATCCCCTCAATCTTAGGCTAAAGTCTGTGATTGTAGGACAGAGATACAGTAAGTCAGTCAATCCCGCAGGAGAGACGTAACCGCCAGCACAGAGATACGGTTAGTCAGTCAATCCCCGCAGGAGAGAGAGACGTAACCTACGAGCATGACAGCGCACGAACTGTTACTGGCTCGGTTGGACTGGAGGACAGACACAGCAGCAGCCAGCAGCTTACGAACGTTGTCTCTTAACTTTATGTCTGGGTTGCCAGCTACCCTATTCTACGAAGAAATAGGTCCGTTATTTTTTGAGCAGAAAGAGACTCTCAAGCTGGTATATTTAAGCGAAACAGAAAACGCTAAATATATAGATGCGTTTGTGTCGTCAGAACACTAACATACAACGGTAAAAGATAAATCGGAAACTCCTGGAAGGCTGCAGGGAGTAACGATTAAATGTCCTTAAAATAATAGACAATAGAGCTCTCGGTTGCCATCCGAAGAAGTAACTACAGCAAGCGTATATGACTCGAACCAAACAGTAGTAAAAAAAAAAACGCAAGGCAAAATATGATATTATATTACAATAAAGTTTGTTCATACTTACCTGGCAGACATATATATAGCTGAATTCGGAAATACAGCTACATACATATCTGACAGGCAAGTTTCATGAACAAAACTTAAGAGAATCGAAGCAGACAGCTCAAGCTTCTTATGTTACTGGACATAAGCGGTCATTGACGTAGTCTACAAGTCTATTTCTTGTACGAGTCTGTGAATGATGAATGAGAGCTCTTCCGAATCTTGTCAATAAGAGCTTATCCGCTTACGCAATATAAAGTTAAAGATGTTTGTCAATGAGAACTAACCCATTTACGGGACAAAGAGATATTTTGTCAATAAGGGGATACCCACTTACTTGACAAAACGATAGTATATTGTCAATGGGGGAAAATCACTGAATTGACAAAACGTAATCCAGGAAGTCGAGCATATTATTTTTCCGATTCCCGTATCAATCGTTTATTGGCAGTATGGCAAAGGAAGTCCTGTCTTGCGCTTTCCTGAAGAGCGTCCTCTTGATGAGTGCTTTTGCAAGAATCCTACCGAAAGTAGTCGAGCGTCATGACGTGTAGGACGTCGAGCTTTTACATAACTCGTAACTGCCTTATCACAAAGTCTTGACTGCGGTAGAGCAAACGAGATCTTCCCTTGAGCTTTCCTTAACTCCATCCACCTATGCGAAAAGCAATATTAATTGACAGAGACCTCTTGAATTCACGAAACCCGATGTCTTGCTGGTTTTCAAAGAAGAAGTTGTTTGTTCACTTTAAGCTTCCTCCGAAGCACAGCCTACTTCACATTCTTTGCAGGTGAGGTAGAAGGTATCTACCGAAGGTAGAGGTAAAAATTCTTTAGGCCAAATCTGAAACAAGAGCTTGAAGAGTTCAACAGAAACGTTCAGCCAGGCGCACAACATGGTGGGCGTTGCGTTGGTGCACACTCGGCGTCCACTGGCGCACACTCGGCGTCCACTGGAGCGCGCTCGGCGTCCACTGGCGCGCGCTCGGCGTCCACTGGCGCGCGCTTGGCGTGCACCCGCGCGTGCCTGGCGTCCATCCGAGCGTCCCGTCCAAGTCGAGAGGGAACGCCTTCTTATTCTGATAGTAAAAAAGCTTGGACGTCCGCTCTCAAAAGCTTCCTGCTACTATGACTTCTTTTACGTATTTCTCGGTGGAAAGACGGACACGAGTTCAGGCGACGTTCGCCTTCTTACTTCTCACTGAAACGCATAACGAGAGAGAGAGAGAGAGAGAGGACGTGAAGCGTCCTCTTCTATAAAGCTTCTATTTAGAGGGCGTGAGTCCTTCCGAAAGCTCCAACCCCTGCACAGGGAGGACGCTTCGGAGGACGAGAAGCAATCCTTCAGGATTCGTGCACGCGCACGCACTTTAGCAGTCTGGGGATTTTCATCAGAAACTGCCGAAGGCACGCCAGATCGGTGGGGGTTCCTTGTAACCCTCCTTAGGCTTTCGACATGCTCCCTCCCCGGGTCCTGGGAGTCAGCAGAGGTCCCGGCCTAGAGGCGAAACGAGGCCGATCTGACGCACCCTCCACACACAAGGGGTATCACTGCACTTCTGCACTTCACTTTTGCTCTCTAAAGCAAGCACTTTCGATTCTAAGTTACGAATCGAAAGAGTATCAGAGAAGGGGCAATTCCTCTACAGACACTGTTATAGGGCCCGCAATGGCAACACTACAGGGTAGGAGTAACAATTACAGAAGTAGCACTCTTCACAGCAATGAAGGAGAGCGAGCACCTCTCGTAGACATATACATAGCCCGTAGGCCATACTACAGGGTTAGGCAAAATAAAGTCTACAGGAAGGTTAGCAGGTTCACTACCCTGACTTTTGTTACTGATTAATTGCGTACATACGAATCATACGTCTTCCTTAAGGAATTAGACATGTTTACTGATTAATTGCGTACATACGAATCATACGTCTTCCTTACGGAATAGACAAAGTCTCACACTCCTTACATGATCTCACACTCATGACAAATCTCAACAAAGAAGCAAGACCCATACCCCTCGTACATACCAAGTGCGGATCTACCGAAGCTTTCGGTAGCCACACCCTATCTTTGCAGACAACCCCGTCTGAAACTAGCCTAACTAGATTCAGATATCTTATGCAAAAATGAGTCAAATTCAAATCAATTTAAGATAGCGTATGCCTAACCACAAATCCAAGAAAATAAATCAAAAGACAATTAGGATACTTAGCGGCAATGAAGTTTCCAAAATCCTAAGACGGCGGTACTGAAAACAGGTGTTTTCAGCACCAGCGACAGAAAAATTATATGAATAGAAATGGGAATTGGTTCCTGATACCCGCTCCCAGCGGCGGGAATGGGTACTAATCACCTGGCCGACCACTGCGTGTGTCGGAAGTTTTTAAAATTCTGTCGGATTTCAGAAAATACAGCATATATATATCTGACAGGTAAGTTTCATGAACAAAACATTGTGTATTTTTTGCATCAGGTAGGGGTGAATGACAGGGAAGAGCATGTGCCAGTGTTTTCTGTTGAGTCAGCAGTGAGTGTGTGTTTGTTGGTGCATGATCGGTTTGGGCATATGGGGAAAAATAAGTTGTGGGAGTGCATGAGAGAGAGATTGTATGCACCTGGGTTGAATAGGATTTGTAAGGATGTGGCTGTTACATGTGAAGACTGCCAGAGGGAAAAGTATCAGTGTGTGCATGCGAGTCCACCTGTGTTGCGGTTGCAGATGAAAGAGCCATTTGCAATGCTTGTGATTGATTGTGTTTCGTTGCCAAAGACTGTGAGGGGGCATGTAGGAATGATTGTGATGGTGGATCATATGAGTAAATTTGCCTATGCGGTTCCCATCAAAGATAAGAGGAGTGAAACTGTTGCACGGATGGTGGGGCAAGTGATGTTGCCTATGTGTGTGTGTAAGCCGGCAAAAATGTTGAGTGATGGGCCTGAGTTTGTGGGGTGGGAATTTGAAGAAATGTTGAAGGAATGGGGTATTGTCCATGTGTATTCTACTCCATATATGCCCAGTGCGAATGGTTTGGCGGAAAGGACTGTTAGAACGATGACTGAGATTTTGCGAATGATGAGTAAAGGCGACAATGATTGGGATATGTATGTAGGACGTGCAGTTTGGGTATACAACGCCACACTGCAGAAGAGTATAGTTATGTCTCCTTGTAAGTATGTGTTGAATTTTGAAAGGATTGTTAGGCCGCAGCTGGGTCTGTCAGAGAGTGATCGAGATTTGTGGAAGAAAGCGAGTGAAAGGTTTGAAAGTTTTAGGGTTGGAGATAAGGTGTTGAAAGAGGTGGTTGATAAAGGGAGAATGAATGTGAATAAGGTAAGGGAGAAATTTGAAGGGCCTTTTGAGATTTTGGAAGTGGGACCAAGTGGACTGAGTTATGTGTTGGGGAAATCGCGAGTAGATGGGGGTGTGGATGAGGTTAGGGCACACCATAACCAGCTCCGTAAGTGGAGGGAAGTACCCCAGTATGTTCGGAGAATGCGATGAAGTGAGTGGTTGAGGGTGAATAAATGTGAGCTGAGTGTCAGTGAGCAAATGGGTCTGGAAGATCGGCAGTTGGTGTTGGTTGAGTATGGAAGGAAGCAGAAAAAGGTAAGGAAAGGGAATGAAAGGGAGAAACGTGAGCTGCATGATAGAGGGGTTAGTGTTAGGGTAAAAATGGTGGATAAGGCTACACAGTGTAATACAGATGACTTTGAGGGGAGGAATGATACATATAGCGTGTGTGGGTTCGAATTGTCAGGGTTTAGTGAAGTTTCATCGGGAAGGGAATCAGGTGGTAAGGATGTAGTTGGCAGTATGAATGAGTCTCTTCAGGAGTTTGGCAGGAGTGTAAATGAGGTAAGTGATTTGGTGGCAGAGTTACGAGAGATGTTCGGACAAGAGTTAGAAGGGGTAGATGAGCTAGTGAATGGGATTTGGGGGGATGGTAGTGAGGGAGATAGTAATGGTAGTCTGACTGGAAGTGATCTGGGAGAAGTTGATGGCAGTATAACTGAGAGTGTGTATGAGGGCCCTCAAACGAGATCCAGGGGACCTGCATCTGAGCATCCGTGGGTGTTGTGAGTGAAAGGAGATGTTGTCAAATGTAACAGGGGAGGAAATATGGAGGAGTTATGGAGTTCCATTTGACAACGTCTGTGTGTGTGTGTGAGAGTGTGTGTAATTGCTGTATGGATGGTTAATGACTGAATTGGTTGTTGATAGGTTCTGGGCTGTTTGCTGTTAGAGATCTGTGTTTTGAGTGAGAGTTTTCAGTCAGTTTTTTGTCAGAACTGGTGATGTTCAGTAGTGTCGGCAGCGGTCTGTGACGGATTTGAAGTCGGTTGAGTTTTTGTGTGTTATTGATTTGTTGTTTGCTTGTTGTTGAGTTAATGTATTTTTGTTTTAGAGTTGTTGTGTGTAACTTTGATAATCTTAGCTTCCACCCATTCTGGTCCTTTACCAAAATTCTTGGCATATACTGCATCGCCAACTCTGAATTTAGACTCATGAACATAACACTCATCTCTTTGTTTAGGCATTATAACATCTAATGGACCCTTAAATTTCCTTCCAAACAATAATTCAGCTGGGGAGCAGCCCAGTAGAAGACTGTACTGTACGTCTATAGGTATACAAAATTTGGCCATTCTGGTTTTTACAGGCAAATTACAATCAAACTTTTTGAAATTAGTTTTGAATATTCGGACAGCCCGTTCTGCAAGCCCGTTTGTACTTGGATTATATGGTGCTCCTGAACAATGTCTAACACCATTTTTCTGAAAGAAATTCTGAGTCTCCCTAGACATAAAACAAGTTGCATTATCAGATACAATTGTGTCAGGAATACCATAATTAGCAAACATGACCTTAAACATTGTATGGTACCCTCTGAAGTTATATTCTTGCAAGCATAGACATCAATAAATTTAGAAAAGGAATCAATAATAATCAAATATTGCATGTTGTCAATGGGTCCACAATAATCTACATGCAAGCGGGACCAAGGTCTATCTACTGACGGCCAAGATAAAGGTGAAATGCCCTTATGTTTGAGATTTTGTTATGCATAATGCACAGTTGGAAGTTATTTGTTCTAAATCTTGGTCCATGTTGGGCCAATATACAAAAGACCTTGCTTCAGCTTTCATGGCAACAATACCCTGGTGGCCCTCGTGAAGCATTTCCATAACACGCTTTCTCAACATCTCAGGAACCAAAATACGATTCCTATAGAGTAATACATTGTCATGCAAAGAAAGATCATTTCTCAATTTATAGAAAGGTAACATACAAATTTCCATCACCTTTTCCTTGGGGCGGGGACCCCTTCCTTACATAATCTCGTACTCTGCATAAACAGTGTCTCTTTGCTATACATTCTTTTACCATTGTAACATCAAAAGAATTCTTATCCAAAATATTAATACAAATTTACATATTCTCCTGGTACATGAAAATCAGCATCATCTCTACACAATGGTAGCCTACTAAGAGCATCTGCCACTGTATTATGCACTCCCTTAATGTGTTCAATTTTGAAAATCAAAACCTGATAGAAATAAAGCCCACCTTTGAATACTAGCATTAGATAATGTGGAATAGACTTACTAGGGTTAAATAGATGAGTCAAGGGTTTATGGTCCGTCCTGATAACGAACTTCCTACCCAAAAGATAATCAGAAAACTTCTTGACTCCAAAAATAATGGATAGAGCCTCTCTATCAATTTGAGAATAATTACACTCAGCATTAGATAATTTTCTACTTTTGAAAGAAATAGTAGAAATTCTATCCTTATATTCTTGCTTAAGAACAGCTCCCACTCCTTCAGGGCTAGCATCAACTTCTAAAATCATGGTAGCATTGGGGTTAAAATTATCCAAAATATCAGCTCTTCCCAAAGCTTCCTTAATACTCTGAAAAGCTTCTTCATGACTGCTGCCCAATGAAACTCCACATTCTTTTGGGTTAAATTATATAAAGGACATAAAATAGAGCTGAACTGAGGTACAAACCTATTGTAATAAGTACATAGCCCCAAAAATGATTTTAAAGACTGAACAGAGTGAGGGGTTGGAGCTTCCAAAATTGCCTCTATTTTCTTTGGGTCAGGTTTAATTCCATCACAACTTAAAATGTATCCTAAATAAGGTACTTCCCTAGAACCAATAATACATTATCTTTATTCAATTTAACATTTCTCTGTTGCAAAATTGATAAAACCTTACATAACTCTTGTCATGTTCCTCCTTGGTAGCTCCGACAATCAATATGTCATCTAAAATACATGAAACACCTCAATATTTGCCAATAATTCAGAGATAAACCTCTGAAATATACCTGGTGCTGACGACAACCCAAAAGGCAATCTATGAAACTTATATAATCCCATCCTCGTCGCCACTGTTGCATTCTCGTCCTTTAGTACTTAGGTCCTACCTGTGCTGTTGTCTTTGTTGCTATTCTTTGGTGTTGTTAGTGGGTGTGTATGTTGCTTTTGTGCTGTTGTTTTTTTGTGTTGCTTGTGGTATTGGGTTGTGATTGTTCCTTTTTTGTTGTTGTGTTGTTGAGTTTTGTTGTTGTGTCGAGTTGTGGTTGTGTTCCTTGAGTTGTTGTCCTTGGTTGTTGTGTTGTTGTTGTTATTGGTTGTTGGTATCTCTTGTGACCTCGACCAGTGGACAGCACAGGATAGCCCGGAGTATCTGGAGTGTAAGTATGTGTGTTTTGTGTTGTTTTTGGTAAGTATGTGTGTTTTGTGTTGTTTTTGGTTTTGTTTTGTTTTTGTATACGTGTAGGTCAATTGTCCTGTGTGTATTTGTTGTGTAAAGAAGAAAGTGTGACTGAGGGTGGATTTTGGCAGCTGGACTGATTAGGTACATGTGGGGGGGATTCTGCAGCTTGTTTTTTTAGCTTGTGATCCCGCCACAGCATTTCATAGTTTTATATGTGAAAATGTGCGCAATTTCATGTAGAATACAACAAAAAAAATTGAAGGTTGTAGCTTTTCTCATTTTTGAAATATTTGCATATAAAAAATATATATAAAAAAATTCGACATTCGGTCAACTTTAAGGGTATCGGTGGCCTGTAATTTTGGCGAAATTGGCTCGAATTCGTGAAAATGAGTTATCGTCATATTTCCATACACCTGGGTCCCGGCCATTGCCACACGTATGATAGTATTGATACAAAGCTTTTTAAGTGGTTTAAAGGCCAACTTAAAGGCCGCATCCAAGTAGAGAATTAAAGGTCTGGTTAGGGGTGGTTTTACTATTTCATTTTCCATTCATTCTTTAAGTATTTGAGTTTCTTTTCATTGCATTTTGTTTCGTATGCCGTACAAATATGTTTTTCCTGATAAAGATGGCAACTCTTCCATGACTGAATAACGCGAGCCACTTGTCTCGAGAGAGAATTCTTGTATTTTTTTTATGCAATCGTGTATTTGTTATTTTCAATCAATTGCAACACTTCTTCAGACTTTTAGACATCAATTGTGTATTATATATACTACTAACATGCCAAAAAAGGGAATTTGACGAAGGAAAAATCTATTTCTGGGTGATTGGTTCGTGTCGCCCTGTGAAATAATCCTTAAGTTCATTATTTCTAGGTAAATAACCTAATAAATACCAGAGAAAAAATAAATTCAAGAAGATGTCAGTATAACTGACTTGCTCACTCTATAAAAGAAGTGTCGGTATGGTAACAGGGGCGAGTGAGACCACTACCACAAACCACTTGCCATTTAGAACTTCCCACATCAAACTCACCTGAGAGAGCCGATCCTAAAGGAGGATGTGCGCACAGCTACTACTACTAATACCCACGCCAAGCGGAGTGCAGCGCTCTAGTGGCCATCCTTTTATAAAGAGTCCATCTTGGCCTGCAGGGTGGGTAAAAAAGGGGGGGGTGGGTTTTCACAGGGCGGACACGAACAATTACCCAGAAATTAGATCCTTCGTCAAAATCCCTTTTATGGGCTCAGTTCATGTCGGCCTGTGAAATAGTACCAGAGAAACAGCCAAGATGACAATGGAGGGTCTTAATGAAACAATAAAATAAAATTAGAGTATAATATAAGTGAATCAAAAGTTATGATACAAAACAAAGTTATAACATGGTAAAGGTACTTAAAACTAGCTTAATATAATAAAGGAAAAGCACAGTTTAGTACAATGGTATCAAAATAAATATTCAAGTAGATTCACTAAAAGTAATTTAATATATACAAAATATACAAAAGTCATTGTGTTCTACCCTAGCATAAAAATAGGGGTAGAAACACAGAAGCACATTTATATGTACATTATGTGGATGTCCCTAGTGAAAAAATAAGGGGTAGTCCACCAATATCAACCTAGCAGCTAAGGCTAGAGGACCATGTAGAGCATAGCAGTAGGGTGAGACATGTTGGACAAGGTAGGTAGAAAGGAGACCTGGATCTTCAACTATAACTACTGTGCAGAGTCAGGGGAAACTATGTTTCCCGCTGCTACTGCTGAAAATTTTAATGATTCCAAGGACTTGAGGTAATGACGCTTGAAGACTGTCGGTGATTTCCATCCAGTATATTTCCTAAGACCCTCAAAATTCATATGCTGGAAATAATTAATAGAAGTAGCTACTGCCCTGATATCATGTGCTTTCGGGAATGATTCAGGATTGGCTTGTTTAATGAAGTAAAGGATCTGCTGTCTGATTCCTTTTACTGATAAGGTGCCACCTCTCTCTCTCATAAAAAGAGGACCTGAGGATCTAGAGGATGTCCGAGACAGAGAGGCTCTTAAGGTCAATACTGGACAAAGAGAGGGATCCTGGGGAAGAGGAATGACTTTCCAAGGTGCCCACCTTGCTAGAGGATCCTCATTTTTAGCTAAGAAACTGCGATCCGGGGAGAGCAAAACTTCTCCTGAAGGGAGAAACTCTACATGACCCGTATCTCTGGATAGAGCCAACAGTTCTGAAATTCTGGCCCCTGAGGCCAGGCTTAGTAAAAATAGCGTCTTTCTAAGTAACATTATAAATGTGCAAGACGAGTTGTCAGTGTCCGAGGACATCATTTAAAAACCAGAAACCGAAGTAGGTCTCTCAGAAGGTCTAAGTCTAGCACAGGCTTTGGGAATAGACGTAAAGTAAGATTCTGTTAAGTCTATTTGAAAACCAAACTGAAAGATTTTCTTCAAAGCTGATTTATTAGTGGTAATAGTGCTAGCTGCTAAGCCTTTTTCAAACAAGGACCAGAAAAAGGATATGGCAAAGTTAACTGTCATGGTTGTAGTGTCTGTTTCCTTCAGGAAAGATGCCAACTTTTTGACGGCAGAGTCATACTGTCTTATAGTTGATTCCCTCTTATCTGATTCTAGGAAGAGGATGTTATGGGGATCAATATCTGCATCTTTTTTAGCCGCAAACTTCATGAAGTCCATAAAGTTAGGGTCCCGAGAATTCCTGAGGAAGCGAACACAGTCCTCATTTGTACTGATTGTGATAGTTTGGGGTTGGGAATCCGGTTTTTGAGGTCGGAGGCCCAACTCCAGTAGCAGGGGAACCAATTGCTCTTTGGCCACTGGAGCAATCAGAGCTACTTGACCTTTGAAAGTCCTTAGTTTGCTCAGAACTTTCAAGAGAAGATTCACTGGAGGAAAGATATAGATCTTTCTCCACTGATTCCAATCTATCGACAAGGTGTCCGTGGCATAGGCCAGAGGGTCCAGGTTGGGGGCCACATAGCAAGGGAGCTTGTGGTTCGCTTGTGAGGCGAATAGATCTACCTGGAGACCTGGTACACTCTGGCATATCCACTGGAACGACTTGACGTCTAGAGACCATTCTGATTCCAGAGGGACTGAACGGGACAAGGGCGTTCCCCTATACATTCCTTACCCCTGCTAATTGGGATGGGGATGATAGGTGCCATTTTGATCCACCTGTTCGCTAGGGTGCGGAAAATGGCTTATCATTGACATGGTTTCAAACATGTTTGGATTTGGGATCCCTCCACGTTGATTGCAGTGAACTACTACTGCACTGTCCAAACTACTAGCCTTAGATGCAGACTTTCTTTGGGGAGGAAGGAGCTTCTTTAGGGTAAGGAAAACTGCCATTGCTTCCAGCACATTTATGTGGAGCTGGCGGAACTGAGTGGACCAAGTCCCCTGAACTTGCTTGAATTGAGAGTATCCTCCCCACTCCGTTAGGGAGGCGTCTGTGTGAATAGTTAACGCCGGGAGGAGGATATTGAAGGGAACTGTCTTGGACAGATTCTTTACCCTTCGCTCATGGACGAAGCTGGTTGCGAAGGATTTGTGGAATCACTGACAACTTGTCTCGAGATTTGACATTTGCTCTTGAGCGCCAAACTCGATTTATATCTTTCAGTCTTGCTTTCAAAAGGACGTCCGTCACCGAGGCAAACTGGAGGGAACCTAGGATTCTTTCCTGGTTTCTCCTTGAAGCTTGTGTGTTGTTGAGAAATTGCCTCACTGACTTGGCTATTTCTTTTCTTTTGATCACCGGAATTGACATATTGTGGGAGGATAAATCCCATTGGATGCCTAGCCACTGGAACGAGTCTCCGGAGTGAATCTGAGGATTTCGGTTGTTTGTTTATCTGGAACCCCAGATGGTTCCAGAAATTGAACTACCTTTCTTTGTGCGGCTCTGAGATATTCCTCGACGGTTTGTGCCCAAATCAGCCAATCGTCGAGGTACGCTACTACCATTATCCCTTGTGATCTCAGTTGTTGAACTACTACTTCCGCTATTTTCGTGAATACCCTGGGGGCTACATTCAGTCCGAAGGGCATCACTTTGAAAGAGAATGCCTGGTCTCCTAGTTTGAAACCTAGGTATGGGCGGAAGTGCCTCGCGATGGGGATATGATAGTATGCGTCTGTAAGATCGATAGAGGTGGTGACGGCCCCACGGGGTAGTAAGGTCCGTACCTGCGAGATGGTCAGCATTTTGAACTTGTCGCAGCGAATGAAAGAGTTTAGCTGGGACAAGTCTAAGATTATTCTTCTTTTTGATGAGCCTTTCTTTGGCACGCTGAACAAGCGCCCTTGAAATTTTAGATGCTTGACTCTCGCCACAACTCCTTTCTGAAGGAGCTCCTCTGCATAATCTGTCAACTCCTCTGACGGCAATTGAAGAAATGATTTGGTTGGTGGAGGATCTTTGATCCAACTCCAACCTAATCCCTTGGACACGATGCTCTGTGCCCATTTGCTGAACCCCCACCTGTGACGGAAGAGGAACAGCCTCCTCATACCTGGGGAGTCTCACTGCTGCTGTGCGGGTATGACCTCCACGTCCTCCTCGAAGGTTGTTTACCCCTGCTAGCAGCCCTTCCCCACCCGCCTCGCTGGCGAAAGTTACTCTCGCCCCCTGCTTCCCCTTGAGAACCTATTAAAGGTAGGGAAGGCCTGGTTTTCATACATGGAATTGAAAGATGGCGAAACAGTGTACGAGGTTGAGGGCTGATTCTGAGGGGATAGCAAGAGGATAGGCTGGTTCTGTTTCGATGTCGAAGGCTGACCCGGTTGGGTAACTGGAACGGCCTGGACAAAGTGCTGCTGTTGCTGGTGTTTTTGGTATGGCTGGAACCTCTTGGTTTTCTTCAGCTTTTTACCAGAAGAGGGGGGTTCTCCTGCTTCCTCTTGGTTGAGATACCCCACCTAGCTCTAAGGCTTTGGTTAAGCCTTGAAGCTTTGTGGTGCACCTCATTCACAGAAGATTCTGGGAACAGGTCCGCACCCCACATGTTGGAAGCAAGAAGCCTATTCGGTTCGTGTCGAATGGTGGCTTCTTGCAACACATGCTTACGACAGTTTCTTCTAGCCGTGATGAAGTCGTAAGCATCTGCCTGAACCGACTGAAGTTGGGACTTAGCAAGGATCTTGAATAAAGGCTCCGTAGCGTATGAAAGAGCAGCCATCTCCGTAATGACTAGGGAGTTAAGTGATCTCCCTAGCCTAGTTTTGCATCAAATTCTGCTGAATGAGACTATCAGGCAAGTCTAGGAAGCTTTTCACCGAACTGATCCATGGCACAGTCCGGTTTTAGCTTTCCTACTGTAAAAGTGGCCGGCAGGTTCTCCCAAAGTTCTCCAAACGCAGGGAAGAGAGGAGATGTTGGCTCTGCTTCCCTGAGCTGTGGAATGGGTTCGTCCTTCAAAACAGCATGAAGGGTCGTCTCCACCATCTTTGTCGTAAAGGGGAGTGAAGCCTCCTCCTCCGTGGCAAAAATGGTAAGGGACTCTTGAAGGCTGAAGTTTGGTATTGGAACATCCCAATTCTCCAGACAGTGAACCACTCTTTGGGCGTGATCCCTAGTGTACAAGACAGTCTCCCTAGGGATCTTGTCTTCCCTATTGAGCGCTGTCTGTGTTAGCCTGGCATATCCTATGAAAGGCTGAGTCAATCCGGCGGGGTAGAACTCGAAGTCCTCAATCCTTCTTGTTCCACACTCCGGAATCGAAATCATACCATCCTTGAAGGGAGCATAGGCTGCTACCCTCCAAGGATTGTTCATAGAAAAGGCCGGAAGAGAGTCATAAGGTGGTAACTGGACCAGACCAGTACCTCCTTACCTGCCTCGGAAGTAGTTGTCGGAGCCTGGTTCAGGCCAGCAAAGCGATTATCGTGTTCTATAACACTTATTAGAGAGATCCTGAATTGATTGACCTGACTGGTTGATGCTCCTAGAGAGTTGAGCAAACATTTGCTCAAATCTCGTCCCAAGCGATCCAACCATCTCTCCTACTTGTTGTAGGACTCCTGCCGAGAAGATGGCTGGATCAAAGGCACTAGGTGCCGCGATCCCGGCAGGAGTCACCGGAGTGGATCCGGTAGCTACCGGAGATGGTACTGGCTCGGTCGGAGCGCGGACCTTCTCCTTAGAAGCTTTGCTTCTCGACCCTCTTGATGTGAAGAGTCAGAACTTTAGACTTCACTGCTCCGCAGTAGGATGCCGAAGACTTACGTGAGGATGAAGACGCGACTTTTTTGGCGTCGTCTTCTGGAGGGTCTTTGCTCTCTGTGTCCCTTCACTTTAGGAGGCACAGAAGCAGCAGGCGAAGGAGTAGGGATTTCAGATCCCGTGAAGCCTTGGAAGGAAGAAGAGGAAGGAACAGGAGAAGAAGATCCAGGTGCGCCCAAAGGAAACCCTTGAGCGCCCGAACAAATCCTCAACACCTACCGCCATTGGCTCTATATTAATGTCCAAAGTGGCGACTTCCGGCACGGTTTCCTGGCTTGATACATTCCCGAAGGCCTGCTGTACCTCGCGCTGAATAGAAGCTATGGCTGGGGCTGCTGTGGCGGGGTCCACATATCCTGTCGCTTTCCCTCCGGGGAAGATCTGGACAGCCAACTTCTTGTCAAGGATGTATGGCTGTCCCTTGGCGGCGTTCTTGCCGAAGCCGCCTACCCAAGCCTTCAGGGTTGCTAGAGCGACTTCCTTAACAGCGGCAGCCTGAAAGGGAGGACCAATGAAGACTCTAACAGCGGAGCTATAGCTTACAACTAAGACTTAGAACTAAGATATTAGAGATATATAATGGAGAGAGAAATTACCTTGAAACCTACTTACCCCATCCAAAAGCTGACTCACAAGGTCGTAGCATATGGTACATGCCTCATGGTGCCAGACGATCAGTTCGCCGTGGGTAGTAGCGCACGGGGCGTGGGTCCTAGGGCGTGGGTCCTACACTCCTCGTGGCCACAGGGGTCATGGAGAACTGCATTGCAGCCCGGTTCCTGGCAATTGGTAGCCTGTAAGTGGAAGGATACATGAGTATCGAGAATACACACTTACAGTCTAACGTGAACTCCGTTGCATGCCGGAGTATGCAAGTTAAATTAAAACTAGCCCTCTACCGCAATACATGTGGTTGTTAGGGCGGTCTGGTTGAGGTCTCCGGCGTACACCGGGGACGGAGAAGGAGAGCAACCAGAAGTGGTGAGAAAGCCCAGTGAAGGAAAAACCACGACGGAGAACGGCGGAGGCAGTTAATATTAAAGTAACAATAAAATTATAAAAAGGGCATGTATACTACAAACAGAGAGTAAGACATGCCTTCCTTCCGACTACTAGAGGAGTGCCCGGGTAAGGAAACAAGCTCCCCTCCGGTAGCGGAAAGAAGGTAGTAGTAGGCAAGCTTTTGAGACCACTGGTAGACCCCTACCCCGGTGGCTGGCGGAGCCAGTTACTATTCCGACAACCGAAGGGGCCCCCGGCTAGTGAGCAGGGGCTCCGTCCGTCGTGGGAGAAAATCGGGGTGTGGGGAGAGCGAACGAGATACACCGGAGAGGGCCGAGGCGACTGGGGGGAGGGGTGGCCCACCCCAACCCCCTTACACATCGGAGTACCCCGGTACCCGAGACTACAAATGGTCACACAGACTCCCAGCTGACCGGGCCTTCCAGGAGCCCCCTCGGGGAGAGAGGGAGGGAGGCGACAACTGGTTGCCATGACAACCGAGGAGAGCCCCACCAGACCCCCCCCCTTACCGCGCGGAAGGGAGGGAAGGGAGTAGGGTAGGGCGCCCAGTGGGACACGTGATCGAGGGTGGACCAAGGGGCGATAAGCAACACAACCACTAGGCTAGTGACCACGTGAACCCAACTGTACCAAGAGTGAATGAACACGAAGGAAGATAAAGCCTAGGTACTGGGCGCCTCAAAAGCTAGCCTAACAGAATAAAATAACACTGGATAATGTAATACTAAATAAATAAATACATCGTAAAAGAATGAAAGGAACACACGAGTGAGAGAGACAGGAGTCCAGGAGAAGGCGAACCGATCCGAAGACCAGTCGACTACTCGGAGCCAGCCGTAGCCTATGAAGAGCAAAAGCTGGGATGCTGGACTAGGGGAAAACACACTATACCCCTAAATACCTAAACCAAAGAGATAACTGGGTGACAAAGGTATGGGCTGTGAATTCCTAAATTCTAAAATACGATGTAAATAAACAGATGAACGCAAAATAAGAACCCATGAAAGGAAGAAAGACGTCCCAGTATGGAAGACTGGGAAATCTTAACAACACGAGGCGGGCTCATGGCCGCCACGAGTCAACCGGGTGACCGTATGTAACCTAAAAAACGGAAAATACTAGTCCCTGGAAGACAAAAATACAAATTCTTAACCTTTCGGGTACTTAACTTAGCCGTGGCGATAGCAGCGCGTTCCATCTTGAACAAAAATCCCAAAAAAGCGATCACAACACAAGTGAGAAAAAACGCGTGTGTCTGCGATGAGCTAAAATAAAAGGATGGCCACTAGAGGCGCTGCACTCCGCTTGGCGTGGTTATTAGTAGTAGTAGCGGGCGCATCCTCCTTTAGGATCGGCTCTCTCAGGTGGGGGATTTTGATGTGGGAAGTTCTAAACGGCAAGTGGTTCGTGGTAGTGGTCTCACTCGCCCCTGTTACCATACCGACACTTCTTTTATAGAGTGAGCGAGTCAGTTATACTGACATCTTCTTGAATTTATTTTTTCTCTGGTATTTATTAGGTTATTTACCTAGAAATAATGAACTTAAGGATTATTTCACAGGCCGACACAAACTGAGCCCAGAAAAGAAGTTATGTAAACGAAGGGAAGCAAGCTCTCATAATATCAAAACTTATCTTGAAACTAAAAGTATAGAGAGCTAATGTAGCTTCTGACATGTCGCCACCTGCCATGTGTGCTGAAGAGATGCCAAATACTTCCTATTACGAAGCTCCAAGGGAAATCTATTATTCCTTTGCACAAATATATCAAGATGATGATGGTGATGGCACCGACGACTTTGTTTTGAAGTTATCTGATGATGAGGAGGGGGAGGAGGAAGAGAATGAGCGTTTTCAAGATATAATTGCTTTCCCTGATGTAGCAGGTGATGTTAGTATTTTGTCAGGAGCCAACCTAAGGAATTTTTTTATTGAGAGGTTATATGACTGAAAAAGAAGACGTTCTGAGCGTAAGCAATGATGGAGAAATAGTTTCATTACCCTTGAGAGTTCTAAAAGACGCTTTTAGTTCAACGTATTGCGGGCAGTGTGACAGCAATATAACACTTGACATTGATAAAAACAGTTTTGATGTTGACTTGAAACTAACGTATAAGTTTGAGGTGCCATCTGAAAGTGTGAAAACAGAACATATCGGTGAAACAACACCTTCATTTATATATCAAAACATATTACTGCAATGGAACATAATATCGGCTATGCACCATGTTCATTGCTGCCTAATATGAGAAAAACGACAAGAGAAAGCCTGAAAGGCCTTCAGATGAAAGAGAAGACCAGGAAATGAAGGTCTGCTATGCATTCAAGAAAGCAAAAGAAGCAAAGAACATCAAAAGGAGGATATGAAGGAGGGGTTCATTAGCCTTCTAAAAACTTGGCAGCACAAGAGTAGAGTGGCGTTCTACGATAACCCCCCAAAAATAATATAAACTATTTTCTTTAAGTGATAAATGTTTGTTTTTTTAGAGGGAATAATATCTCTTATAAAAAAGAAGGAAACAGACGCCATGTAGGCTTTTCCAAGAAACTTTATATGCTTCTGAATGCAAAATAATTGGTTAGCAAACTTTAACTGCGTTTTTCTCAAAACATACATTTTCTACATTCAAATTCTAAAAACTCGCTTATTTATGAATGGATTTTAATAATCTAAAAAGCAATTGGAATAAAGATAGTGAGAGAACACATCGGTAAATTTATTTTTTTCTTTTTCTTTTCTCAAAAATTTTTTTTTTACCGATATCAAATACATAATTTTAGGGTATTTTTAAATTTGATTTTTTAAAATATTTTTTTAAAATAGCACACTTCACATATTGGATTTCTGAGTTTGCCGTTTTATTTGATAGGTATTAAACTTTCTGCTATTACTTTGTTCTTTAAATTGAATGATAAATAAGGAAGGAGATACACTAAAAAACAAATAAAAAAGGCTATGTTTTAAAGAAAAATATTTTGTTAAAAAAAGAATTTTTATCTAATTCACCTGAAATTTTGTGTGCATCTTTAGTCAAACTAGAGGTAACACCTGTGCAAGTTTGAACACTGTCACTCAAAATTAACCCTCAACCCCGCCGATACCCTTAACTCAACCGAAATGGTTGAAAACTGCAATTGTAAGCTAAAACTCTTACAGTATAGTAATATTCAATCATTTATCTTCCTTTTGAAACAAATTGGAAGTCTCTAGAACAATATTTAGACTTATGGTGAATTTCTGAAAAAAAAAAATTTTATGTCCACGCATTACGAATTCATGCATCATTTTGTGATAATATTTTCTCTGCGTTGCTTTGATCGCTTTACAATTTGTTATATACCAAAATGATCATAATTTAGTGTACAATACAACGAAAAAAAATTATCTCATTAGCTTTAACCGTTTTGCTCACAGAGCGATTTGAATACAATTATATATGAAATTTTGTTTTCGCGCTATCATATATCGCATTATTTATATAATTTTTTTTTTTTCATTTCTGATGGTTGCATACTAAACTTCAGGCAATGACAAAAAAAGGAGCCATAAATGAACTCTTAATCTTGAAAACTAAGCGCGCTGTGATTTAAAAAAAATATATTTTTTCCGCTTCGGCGCTCACTCCAAGACCCCCTCGGCATACAGGAGACGATTTTTATTATACCCCTTCGGCGTTTAAGGGTTAACATTATAACAAACCAGTTGTATCCTCAGCATAAAGATTGCTTATTACAATTTACAATACAATTTTGAAAATGAAGGATCACATATAATACATAATCAGATAACAAGCTAAAACATAGTAGTACCATATTCTGACAGAACTTTAAAGCTGGATAAAATTAATAATGCTGTAATGGGAAAAAATAGTTTATCATGAAAACATACAAAAAAGTTATAATAGTACTGAATTCTTAAAGCTATTTTTTTCCTCAATAGGATATGAAATTATTACCCTGCTCAATAATATATACGTATACCATAATACTGTATGTATTTAGTTGTATTTTTATCCTTTTATCCTCTTACCATTACCCTAATTCAATTTTACGTACCTTTTAAACCTTAAAAAGGGTACATGCAATTAAATTTACATTGAAAAAATACAGAATAAAACTGAAAATTTTGCAGTGACCCAAGGACAAGTACTAAACTATAACTAAGCGTTTAAAAATTAAAAAAAAAAATGCTCTATGATTGCAACATAACAGAAATTTGGTTTCTATGAGGGATGAAAAACTTCTCTCATGAAGAAACCAAGAAAAAATTACTGTCCATGACAGAGGAGGAGGGGGCAAGAAAAGAAATGGCATAAACCCTCCCAGATTACTTTTACTAAACCAGGTTCTGACTTAGAGAGTAATCAGAAACTCCATATAGCCTGGAGATGAGATCCTAGGAAAAATTATAAGAATCAGCAATTATAAGGATAAGGCACCTTCCCCTTGCTGAATTCTGAGGAACCTTGAAATGTCTTTTACAATGAAGAAGTCCGCGAGAAAACAGAAAATTCTCAGAAGGCAGACCAGGAACTGGCATAGGTGCAGGCATCTTCGAGATTGGTTTCCAGAACTGCTTCAAAGAATGAAGGTGCTCTTAAACAGAAACATCCTCCTTAACTACTTTAATTAAAGGAGGACAGAATAAGGTGACAATCAACACCCAAGTACTCCTCTAAAATCTTAAAATCTTCCAGCACCAGAAAACTCCTTAAGGTGGCACCTGGAGAAAGCAAAATATGCTAAGCAACAGCTCAGCTGATACAACTTTTCAACTCAGAAAGACATTATAGAAACAATCAAATAGAGCCCTTTTTTCCAATTTTTGTTCGTATTTTTTTTATAAATTTTTTCTCCTGATTTATAGGGTTTATTTTTGACCATATTGAAAAATTCATATCTTGCAAAAAAATGACTTTTAGAAAAAAAACTCTCCATTCGATTGGAGGTCTACATCAGGTCCTATATATGGTAGTAATCCCAGGTCTTAATATTAAATATCAAGGAGGAGATAGAATTTGAAAAATGGTTATTTTCGGGATAAATCGCCCTGGCGTCACAAAACCGAAGGTCAGAGGCGAAAAATCATATGCGGTTTGGAGATGTCCCAAGTCACCTTATTAAGTGGTATGAATATCAAAGTCCTGTCCTTAAAAAAGGGCATTAGCCGGCCGGCCCCCTTAACTCAGATTCAAGAACTGGGTTTTCCAGAGTCCAAGCAGTCAAAAACTTTTCCATCTGCAACAGACAACACGTAAGTGCCGGCAAGATGCTAATAAACCTGTGATGCATCCCTGGACAAGTAAATACTGGCTTTCTTGAACTATATCTTCTACACCAGAATAAAACAAAAGAATTAAAATCAGGCTGTACATAACTGAAAGGGAATACGGCACAACTGAAATCAGAGACTTGGCAGGTGCCAATGTATTCAAGAATAAAATGGATCTATACTTATCAAATCTTACTCCTCAACCAAATGATATGGGAAAACAACTATCAATGAAACGTCTAACTACAAAAGACAACTCTTCTAAGGCAAATTCCTCATCCACCAGGTTAGAAAAATAAGTCAGGGCAACAAAAGCCAAATCCCCAAACAAAATCCTTGACAAGATGGGACAGGAGGTGCCAAAAATAAGTCTTGTGACAAGTCACCAGAAAGTGCACTGACTAGTAGCTCTGTGCAAAAAGAACAGTCTCGTAGTGGACCATTTTTCTGTGCCACCGCATTCATTAGAAGATGCCACACAACAGCTGAGAAACAAAAGGCACTTGGGAGCAGTAAGACTGCTAGAACAGTACTAGTTAACAGAGGCACTTGCTATTGCTAATGCTGCCAAAACCGGAAGAGAAACATTAGAAATGATGGAAGACTTAAACAACGAACAACAGAAGCTAAATCACCACAGGTGGAAGAATTAGAATACCTGGAGAAAAAAAAAGAGTAAGGAAGAGACTGAGATACTGACACTGACAATTAAGATTCAACAACTGATTGAATGAAATAAAAAAAAAATGGAACAAATAACAGAATTTTTAACATTACACTTATGTTAAACTCCTATATTCAAAACTAAGGTTAAGCTAACCTCACTACCATTAAAAACTGACAATGGTAAAAGTCAACAACTGGAACAACAATTTAGCTCCTGAAACAATCTTTTGGCAAGTAAGCCAAACACTTAACAAACTGAGACAGATGTGCTAGGCATCAGAGGGCACAAAATACATAACCTCATTTTGAGAACTGACCATTTTCCTGGCAGTGAACAACTCTTCCAACTGTTACAAGGCAGTCCTAAGCTCAGACTACAAAAGGACAAGGCCACTGACACCTTTCCTCTCAAAGAGGGGGGACCATAAAAAGGACCTCACACTATGGGGAAACACATATCGGATATTCAGAACCAGAATTCAGTCAACCCTTGACAGCTTTTAGAATAAGACTTACACCCAGTCAAATTTTAGAATATACTTTTCCTAAGCCAAAAGAGAACAGAAGGTACAGCTGAGGTTGTAGGATCAATTTTTGGGAGGGTAGGAGGTGGTAAGGGAAACGGGATGGATAAGACCCAAGAGCTGGCATGCAGCAGGAAGGAAAGGCAAACATATATCCCAGTCTAATCAATTATTTCCTTAATATGACTCTCTGCTCTTCCTACACATAAGGAATCATAAATTAGTCTTTACACCTAGTTGACATCTCCATAACTGGCACAAATTGTTTATCTAACACTACAGAAAACAGTGTGTATCTAATTCTATAGAATACAATCTGTTAATGTATAAAATGTTCTGCAAAACCTAATGTTGTGTTTCTACTGTCAGTCAGACATCACGAGTGAACAAAAATAAGTCACAATACTGAGAAAAAGCAGCCAACAGATACTCAAACATCTGAAACACACTTGGTGGAGAACAGATAAACTGAACAGTCATCTGGGTCAGTGCCAGATCTCACAAGATTTCTTGCTTTTTCATCTCTGATTTTTAACCGGATCCAGCTAGGTACTATAAAATTATCCTATTGTTACGACCGAAGGTTTGTTCATGTATGAACAATATGGCAGTGGACTTTCAATAGAAATCGGAGAAGTGTGCTAGGGTCTAGGTGATGTGTAGGGGCCTTGCCTGCCCCCTATGATAAATGAGCAAGGGCTTCTAGGTAGTGAATACTCCCAGTTAAAGAAGCGAGCCCAAAGTAGAAAAAGAAGAGGGAGAAGGTAGAGGGTGGTAGCTTTGAGGGTTGAAACTTTGAAAATGGGGACAATGACTGGAGAAGGAATAGAGAAAGCATATCTGATGGAGAGAAGAAAGATAAGCATCTTGTGTGCCCAGGTTGATTATATATTATATATCAGTTTAGTAGAGTTATTTCATTCACATTGTTATTATTTTCTGTATTGTCAAAATATGGTGGATGTCCAATGTTTGGGCAGTATATGGTTGATTTTAGGTGTACAGTGGGCTCCCGTATTTGCGTTCTCCGGATTCGTGGACTCAAGAGAATTTTTAATAGTACATGGACTATATGTTTATTAATACTTTCAAATAATAATAAAAATAATAATATAACTGTAATTACAAAATTCATATGCGATAGTATTTCTCTCTCTCTCTCTCTCTCTCTCTCTTGCCACACAAGATATGTATGTCAGAGTAGTAACTCTCTCCCTTCGTCTTTCTCTGTATCCATTTCCCGACCTTCTCTCAACTCCAGAGAAGCAAGAGCTTGGGAAGTTGTCAAGTATGTCAATTAATGTGATGGGGGAGGGGAGAAGTGCCATATCATGGTCATTGATTTTAATGGTTTTTATGCAATTTCTCTCTCTCTCTCTCTCTCTCTCTCTCTCTCTCTCTCTCTCTCTCTCTCTCTCTCTCTCTCTCTCTCTCTCTGAGATAATTTTTATGGTACATGTATGTATTAAGCTTAATATTAATATGTTCCAATAATAATACTATAATATGTATAATACTAATAATACTATAACTGTAATTACAAAATTCATATGTGAGTATTTTAAATACAATAATCTTTCCATTTCACTCTTTCAAATACTATAAGGACCCCTCTCTCTCTCTCTCTCTCTCTCTCTCTCTCTCTCTCTCTCTCTCTCTCTCTCTCTCTCTCAGCTGCAAGTGTTAGACGTACGTATGCATGTACGTATATACTTGGATGGTCCATAAAATAGGGTTCCCAAGGAGCTGCAGTCACAAGGAACGCTGTTACGTGGGATCCAGTGACACTGACATGTAGCTAGGTCCCCCCCCTCTTCCAGTCCCCCCCCTGGCGAGCTGTTTACGACGTTCAGTCTTGGCTTGCCAGACTTTAGAGATGGAGCTCCCACTAGCTACTCCCACCAGGTGTGAATTACGCTCTGTGATTCGTTTTTTGTGTGCAAGAAACACAGCGCTGGTCGACATTAATTCCAAACTGTGTGGAGTCTACAAAAAAAAAGTGTATGAGCGTAAAACACGTGCGCAAATGGTGCAGAGAATTCAAAGACAGACGTACAGACGTCCATGACGAACAGCGTTCTGGACGGCCATCGGTTTCGGACGAAACGATTGCGAAAGTGGAAGAAAAATGCTGAAAGAACGAAGGGTGGCGGTTTGGGAGCTCTGTGAGATGATCCCTGATGACAGCAAGACCTGCTTGACAAAATTTTGACAGACCATTTAGGGTATGCCATCTCTTCCCTGATTTGAAGAAACACCTGGGTGGGATGCATTTCAGAACCGGAGAGGAGCTGAAAGAAGAGGCTTTAAGCTACCTTCGCGGAGAGGCGGAAGAGTTCTACAATTCAGGCATAAAGAAGATGGTACACTGCATGCAAAAATGCATTGATCTCAACGGCGATTATGTAGAAAAATAGGAAGAAGTCTAAGCTTTAGAAAAAGGCATTATTCAATGCCAATAAACATGTTTTTCATTGTGAGAAATATTTTAGAATCTTATTTTATGGACAACCCTCGTACCTTTAAGCGTACTAATGTTTAAGATTACTTTGAAGCTCGATATATTTATATTCTTTTTTTCGTCTTTTCATTAATAATTTTTTGGGGGGGAACATTTTTGTAAATTTCATGGTAATAAGTTGTATATGCCTCCTTGTTTTTTCAAAATGTATTGTTTTCTGGATGAATCATCTGTTGAACACGTGCATGATCCTCAAGTTGTGGCTGCCTAAAAATTCGCTTATCCTTCCCATTCACCTCTTCCATTTGCACTAAATATCCTCCCATGCTAAACTTACTCACATCAGTATACAACCCAAGCTTACTCGCATCTTCACTATAGTTTGGGAAAGCCAAGGTGATATATCTAGCAGCCTCCTCTTTCAATCTCTCAAATGCTTCCACCATTCGCTCATCCCACTTCAGCTAACACAATTTTTCTTCCCTGTCCATTCAGTAAATGGTTTCCCTATACCTGAACAATCCCTCATAAACTTCCTCCCAAACTCAATCAGACCCAAAAAACCCTTGAAGTCACACATAGTCAGGGGACACGGAAATTCCTTTACCTTCGCATGAAATTTTCACTTTTCCTTACGCCACTTGTGCTCACCACATGACCAAGAAATTCCACCTCCCCAGACAACCATGTACATTTCTCAAGCTTCACTTTCACTCCGACCTCTTCCAAGCATTCTAACACCCTTTCAAGCAGTTTTATATTCTCTTCAACAATCTCACTAGCAATCAAAATGTCATCTATTAACACAGTTCACCTTCTCCCTATCAAAACTGGCCAAAACTACATTCATTGCCCTTTGGAAGTCAGCAGGCGCGTTAGCCAAACCAAAGCTCAATTGCTTAAATTGATAATGACAACTGCCACTTGAGAAAGCTGTAACAGGCCTGCTCCCCTCCTCAAGAGGTATCTGTTAAAAACCCTTCACTAAATCTAACTTTATGAATACTCTCATCCCATACATTTTATACAAACAATCAGACATCACATTCATCGGAAATCGCTCCTTCACAGTCACTTCCTTTACTCTTCTGTAACCCATGCACATCCTTAGACTTCCATCTGACTTATATACCGGGACTATGGGACTATTCCAGGCACTTTCACTTCTCTTTTGCAACCAATGGCACTCCTTTCCCTAACTTACTGTCTACTCTTCCATCCTTATCCAAATACAACTCTCCATGTACATTCTCTTTCATACACAACTCAATCATATTCGTATTCGACGGACCACCATCCCACACCTCTTCAAGAACTTATACCTTAGTAACATATCGTACTTATCATTCGTCCCTTCAAAAATCACTCTCATCCATTACTACCCCGTCAATTTCTATTTTCTCACATATCGTCCCCACTACAGGCATGCCTAAATTCCCTATTCCTCATACCTCCCCTTTACAATTCTTAATTTCACACTCAATCCACAACTTGTCACATCCACTCTTAAAAAGAATATTTACACTGCACCCAGTATCAATCAAAGCAACCAAACATATCCCCTTGGAATTCACTTGCACGCTCATACATTCATGTGCTCTACTACCAAACCCTTTCTCATGCAGCAATCCTTCATGCACATGCATCACTCTTACTGTTCAAACACCAGAGGACCCACCCAACTGAATCCCCTCTTAACTAGTTTCCCAAAACTGTTAGCTTGCTTCACTCACTTTTGTCTACACACACTCACCACATGACCTTCCATTCCACATTCAACACATTTCGCACGCAGTTCCTCACACATCCTAGCATAATGCCCATTCTTTCCACAGTTGCCACAAACCACATTCACATGGGTACCCAGACATCCACTCACTATGTGCCCTACCTGCCCACACCTGTAACATTTAATATCCCTATCTTTCTTACACTCACTAAATGCCCCATTTGCCCACACCCAAAGCACGCTCCTAACGCCCACCGACATTCATTCTTCTTGTGTCCTGGCTTTCCACATCTGTAACACTGCTGCTCTCGTTCATGACTAACTGATCCTACTCTTCCAAAGCTTGCACTCCGATTTCTCTTGAGTTTTAATATACTTACATTACTTGCTCTAACGCTCCTATCAACCAGTCGCTCTGCCATTCGCCTCAGCCCCCCTAAAATTGCCTCCCTATAGCTCTTAAACTCTGGTATACCCTCAACTACTTCAGTCCTAACACTAACATTTCTACTCTCATACACCTATTTAACTCATAATCCTCTACTATTTTTAAAATGTTCCATGTTAACCTTTCATTCGTCCATCTCATTTTTTCCTTACTTTGTACATTCATAAACTCGTATACGCTCTCTGGTACAGTCGCCAACACTTTAGCACTAACTCCTTACACTCATTTATCCCTTTGTCCCCAAACATTTTCCTAGCTAATGTTTCCAACCTGCACACATACATTGACAACGACTCACCAACATTCATTCTTACCACATCAAAATTATGCTTTCTCCTATATCTAACACTATTCCTTATCCTCTGTGCCTGTTCCACAATCCTGGCTTTCACACACTCATAGGGCACATTCCCTACACTCATCATTACCCCAAACATACTCAACAAAAAACCCCATCAAGAAGTTACCTAACTCTCTTGTTATTTCCATACCTTACCCACACAATACTTCTCATATTCCTTAAAATAAGTCCCCTATATCCCTACTACCATATTCCTCGTATTGTGCGCATCGGGGTGCCTCTCTCATATACACAGCCTTTCGTACTTCCTGCTCACTCTCACTCTCACTTTCGCTACTCCCATTCTGACCTTTCTTACCCTCTTCCGAGTATAACGAATCTACTTCCATACTCACATCCATACTTTAGTCATACCTTTCTTACCCCTCTTCTTCCTACTTACTAATTCCCACTTACCACTATCTAAATTACTCTCATCCTGCACCTTACTCTCAACTCTATTCTCATCTTCATTCTCTTCTTATCTTGCCCACTTTCATTACCAATCTTCTTCCCTTTAGTCCTTTCCTTACTCTCAACTCCCTTTTTACCCTTCTGCTCTGATCTATCCCTATTCTGTACCTTCTCTTTCTTCTCCTCATTTACCACATGCATATCACTTTCCTCACTCACATTTTCATCCACTTGTTCTTTCACTCTCTTAATCGGTCCTGGTCCGTCACAAGACCCAGTAGGCCTACCTTCTAGAGCTAACTCTTCAAAAAAAAACTTTCATCATTTCCTTCATCATCTCTTGCACATCACTCATCATCGATCCCAACTTTTAATCCACCTTATCAACCATCCGCTGTTCCACTCCTTTCACTTCTTTCATTTCCACTTTCGCACTCCTTAGCATTCCTCTAACTCGCTCTTCAGCTCCTCACACTCTACCCTCAACCTCTCAATCTCTACTTCCAATTGTCCTCTCACTTCTCTCTCCAACCTCATCCTCCTTCAGCCTCTCCACTTCAGTTAAACCTTCCATACTCATTTTCCTTCACCAATCATACAACCCATAACACCAACCCTCCTGCAGCTGCCACACCAGCTGCCCCAAGTTGAGTGCCAATAAATAATGTGGCGGGATCACAAACTAAAAACCAAAAACTCTCAAAACACTTGTACTTACCAACTACTTGACAAACTCATGGCAAGGATCTGCACTGTCCACTGAATACGGCTGTCATAACACAATACACAAACAACCAAACAAAGACAACATCTACACAACAATGCAATAACTATACAACAAAAGACCACATCACAAACAATCACTAACATCAAAAAACAATAACATGACAAGCCAATACACCACCTTCAACATCAAGGAACCCCAACAACTCACCAACAACAACCCTCAACTCACATCAACAACTCATCTTCAACACAACAAACTCACAAGCACAACAAATTCAACAACACAGGCACAACCACCTTCAAACATATAACACCAACAATAATTCAAACAACTTCAAAAAACACACAAAATAACTGACCATCAATAACATTCAATACTGCTACTAAAAAACTGACTCCATCACAGACTGACTCAAAACACATACCAGACTTGCGACCAACCCAACAGACACAACAACCCCTCGCCGAACAAGCAATTCGCTTGTTTAACTATCCATTCACACAAACACAAACAACCTAATGAGCCAACAACAAAACAGCCAGCCTCTCTCTCTCTCTCTCTCTCTCTCTCTCTCTCTCTCTCTCTAACACACACGCAACCCAAGAAAACATTGTCAAATAGAATAAACAGATTGTTCCTCCATAATAGAATCCAAGGACAAGCGGTTTGGAGGTGAATGCAAGCAAAGGAAACATCAAAGGAGTACATGAGGTTGTCTAAGATATGTACAAAGGGAGCAAAAACACAGGTTAGAAGCAGTGTTAGGTTTTAAAAGCAATGTTGGGTTAACTGAATAGATACCAGTAAGAGTTGGTTTACATCAAGGATCTGATTGAAGTCGATACCTTTTTGACCTGATTATAGATGTTACCTCAAGGAATAAGAGATTAATAACCCTGGTGCATGCTGTTTGCTGATGACAGCGTGATATGTCACCAACAGAGAGGTAGTGGAGTCAAAAGTAACACAATGGAGGAATGTATTGAAAGACAAAGGATTAAAGATCAGTAGTAAGAAGACTGAATATGTAAAGTTCAATGAAGATCAAGACTTCAAGATTAGTATGGAAGGGACAAGGCTGAACAAGACTTCGAGATTAGTACGGAAGGGACAGACTGAACAGAGTAGAAAAGTTTAGGTACCTTGGTTCAACAGTAGCTGGTGACGGAAATTTGGATGCAGAAATAACACACACTGCACGCTGGATGGAAATTTTGGAGAAAGATGTCATGTGTATTATGTGACTGTATATCAATATAAAGATTAAACCAGCACTGATATATGGAGCTGAAACATGGATAGTAAAGAGAGCACAAAAGAAGGAATTGGATGCAGAAGAGATGAAAATGTTTAGATGGACGTGTGAGGGACAAAAATGCATAAGATAAAAAATGAAAGAATAAGAACTACCCATGTCGTAGAACTATCAAAGAAGGACCAGGAAAGAAGACTGCAGTGGTATGGCCACATGATGAGACATATGTAAGGAGGAGAGTGATGCAGATGGAGGTGTTTGGTGAGAAAGCGAGAGGAAGATCAATGCGAAGGTGGATCATTGTTCTTAAAGAAGATCTGAAAGACATACAATTGTCTGAGGACCATGTGTTTGACCAAGTCAGGTAGAGAAAGGCTATCAGAACATCAGCCTTAACAGAAGAGGGAGAAGATGTAGGGAAAGAAGAAATAATCACTAACTTGGATGGCTATTTTGATCTGGTTATCATTATGATGGATGGATACTATGTAAAAAATCAACAATTTATCATTCACAATAAAAAATACAAATCAATATCAAGTAGTATCAAATACTTAATAGAAGTCTAACAATAAAACCTGAAACCCTAATAATAAATCTAGTTGGTACACTGCTGAGATTTCCTCAAGAAATTTTGAATAAGTAGCTCTGTAAGTTTGTTACTCTCACTCCCTACACAGCCATAAACAAAGGATTTCTGTCTCTGAGATTGCTATTAATTGGCTAGTGGTAAGACAAGAATACTTTCCTTTTATTGTCAATACTTTAATACTTAAATTTTTTCTCCAAGTCATATAAATTTCAAGAGATTACTAAACAAAATTAAAAACAGATGATGAGGATATGAAATATTAGGATACATAAAACAATAAAAGGATAAAAATACGTACTTATCAATTCGACAATGCAAACGAGTTATAACTAGATTTGTATGAAACATGTTCACCTACACATACTAAACAGCAATCAAAGTAACCTACCCATCAGCATATACTGTCAGGACATGAGTGCCTGGAACCAAAAGTCTCCAATAATCTCCATCTGATGCAGAAATTATTTCATGATTAATGCCTTGAATGTTTATAGTGGCATTGCTTATAGGATTGTTATTTTCATCTACGACAAACCCTTTAACCCCTGTATGTACCTGAAATACAAAAAATAATTATCTCAGTGACTTCCAGCAATGTTAAAGAATGTTTGCTGGTTTTATTCTAATCATAATCTCAATGACTTTCAACAATGTTACAAAATAATTACTAATCATATTTCATTACTCTTTTCAAATTTTCTTTTTTAAACTATGACTCTAACTGCCTATTTCACCCAAACAAGATAATGAACTCTATTCAAAATAAACATTTATTAAGAGAATCTTACTTGCTCCACATATGAAAGTAGTGACTGCTTGTTTTCATTCCAGTAATGAGGAAGTTCTGAGCTACGAGGATACTTGTTGCACGACATTTCTACAGTTATTTCAAAACAATTAGTATTTAAATAATTCCAGTCCTGCATGCCACCAGAAACACTGTACCACACAGCTCCGTTGGTAATTCCATCATCAAACACAACTTCAGGAGAATTACAAGGTTTTCCTAGAAACATTCTAGGGTGGGCCTGTAACGTATTCAATAATTTAAGAGCTGCAACTCACTATACATACTTGAAAACAAAATAAAAATGATTACACTTCCAAATACACAGTAGTATATATGTTATCAAAGCTACACAAACAACTGCACTGTAATATACATACCCATTGCAATACAATGTAATGTCTCTATTGCCATATTATGTATCAACATCCAGTAATGTCTGAATTACAACTAGTCAAATAGCTTTGCTGTTCAACACCAATAAAAGCATCATGACTTCATTATGAAACTTAACAGGTAAGTCTGATGGGCAACCAGCTCCTCAAGTTTTTCACAGTGCCAGCAAACGCTTTGAGAAGGCAAATGCAAAAGAAATGAAGTTTTAGAAATCAAAACCACAGAGGACAATTCTAAAAATTTATTCAAAGGAGGCCTGCTTGTGCACCTTTAAAACATGATCAAATCCAAATAAAAGGTTAAAAGTTACTGAGATAGATTTTCTGAAGAAATGAATCAAGTCCAAAATATCTAAATTGCCATTCAAGTCCAAACCATGATGAGCAAACACAAGACACAGATAAGGCTGCTCAGTGCTCCCAGATAGCAGATAAGGATCTCTTCTAAGATCCAAGAAGTGTGAAGAAATCAGCAATCAGGAAAAGACACACTGTGTGTAAGAGTATTCCATGTCTCATGAACTACTGACACAGACCCATCTCCTTTGGTAAATGTTAATTGAGATTCTGCATACCACTGTGAAAGCAGATGCTGCAACATCCAAAAAGACTTAAGACTTTCTACTAGACAGCTTTCACCTATGAAGAAAAATACATCCGCTTATTGTGGAATCTGTGAAAGTGGTGTTCTTCAGTTTCCTACATAAGGACTCAGGGCTTGTCCATGACAGACCTACGACAGTGAACCACTCATCTTGAAGCTGAAGATAGTTAGTGGGAATCATCTTGTTTTTTGTTCATTGACCGCAAATTAATTATAACATGTCTGAGGATACTGGGGAGGAAAGGCACAGGCTTCCATGTTGTCCCAAACTGCAGTATTGCATCTATTCAACAGGCTGTTGAATTTAGCTGGGGCAGCCAGTAGACTGGAAGTATGTTGTTATATGACTTTAAAAATAGGCTGACTAGAGAATGCCCCCCATTACTTCCCAAATCACCATACAAACATTCATGTTCAATGAATATTAAGGGGAAGAAACCTGGAAACTAGAGTTATATTGTGCTCGTCCACCCATCAAACTTCTATGACAAAATAAAAAAATGACTCTTGAGTGGTTACCTCCTTGGTTCCTCAAGTAAATGATTGTAGTTGTCTCGCTGGACATGTCTCAGAAATGTTCATCTCTGACAATATCATCACGAATCATGACGAGGTCACTTTACGCCGATAACCGAATATCGCTGGATTTTGGTTATTGGCGCTTTTGTTAGGTATCTATCGGCCCCAATACCCAGTTATCAGTGCCGGTAAGTGGAAATTAGTGTGCGCACACACACACACACACACACATAAATATATATATATATATATATATATATATATATATATATATATATATATATATATATATATATATATATATATATATAAATATGTATTATATATATATATATATATATATATATATATATATATATATACATACACACACACACACACACACACACACACACACTATATATATATATATATATATATATATATATATAATATATATATATATATATATATATCATGATTGGCCTGGCCAATCACCTGATATGTCCCCCATAGAAAACCTCTGGGCAATCTTGAAGCGCCGTTTTCATGAGGATACCTCGACAATCCCCAAACTTGGCCGATTGTCTTCCACAGCAACTCCAGAAGGTCACTAGTCCCAGGGCTTCTTTATTGGGACTTATTGGGATGTAGCGTTGACGGTGTGGGTGTTAAACTATTTTTTTTTAAATTGAAATGAAATGATTTCTGCGCAGGATAATGTTGTAAATCTCTAGACAAACTGCACTGACTGTATATATGTATGTATGTATGTGTATGTATGTGTGTGTGTGTATGTGTGAATGTTATGTAGTATTATTATGTATGTATATTATTGTATATATTATAAATTTTATCTATATATAATCTAGATTATTATATATATAATATTATATATTATAGTATATATATATATATCTATATATATTATCAGTACTATATATTATATATTATCTATATGATATATATATCTATATATATATCTCGTATGTTATATAATATAATTTTATATCTCTATATTCTATATATATATATATAGTATATATATATATATATATCTCTCTTCGCTTTACTTATAATATATTTTATATCTATATATCATATATTATATATCTTATTTATTTATATATATATATAGTATATATATATATATTTTATTCTATATATATTCTATATATATATAATTAGATATTATGATATTTATTATATATATACTATATTAGATATAAGAATATTTATCTTCTATAATATATATAAATATATATTATATATATATATCTATAATATTATATATATATAATTAATATATGTAATGTATATATATACAGGCAGTCCTCGGGCTATGACGGGGTTTCCGTTCTTGAGACGCGTCGTAAGACGAAAATCGTCGTAAGCCGGAACATTGTCTAAAATCCTAAGAACCTTACTTTTAATGCTTTAGGTGCATTCAAAACTATGTAAACTGCATTCTTATGGAATTTTTCATCAAAAATATTGATTATTTTAGATTTTTGGCGTCATATTTCAACTGCCAGATCAGCATTTGTAGGCGTCGTAACTCTGGAACATGAGTAGTAACCCTGGAAACATGCGTTGTAACCCTGGAAATAATTTGTGATGAATATAATTGAAAAGCGTCGTAACCTAGGAACATAGTTAAGCCGAGACTGTCGTAAACTCGGGGACTGCCTGTAATATATATATATATATATATATATATAATATATAATTAATAATATATATATATATATATACAGTGGACTCCCGTTATTCGCGTTCTCCGGATTCGCGGACTCACTGATTCGCGGATTTTTCTTTGGAACCTATCTAGAAATTATTCGCGGAAGGACTCGCCCATTCGCGGGTTTTCTCTGTGGAACATATACATAATTATTCGCGGTCATCCCCGGCTATTTGCGGATGCGAATTTTTTATGTGTTTACTATTCGTACAAGGACATTTCATAATGATATGGTTATTCTGTTTATTAGACATTCCTTATAAATCTTGATGTAATGAATTGAATAAAAATATTGTAGGTATAAATTGGTGAGCAAGATAATATGAAATAAAGCATAACAGAGTGAGTTTGGCAACTGAGAAAATGAACAATCGTATACGTACAGCCATCTCTCTCTCTCTCTCTCTCTCTCTCTCTCTCTCACACAAAATGATAGATAGGAAACAATAACAGAATATGTATTGCTTGAATACGATATGGCAACAAGTTTTGGTCTGACTGAAGTGTAGAGTTACTTTGACACTGACTTACATGTCATTCCTGGTCATCTCACAGCCACGGATAGACATCAACTTCACAGCCGAGAAAGGCAATTGTATACAAAATAAATATTTTCCAGATGAAAAAGCAATTGGAGGGCCTATGTTATACCATAAAAAAAACACTCGCTTGGATAACTGTAAGATGTAGAAAAGAGAGAGAGATCAAGGGCAGGGCGGATGTAGGAAGGAGATTTAAGCAGTACCCTGGAAATGAAAAAACAACCCTTATAACTAATTTATAATTTATAGCCTTAGGGTTTGTCTCAAAGACATTCAAAGGTGTGTCACACACGTGACAGTTGTTGTTGCTTTTGTAAAATTGGCGTCAGGGCAGATTTTTAAGCACCACTGTGTTGATATATTATTAATAATTTGTTCATTACCTTCGATAACACGCCAAATTTTACGTTAGATAATCATAAAAATCTCTAGGATTGCGCGACCGCGCAAATTGGAAAACAATGGTGCTAGATTAAATCTGAAAACTCCAGATCTAGCGTGAAATGCTTTAGTTTAGCAACACTGCATTGGAACTTACATAAATACTATTGGGTCAATTGGGTACGCATTGTACAGGCTGTACATTTTATGAAATTTTTTAAGATGATTTTCTAATTATGGATGATGTATGTTAACGTACGTACACTTAAATTGTTTTATTTAGGATGATAATAAAAGTATGCAGACCATATCTAAAGTACGTAAGACAATGATTATATACATATTTGTAGCAGGGTACGTATTTTTCTGTCTGCGGCACGCAGTACGTACATGTACGTGTATTTTTCATACGTATATAATGAGTATATTTTCGTGACAAAATAAATTTTTATGATGAAAAAAGCTTTATTAATTTTCAAATATTACAGTTCTGTAATACTTTCATGTAAACACAGCAAAATGTCGGTAACAAAGTCGGGTTTTCTTAAAAGATGCTCTACCCAAGCCAACTTCCGCAGATAAACAAATCTTATGATGCCGTGACGCCTTCTTAGAGCAGTACCCAAACGAAATATTTAAAACGCATTCATTTTCCTTGTCGCTCATTGGTTGTACACTTGGTGTTGATTGGTTGAACCCTGGCCCCATTTCGCGGAGATGGAATTGTGGGTATCGAGCATCTAGTACCCAGCAGCCTCACTGCGCAGAAACTTACGGGTATACGCGAACGTTAAAGCTAAGCTCTTGTGCGTATCAGCAAATATCTGTGTGCATCGTACCGAAAATGGCCCCTAAAAAGCGCCCTGCTCCTTCTAAGGCTTCTGGCCAAGAAGCTAAAAGAAAGAAGACCGTAATGAAGCTTGACGAGAAGGTGAAACTTCTCGATATGTTGAAGGAGGGAAAAAGTTACGCTGCAGTCGGCCGCCATTTCAAAGTGAATGAGAGCACAGTTAGATATATAAAGAAAAAAGAAAATGAAATAAGAAAAAGCGTTAGTATGACATTCTATGGCACCGCAAAGGCTGTGTCTACAGTGAGAGACAAAACCATTGTGAAAATGGAATCTGCTCTCGCGTTCTGGATAAAGGACTGCAGGAAGAAGAACGTGCCCCTTGACTCCAACATCATACGCCAAAAAGCACGACAGATCTACCAGCAGCTATCAACTCCTACTGCTTCACAAGGTGGTGAGGAAGAGGAAGCCGAAGCCGAAGATGTGGAGGCACTGGAAGGCGATGAAGAAGGGACGTTGGAATTCTTGGGCTTTGGAGAACCAGCTCCTGAAGAGGAAGACGAAGAAGAAGAACCACAACCGGGACCGTCCTCAGCTCCCCAAGGATTTCAGGCTAGCAAAGGATGGTTCCACCGGTTCCAGAAAAGGTTCCATCTAAAGTCTGTTTCCCTACATGGGGAAGCTGCATCTGCAGACAAAGAGGCAGCCGCAAAATATCCGCAGGCCTTCATGAAAATAATCCAGGAGAAAGGATATCGCCAGAGCAGGTGTTCAATATGGACGAAACTGGCCTGTTCTGGAAGAAAATGCCGTCCCGGACGTACCTTATGAAGGATGAAGCTAAAGCCTCCGGATTCAAGGCACAAAAGGACAGGGTGACCCTCCTGATGTGCGGGAATGCGGCTGGTTTCATGCTGAAACCAGGCCTCATTTACCAAGGCCTGCAAATCCCAGGGCACTCAAGAACAAGAACAAGGCGTTACTGCCCGTCTTCTGGATGCATAATCCCAAGGCCTGGATCACCAAAGTCCTGACGGAGTACTGGTTTCACCAGAGTTTCATTCCTCAAGTTAGGCAATACCTGGCCGATTTGGACATCAACTTCAAGGTCTTGCTGATAATGGACAACGCTGGTGGCCACCCTCTCGATCTTTATTCCAAAGGAGTCCAGCTTGAGTTCCTTCCTCCCAACACCACCTCTCTCCTCCAGCCTATGGATCAGGGCGTCATCCGTGCCTTCAAGGCACTCTACACCGGGAACTCCCTCCAGCACCTTGTTGATGCAATGGACCGTGACAGTGAATTTACGCTGAAAGATTATTGGCGTAAATTCACGATTGCCACGTGTCTGTCTGTCATTGACCGGTCGTTGAAGGACATGAAGAAGGAGACACTGAATGCCTGCTGGAGTAAGTTGTGGCCAGACTGTGTCCATAATTATACAGGCTTTTCTCCCCAGGAAATCCAGCATTCAGCCATTAATAAGGCAGTCCAGTTGGCAAAAATTCTTGGTGGTGAGGGCTTTGACGATATCACCGAGGAAGAAGTCGGCACCCTCATTGATGCCCACTCTGACCCCCTTACCGACCAGGACTTGGAAGAGCTGACGAAGTCCGCCAGCGAGGAAGAACACTCTCCAGGTTCAGGAGAGGATCAGGAGGAGGAGGAGGAGGGCCTGACTTTGGAACGCCTGTCCCAAGTTAAAAAAATGGTAAACGACCTCCAGGAGTTTGTTGCAACATGGGATCCTTACATGGAGCGCTCCTTGAAGTTTTCTAATATTCTAGACACAGCATTGGAGCCCTATAATCAAGCTCTCACCACCATGAAGAAGCAACGGCAGCAGTTGCCAATCACAATGTTCATCACACGAACGAAGAAAGACCCTCCAAAGCCTCCCAAATCGCCTGAAGAAGTGCCTCCCAAATCGCCTGAGTCACTGCCTCCCGAAGCGCCTCCTGAAGGTGAAGAGGCGCCCTCAGAGGATATGTAACTCCTCTGCTTAGCTGTGCAGTCATATCTTCATCGTCATTCATCAGACTGCACGGCTAATTCATCATCATCATCTTTAATCAACATTCATCACTGGTGAGTACCCGGTTTACATATGCTGTACTAGCATAAAACAATTGTTTAATGTTCATACAAATTTTGTTCTTTCTCTCTATCGCTTCTGATTTCACATACATTTGTTTCCATTGTAAAAAGAAAATGGATGTCTCAAATAGTAACAGTATGAAAGAAAACGTGCATGACTGAATACTTATGGGGGGACTGAATTATTTTCACATACGTAACTAAGTCATGCAGTACGTACATAATACGTACGTACGTATTTATGTATAACCATAAAATGTAAGATTTACTTTAAAACAGTATTAATAATATTTCAAAGATTAATATGAACCATAATAGGATGTTTTATGTATATTTGATGAAGGATGGTCCTTTTAGCTACTTTGGTGTTTGCATGTTAAGGATAGCTAAGTTTTTGATGAGTATTTTTGGAGGGGGTCCAAACATTAGCGGATTCTAACTATTCGCGGGGGGGTCTGGTACGCATCCCCGCGAATACGGGGGGACCACTGTATATATATATAATATATATATATATATATATATATATCATATTATATATCTATATATATATATAATAGTATATACAAATAATATATATATATATAATATATTATATATATATTATAATAATATATCTATATATATATATATGTATATATATATACAGCATTTTTATATTAACTTTGTAATATTTTCTCACTTCTGCTTATTATCTTTCTTCAGAATTCTGGATAAGGACACAAACTCGCAGTTGGGTTCCATATATTTCACTTGCTAAGGTTCCGTTTCACCTTTGTTCAGTCCCCAATATTTGGATCAAGAAATTGGATACATAAGAAAAATAGGGAAAGATTTATGCTATTCTTCACATATATTAGATATTTGTTATAATAAAGCCCACAAAAAGTTTTATAGTGTAAGTAACATGGAGAAAGAAAATTCTAAGAACATTCTCAGTTTGCCTTATTTTAACGGATTTGAAGCCAGTAAATCATTGTTAAAAGCCTTCAAGGCCAACCTTGTTTTTTCCTATAATAACACACTAAATGGAATGTTAATAAAAACCCCAGAGAAAGCAACAACATAATATAAAAAATTACATGTATGGATTGTCCCTCATTTTATCTTGGACAGTCGAGTAAGGGCTTAGAAGGTTAAGCCAGCATAAATATTCTGTAAAAACTGGGCAAACATGTAATGATATATTCATTCATTTAAGCGAAAACAACCACCGAATAAATTGGAATGGTAGTTCAGTAATTCCAAGGTCAAAAGATGTCTTATCACGAAATCTTTTAGAATCTGCTTTAATAAAACTTACTTCTCATTGTAATTTCAACATTAGTCATGGCCTGTTTCATTTAGACCCTTGTATTTGTAACATGTTTAAGAATGACCTCAAAGATATAATTACAGACTTAAATAAAAATTAGTTGCCTTAAGAGATATCTTCGTTGTAATGTATGTTTTATATGTATTGTGAATATGTATTGTGAATATGCTTTTGTTTACCAAAGTTCTGAATAGCTGTCACCTATAATCCTTTAATTGTCTTGTCCTTGTGTCTGAGATGTTTGTCTTAATCCTTTAATGTACCCATTGTTTATGCTTGTTCGGGAAAGTTACTCATCTTCCAGGAGTGTCAGATTCTAGGTACGTACTAATCTCTTCATAATCCATATCTGTCAGTTATACGACTCTTCTTGTATTGTTATTTCCTCATGTATGTCAGTTCATCTGCTAAGTAAAGGTCGTTTGAACGTCGAAAGATCTCGCGGATACTCCGTTGTTTATTTTCCCTTGTGGCATATACCTTTATTTATGGATTTATCACGTTCCTAACTTTTGTGATTCAGTTATACATATGTATGTGTATATATTTTAATATCATAATATATATATATTATATATATAATATATAATTATATATATACATACATTATATATATATCTATATATATATATATATATATATATATATTATATATACATACATATAGATATATATATATATATATATATATATATATATATATATATATATATGTATATATATATACACACAGTGGTACCTCGAGATACGAAAGGCTCAACTTACGAAAAACTCGAGATACGAAAGCTGACATGAAAAATTTTACTGCTCTACATACGAAAAGTTTTCAAGATACGAAAGGTTTCTGAAAGTCCGAGATTCGCCCGATAACAATTTTGAAACTCGCACCGCGCCGCCATCTTAGTTCTAGTAGACTCGCCACCATCCTCCTGCTCTCCAATTGGTTCCTGATGCTAGCCAAGCCATGAGATCCTTCTCTCCTATTGACAGCATCCCTCCCATCATGCATCTTACGTGGTGGCGTTCCTTCGCTCGGCCACTTCGCACCCGAAGCTTTGTCGTACACATGCAGCATTCGTTCGGTCCAACAATTTCGTTTTGTATCATAAATTCGTTAGTGATTTCGTTGTGCTACTTTATCGTGTTGTGAGAACCTAATTAGTATGCGTACTACATAACATGATATTAAGATACAATAAAGTTTGTTCATACTTACCTGACAGATATATATATAGCTGTATTCTCTGAAGTCCGACAGAATTTCTAAAACTTACGACGCACGTAGTGGGAGTTGGGTGGTTAGTACCCATTCCCGCCGCTGGGAGGCGGGTATCAGGAACCATTCCCATTTTCTATCAGATTTCTATCTCCACTGTCTCCTGAGGGGAGGTGGGTGGGTACTAAAAATATATATATCTGCCAGGTAAGTATGAACAAACTTTATTGTATCTTAACAATATCATTTTGTTCATGAAACTTACCTGTCAGATATATATATAGCTGAATCCCACCTTTGGCGGTGGGAGAGACAGAAAAAGGATTTTAGGAAACATATAAATGTAGATGATTGACATCTTGGTTCCTTACCTGTTAGCATAGCTGACTTCGTGATTACTGTCACCCAAGCCTGCTTCTGCTTCACTAGAGTTACCAACAAGGTAGTGACCTGTGTAGTTGGTGCGCTCTAGATGATCTGTCAACGGGGACGGGACCACAATGTGACTAGACCATGACCATACTTCTGAGGGCAACGAGGCAAAAACCACCAACTAAGTTAGCCTAACAAAAAACTCCCATATACCAAAGGCTAAAGGAAGGGACGACCGTATTCGGCGGCTGACCCTACAACCATAGACATTGCAAATATTAAAAACTCACCTACCCTTTTCTATGGGAAAGGATGAGTGCTACCTCCTGCCCCCAAAATAGTGTCTGCGGCGACGTATGGTCCAAGAGAGTAACAGTTTTCATATGTCGTTCTCACCTCCCGTAGGTAGTGCGAGGTGAACACTGAGTTACTCCTCCAAAAAGTAGCACTTAAAATGTCTTGAAGGGCCATGTTTTTCTGAAAGGCTATTGAGGTCGAAATAGCCCTCGCTTCGTGCGCATTAACTTTTAACAGCTTAAAGTCACTGTCTTTGCAAGAAGAGTGCGCCTCCTTTATGGTGTTTCTTAAAAAGAATGCCAGTGCATTCTTGGAAATGGGCATATTTGGTCTCTTGACCGAACACCATAAGTTCTCCGCAGAACCTCTACAATCCTTCGTTCTACGAAGATACTCTCTAAGAGCCCTAACAGGACACAGGACTCTTTCTGGCTCTTGACCAATGATCTCTGCCATACCCTTGATCTCGAACGTTTTAGGCCAAGGATTGGAAGGGTTTTCGTTTTTAGCCAGAAAAGACATACCCAAAGAGCAGACCGCATTATGCCCTTTGAAGCCGACGTGTTTACTAATAGCCTGTATTTCGCTAACTCTCTTCGCCGTCGTCAGAGCAGTTAGGAATACAGTTTTCTTCGTCAAATCTCGCAGAGAAGTAGAGTAAAGAGGTTCAAAGCGATTTGACATTAAAATATTTGAGGACCACATCCAGGTTCCACGAAGGTAACTTTTGGTAGCGGCACCTTGGTAGTCTCGAAAGATCTCAATAGATCATGGAGATCCTTGTTATTAGCGAGGTCAAGACCTCTATGGCGAAAAACTACAGATAAGACGCTTCTGTAGCCTTTAATGGTTGACACTGCAAGCTTCAGATCTTGTTTAAGATAAAGCAAGAAGTCGGCGATCTGGCTCACAGAGGTAGTGGTAGAGGAAACTCCTTTCCTCTTACACCAACTTCTAAAGGCTGCCCCCTTCGACTTGATAAACCCACATTGATGAAGGTCTCCTCGCTGTGGCGATAGCTTTAGCCACTGGTTTTGAAAAACCTCTCGCTCTGGCCAACTTCTGGATAGTCTGAACGCAGTCAGACTCAGAGCGGAGAGGTTTTTGTGGTACCTCTCGAAGTGGGGCTGTTTGAGTAGATCTCTCCTTAACGGAAGATATCTCGGAAAATCCACCAGGTAGAACATCACCTATGTGAACCAGATCGCTGCGGGGCCAAAAGGGGGCGATTAACGTCAACCTCGTCCCCTCCGATGCTGCGAACTTTCTCATCACTTCCATGGAGCTTGAAGGGGGGAAAATGCGTAGAGATCTAGGCCCGTCCCAATCCCATAAAAGGGCGTCTACTGCTACTGCCCCCGATCGAGAACCGGGGAGCAATAAAGGGAGGGGGAGTCTCGCCGTCCTTGATGTTTCAAAAATGTCCACTAAGGGACATCCCCAAAGACCCCACAGCTCCTGGCATACGTCCTGATTGAGGGTCCATCTGTCAGCAATAACTGTCCTTGTCGACTGAGGAGATCTGCCCGGACGTTCTCGACTCCGGCAATGAACCTTGTCAATATCGTGACTTCTCTCTCCTTTGCCCAAAGTAGAATCTCTTTCGCTAGAGCGAACAGGGAGCGAGAGTGTGTTCCTCCTTGTTTCTTCAAGTATGCCAGGGCTGTGGTGTTGTCCGAGTTGACTTGAACTACACGACGGGAGACTTTGTTCTGAAAGAACTGGAGCGCTAATTGAACCGCTGCCAGCTCTTTGAAGTTGATATTCCAGGATACCTGTTCCCCTCTCCAGGTACCTGACACTTCCTCCCCCCCTAGAGTTGCTCCCCACCCCGTGGATGACGCGTCGGAGAACAACACTAGGTCGGGGTTCTGAAGCTTGAGGGATATGCCCTCTGACAGCTTCCACGGATCGAGCCACCATCTTAGATGGTTCTTCACCTCTTCCGAGATGCTTAACTTCATGTCGAAGTTGTCCTTGTCTGTCCAGTTGTCCGACAGAAAGAACTGAAGAGGTCGGAGGTGTAGCCTCCCCAGGGAAACAAACTTCTCCAGCGAGGAAATGGTCCCCAGCAGACTCATCCATTCCCTCACCGAGCATGAATCCTTCCCTAGAAAGGCTGACACTTTTTCTATGCCTTGTTGCTGACGTTCCTGGGACGGAAAAGCCCGAAAAGCCACTGAATCCATCTGAATCCCCAGATACACGATGGACTGTCTTGGGGTCAGATGTGACTTTTCGAAGTCACCAGAAGTCCCAGGGGACGCAGCTAAAGACAGAGTTGTTTGCATGTCCTTCAGGCACCGGGTCTGCGAGGAGGCTCGTATGAGCCAGTCGTCCAGATAGAGCGAGATTCTGATGTTGGAAAGATGGAGCCACCTCGCCACGTTCTTCATTAAGATAATGAAGATAAATGGGGCCGTACTCAGTCCGAAACAAAGAGCCCTGAATTGAAAGACCTTCCCTTTCAGGACGAACCGAAGGTACTTCATCGATTGGGGATGTATCGGGACGTGAAAGTAGGCGTCCTGCAGGTCGAGTGATACCATCCAATCTCCAGGTCTTAAGGCCCCCAGAACTGACTGAGGAGTCTCCATCTTGAACCTCTGCTTTTCTATAAAGAGGTTTAGACGACTTACGTCCAAGACCGGCCGCCACCCTCCCGATTGTTTCGGTACAAGAAACAATCTGTTGTAAAATCCTGGCGTTGCCAGGTCTAAAACCTGTTCCACTGCTCGTTTCTCGAGCATCTGCTCGAGCAGGTCAAAAAGTATCCTCCGTTTTCTTTGAGAATACGACGGGGACAAGTCCCTGGGAGTGGAAGTCAACGGGGGCGGCTTTATGAAAGGGATCTTGTACCCCTTCTCTATGACGCCGAGAGACCAGGTGTCCGCCTCTCTTTCTCTCCAAGCCTCTGCAAACAACTGCAGCCTGGCTCCTACCGGTGGCTGAAGGAACGATCTCTCACTTCTTGCCCCTAGACTTAGACGGGGCTCTACCTCTAGGAAGGCTTCTTCCTCGGGGTGACGATCTAGCGGAAGTCCCTCCACGAAAGGGCTTCTGCTTTCTAAACGGTTGGGCTCCTGAAGACGTGGAAGGGCCAGCCGGACGTCCTCGACGACTGAGCCAAGGAGGTCTTGAGTGGCTTTTTCTTGAAGACTAACTGCCAGATCCTTCACCATAGCCTGGGGGAAGAGATGACTCGAGAAGGGCGCATACAAAAGTTCTGTCCTCTGTGAGGGAGAGACAGACTTAGCCGCAAAGTTGCAAAAGAGCGACCTTTTCTTCAACACGCCTGCTGAAAAATGAGAGGCTAACTCCTCTGAGCCATCCCTGACGGCCTTGTCCATGCATGACAATACACTGGACAGCTCCCCCAAGCTGATCGAGTCTGGCTTACGAGACTGGTTGTCTAAAGCTCCGAGACACCAGTCTAAGAAGTTAAAGACTTCCAAGGACCTAAACAGTCCCTTCAAAAGATGGTCCAGTTCGGAAGTCGTCCATGACACTTTAGCTGAGGCTAAAAGGGACCTCCTTGAGGCATCAACCACGCTGGCGAAATCTCCTTGAGCAGACGTAGGAACCTTCATTCCTAAATCTTTGCCTGTTTCATACCACATCCCTGCCTTACCGCTAAGTCTAGACGGAGGCAGGGCGAAAGTAGTCCTTCCCTTTGCTTTTCTAGACTCCATCCAGGCGTTAACCTTCCGGAAAGCTCTCTTAGTAGACAAAGACGTCTTCATTTTCACGAAACCTGGAGTCTTGCTTGTTTTCGACGACGAAAACTGTGAAGGAGGAGAAGGAGGGGCAGAAGGCTGGAAAGTATCACCAAACGAATCACGAAGTAGCCGTGCCAATACTTGGTAGTCTGACGAAGCCGACTTCGAAGGTTGTTCTTCGTCAACATCCTCAGAAGAACCGCTTAGTTCTCCTTCTTCCTTACCCGAGTGAAAATCCGACGGAAGAGGCAAAAGTCCTTTCGCTCCAAGTCTCATGTCCGAACGATGACGAGAAGAAGAGGGTAACGGATCCTTAACAGTCACAGGGTCAGGAATCACCCTTTGAGGAGAACGTGAAGAAGTAGGCAGACGTGAAGCGTCACCCAAAGCCTCGGGAACATCATCCGAGTGATAGCGAACTTCCACATTCGCGTCCACAGAGCTCTTACGACAACGTCTACTAGCGTCCGTCTGAGCGTCCAACCTAGCGTCCTTCCGAGCGTCCAAATCAGCGTCCGACCGAGCGTCCAGCGAAGCGTCAAAAGAAGCATCCAACGTAGCGACTCTTCTAACGTCCAGCGAAGCGTCCTTACGAACGTCCCGCGAAGAAACCTGGCCTGCTACCCGACGAGCGTCCTGTTGAGCGTCGACACGCTCAAGTCGAAGGGGGGCAGAACGCATTGAAGTTCGTCCGACAGCAACAAACTCGTCGCCAGCAGAAACGTCGAAGTCGGAATGCCGAGCGTCTTCTCGACGAGAAGAGAGAGGAGCATGATGGGATCTCTCTCTAACCTGACGTCTACCGTCACCTCTAGACGAACCCTGGGGAGCAGAACGAAGCCTAGAGGGCGAAATATCAGGAGACGGGGACGAAAGAGGCGCAGGTGGAGAAGACTGTCTTGTTCTCTTGATCGGAAGTCTATCGTCCTTCTTGCGACGAGGAACCGTCTTCTTCTGCTTAAGTAAAGCGTCCAGTTGCCGTTGCATAGCAATGATGATCTCCGTCTGAGAAGTCTCCTTACGCGGAGACGAGCTGCGCTTGTGAGAAGGTGAGGGGCGAGGGGACGCCTTCTTCCTTCTCCCAGGAACAGCCTTGGCTCTAGAGCGACTGGGGCGCTCGAGGGCGTCATCATCCGATGACATCCTAGACTTCTTCTGGGGAGGAAATGCTACGCTTTCCGGAGAAGAATGCCACTCAGACACAGCATGACGTGAAGCGTCTAGATCTTGAAGAGTCCTCTTCAAAGGTCGCGAATCCGGACGAGATTCCCACCCCTTGCGCGGGGAGGACGTGTCGGAAGACGAGAAACAATCTCTCAGGATACGTGCTCGAGCACGCTCCTTAGCAGCCTGGGAAGCGTCCACATGAACTGCTGAAGGGACGTCAGATCGGTGGGGGATCCCCGTAACCCTCCTTCGGCCTTCGACATGCCCTCTCCCTGAGTCCTGGGAGTCCGGCAGAGGTCCCAGCCTAGAGGCGCTATAGGGCCGATCTGACGCCCCCTCCACTTCACTAGGGGCACTATCATTGCACTTAGTTTGCCTGTTTTCAAGGGCAAGCACTTTAGATTCAAGCGTCTTCAATGAATCCAGAATAAGCGAAAGGGCATTACCCTCCGCAGACACCACTTGAGGGCCCGAAGGCAACACTACGGGGTTAGGAGACACAAAATCTAAAGGAGGGTTAGAAGGGGATACATTAAGACCCTGTCTGCTACCCGACTTACTCCTGGAGGAAGACCTCCTGATCCTATCACGCTCTAATTTATTTATGTAGGATTCATACGTCTTCCATTGTAAATCATCCAAGCTTTCACTCTCATTACAGCGCAAATCATACCTACACACTTGCCCCCTACACCCTTTACACAATGTGTGAGGATCAACCAAGGCTTTTGGTAGCCTAACCTTGCATTCCACTTTCAAGCACACCCTGGCGCTAGCCGAACTAGATCCAGACATATTTAAGGAAAAAAACCAAGCCAAATTCAAAACAGTCCAAAGTCACGTATGCCAAGCTATCGATCCAAAACCAAAAAACCAAAGTCAAGAGGATACTCAAGCCAATGAAAAGTTTTCCAAAATCCTGAGGCGGAGGTGTGTAAACAGTTGTTTACGACACCGGCGACAGAAGAAATCTGATAGAAAATGGGAATGGTTCCTGATACCCGCCTCCCAGCGGCGGGAATGGGTACTAACCACCCAACTCCCACTACGTGTATCGTAAGTTTTAGAAATTCTGTCGGACTTCAGAGAATACAGCTATATATATATCTGACAGGTAAGTTTCATGAACAAATTAATTACGTACAGTACATATAGTCATGGGTCCCAAGAAAGTTGCTGAAGTTCACAGAAAGAAGAGAATGCTTTCTATGGAGACAAAGATGGAGATAATAAAAAAGTATGAAGCTGGCTTGCGGTTGAGTGTGATCGCTAAGGAATACCGCCGAAATCCGTTGACGATAGGCACCATCCTTAAGCAGAAGGAAGCCATCAAAGCAGCTACACCTTCCAAGGGCGTGACTATTTTGTCCAACAAGAGGAGCCATGTGAATAATGAAATGGAAAGGCTGCTTCTTGTATGGATCGAGGACAAAGAAATCGATGGCGATACGATAACCGAGACGGCAATCTGCCAGAAGGCCAGCGTTATTTTCGGCAATTTGATTGCCCAAGCCAAAGACGACGGCAGAGAGGGGACATCAACGGCAACCCCAGAGTTCAAGGCTTCTCATGGGTGGTTCGAAAAATTCCGTAAACGGACTGGCATCCATTTGGTGGTGAAGAAATTGAAATTACGTAAAGTATAAAAAAGTAAGAAGAAACGTAAAAATCAAAAATAGACAAAATAAATTTTATTTTAAGTTTTTTGTAAAGTTAAGTGTTAAGAGTGTTACAGTTTTGTTAATGTGTTTTGTAAAGTTTAGTTTGTTTTTCTGACATTTTTTTGTGTTTCATAAAGTTAAGTGTACGTATCTGCCGTTTGTCCTCCTCCTCCTCTGCCGCCACTTTCGGAGATAGCCTCACTCGAAAGGTAAGCTTCCACATTTTACATTACAGTAATAATATTTCTTGTACACTAATATGATATTGTTAGTATACAATAAAGTTTTGTACATACTTACCTGGCAGATATATACAGCTTACGACTCTGACGTCACGACAGAAAATTTAAAACTCGCGGCACATGCTACAGGTAGGTCAGGTGATCTACCTTACCCGCCGCTGGGTGGCGGGTGTAAGAACCAATCCCCCTTTCCAGCCAGATTTTCTCTTCCACCTGTCTCCTGAGGGGAGGCTGGGAGGGCCATCAATCGTATATATCTGCCAGGTAAGTATGTACAAAACTTTATTGTATACTAACAATATCATTTTTGTACATGAACTTTCCTGCCAGATATATACATAGCTGATTGACACCCTTGGTGGAGGGAAAGAGACATTTAAGTCCAGAGAAAGGGGAGATAACATATATTAAAGGAATAAAAAATACCCTTGGTTCTTACCTGATTTAGGCAGAAGACTTCATAGTTACTGTCTACAAGTCTGCGTTGCCTGAAGAGTTACAGCGAGGGCGTGACCTACAGCTGAAAAACTCTTTGGGTCTACCAATGGGAACTGACTCCGCTTACTTGGTAGAATCCAGTTAGGGTCTTGTCAAAGGGGATCAACCCACTTAAATGACAGAGCCTGTCCACTACCAATGCAAGGAGCTTCAAGCACAAACCGATCACCTAACCAAAACACAAATGTTAGAACTACGAAAGAAGGAGGTGCCTCCTGCATCCTCCTTCCCACAACCAAAAAGCACAATACAAATACAATAAGGGAAAAAATATTTAAAAAGGATATGCTTCAGCTCCCTGCCCCAGCACTGAATCCGCCGATACATACGGGACTAATCCAAAGCACTTCTCATACGTAATTCTTACGTCTTTCAGGTAGTGGTTGGCGAAGACTGACTCACACCTCCAAAAAGTCGCCTTCATGAGGTTTTGTAAGGACATATTCTTCTTGAAAGCCAAAGACGTCGAGATGGCCCTTACCTCATGCGCCTTGACTTTAAGAAGTCTATACTGATCCTGGTTACAAGATGCGTGGGCTTCTTTAACAAGGTTTCTAATAAAGAATGACAGGGCATTCTTTGATAAAGGCCTACTGGGGTCTCTTACAGAACACCATAGGCTGTTTGAGTTAGCCCCAAGTCTTTTCTTCCTCTGGAGATAAAACTTTAGGCTCCTTACAGGGCAAAGAGTCCTCTCCTCTTCTACTCCAACTAAAGAGGATAAGCTTTTTATTTCGAAGCTCCTGGGCCAAGGGGAGGAGGGGTTTTCATTCTTGGCCAAGAAAGACGGGAGAAACGAACAAACAGCTGAGTCTCCTTGGAACCCAACATCTCCTTCTAGAGCTTGCAGCTCGCTGACACTCTTAGCAGAAGCTAAAGCGCAGAGAAACAAGGTCTTCATAGAAAGGTCTCTGAAAGAGGCTGATTGTGGAGGTTCGAATCTCAAGGATCTCAAAAATGATAACACTACATCCAGGTTCCAGCTTGGGGTTAAACAAGAGTTCCTTTTACCGGTCTCAAATGACTTGATTAAATCATGTAGATCCTTGTCTTCAGAGATGTTTAATCCCCTGTGTCTGAACACAGAAGATAGCATACTCCTGTAGCCCTTAATCGTCGAGACTACCAGACCGCATTTTTCCCTCAGGAAAATAAGAAAGTCTGCTATCTGAGTCACAGAGGTACTGGAGGAGGAAACGTTCTGATTCCTGCACCAACGTCGAAAAACATCCCACTTCGACTGGTAGACCCTGGTGGTGGAAGGTCTATGTGCATTGGCAATTGCTCTTGCAGACTTTGCCGAAAAACCCTTAGCTCTGACCAGACTCTTGATAGTCTGAATCCAGTCAGACTGAGAGCAAGGAGGTTCTTGTGAAACCTGTCGAAGTGGGGCTGTTTGAGCAGATCGACTCTTAGTGGCAGGGATCTTGGAACGTCTACCAACCATTCCAGTACCTCTGTGAACCAGTCCTGGGCGGGCCAGAATGGAGCTATCAAGGTCATCCTTGCTCCTTCTGATGCTGAGAACTTCCTTAGAGTTTCCCCTAGAATCTTGAAAGGGGGAAACGCATAAAGGTCTAAGTTCGTCCAGTCCATCAGAAACGTGTCTACCGATACTGCCTTCGGGTCTGAAATCGGTGAGCAGTACAGGTCTATCCTCGCGTTCCTGGAAGTTCCGAAGAGGTCCAGATGAGGTCTGCCCCAGATCTTCCACAGCTCCTGGCATACGTCCGAGTGTAGAGTCCATTCTGAGGGAAGGACTTGGTTTCTTCTGCTGAGCAGATCTGCTCTGACATTTCTTTCTCCCTGTACGAACCTGGTGAGGAGACTTATCTCCCTTTCCTCTGACCACAAGGGGAGCATTCTTGCTGTTTCGTACAGAGAGAATGAGTGAGTCCCCCCATTTCCGAATGTAAGCCAGGGCTGTGGTGTTGTCCGAGTTGATCTGAACTGAAGTCTTCTGTACGAGGGGCTCGAACTCCTTGAGGGCCAACCAAATCGCCATCAGTTCTTTTTTGTTGATATGCCAGGACACCTGTTCCCCCACCCAGGTGCCTGACACTTCTCCGGAGCCTAGTCGCTCCCCAACCTTTGTCCGATGCGTCTGCAAATAACACTAGGTCGGGGTTCTTCAAGCGTAAGGAAATGCCTTCCTTGAAGAGAAGAGGGTCTGCCCACCAACGGAGATCCTCTTTTATCTCGTTTGAGATCTTGAAGACGAAATCTAGATCCAGAGCACCTCGGTTCCGGTTCCGATTTAGAAAGAACTGGAGGGGTCTGAGGTGCAACCTCCCTAGAGAAACGAATTGCTCCAGCGAGGAGAGTGTCCCCAACAGACTCATCCACTCCCTCGCTGTGCATACATCTTTCTCTAGAAAGGTTGCGACCTTCTCTGCACAACGGGCTATCCTTTCCGGGGATGGAAACGCACGAAAAACCTGAGAAACCATCCGAATCCCCAGATAGATACGATCTTGGCTGGGGATTAACTGTGATTTCTCGAAGTTTATCAACAGACCCAGAGAACTTGCTAAAGTCAAAGTAATGTGAAGGTCCTCCAGACATTTTTCCTTCGATTTGGCCCTGATCAGCCAATCGTCCAAGTAAAGGGACACCCTCACTCCCTCGAGATGAAGCCATTGGGCTACGTTCTTCATCAGCCCTGTGAAGACTTGAGGGGCTGTGGAGAGGCCGAAGCACAAAGCCCTGAACTGGAACACTTTCCCTTTCCACATGAATCTTAGGAATTTGCGCGAAGAAGGATGGATCGGCACATGAAAGTAAGCGTCCTGAAGGTCTAGTGACACCATCCAGTCCCCGGGACGAAGGGCCGCTAATACTGAGGAAGTCGTCTCCATCGTGAACTTCCTCTTCTTCACAAAGACATTCAGGGCGCTTACGTCCAGAACCGGTCTCCATCCTCCTGAGTTCTTGGGCACAAGAAAAAGACGGTTGTAGAAACCCGCGGAAAGAGGGTCTTTCACTATCTCTATCGCCTCCTTCTCCAGCATAAGCTCTACTGCTAGAGCAAGGGCTTGATTCATGTGAGGGTCTTTGTACCTGGCCACCAATTCCCTTGGCGTAGTGGTCAAAGGTGGTCTCGAAACGAAGGGAATGAGGTATCCTTTCTTTACTATAGAGAGGGACCAGTTGTCCGCCCCTTCTGTGCCCAGACGTCTGCAAAACTCAGCAGTCTGGCACCTACTGCCGTCTGGAGGACACGAGTACTATTTCTTGGCTCTGATCGATTGAGAGAAGGTCTTTCCTCTTCTAGGAGGTCTTGTTCCTCTGGAGGAAGAAGCGCGGGAAGAAGGGCCTCCTCGAAAGGGCTCTTGCTTGGTCGACGTTTCCTTCTTCAACTTAAGCTGAAAGGAAGCCTTAGGAATTCTCGCTGAACGAGCCAACATATCCTGCGTCGCCTTTGCTGAAAGAGCGCTGAAAATATCACTAATAATCTTCTTGGGGAAGAGTTGCGGGGAAAGATGAGCGTATAACAACGATGATCTCTGTGCATGAGACACCGCCTTGGTTAAAAAGGAGCAAAAAACTGCCCTTTTCTTAACGACTCCGGCCCCGAAAAGCGAAGCTATCTCTCGAGAACTATCTCTCACTGCCTTGTCCATGCAAGACAGGACTGAATGTAAATCCTCCGGTGACAGAGACTCTTGATCCCTCGTCTTCTTTGCCAAGACTCCCAGGGTCCAGTCGAGGAAGTTAAACACTTCTAGGACCAGGAACATTCCCTTCAGAAGGTGGTCGAGTTCGCTCATTCCCCACGTCGTCTTTGCAGAATTAAGCGCCGAGCGACGCACGGAATCCACCAATGAAGAGAAGTCCGAGTCTGCAGAAGCTGGAAGAGTCAAACCCAAAGGCTCCCCCGACTCATACCAGAATCCCATCTTTCCCGTAAGCTTGGAAGGTGGGAAGGAAAAAACGGTCTTTCCCTTCTCCTTAGAGACTAGCCAATCGTCAAAGCTCTTAAGCACCTTCTTCATTGATACCGTAGGTTTCATCTTCACCACCGACGACATCTTCGTAGTCTTGGCCGTTGAAAATAAGGAAGGTGGAGACGGAGGGGCAACCGCCGAAAGAGACTCCCCAAATTCTTGCAAGAGGAGTTCAGTCAATCTCTTATAACAGGAACCCGAAGAATCCTTTGGCAAATCTTCCTCGGAAGCACCATGTCCTTCTTCCGAAGAATGACGTTTGGAAGATCAGCTGTCTGGAGGAGAGCTTTTCCTAGGAGAGCTTTTCCTAGGAGAGCGCCTACTAGGAGAGCGCCTACTGGGAGAGCGCCTATTGGGAGAGCGCCTACTGGGAGAACGCCTACTGGAGAGCGCCTGCTAGAGGAGGCGCGCCTGTCCATATCCTTGTCCGAGTCAACTGAAGAGCGCCTAGTAGGAGAAGAGCGCCTAGTAGGAGGAGAGCGCCTATCAGGCTCCTTGCGCCTGCTAGGCTCTTGGTGTCTGTCAGGTTCTAAGCGCTTGTCAGGCTCTTGGCGCCTGTCCGTTTCTAAGCGCTTGTCAGGCTCTTGGCACCTGTCACGAGGAAAAAAAGTCTTCCAAAGAAGAGCGCCTATCAGACGCAAAGCGTTTGCGAGGTTCTGAGCGCCTGTCCGACCGAGAGTGCTCAAAAGGAGGAGATTGTCTTGTCTGTCTCCTGCTAGGCTCTTGGCGCCTACTATCTTCTCTGTGACTGTGAGAAGGCGAACGAATCTCTGGCGAAGAAACAAATTCTGGGGAAAAACGCCTACTAGTCTCCGTGCGCCTGTCAAGCTCTTGATGCTTGCTAGAGGTGGAGCGATTCTTCGGTGAGCGGCGCCTACTGGAAGCGAATCTATCCTCCCTACAACTAGGAGAGCGGTATTCCGGAGAAGAACGCCTGTCAAGGTCCTTACGTCTGCTGGTAGGAGAGGAGCGCCTGCTCGGAGAGCGATCTCATAGGTTCTCTTTAATGTAAGAGGCTCTGCTGCGAGACTCTTGAACTCTTCCTGAAGGAGGCGAGAAATCCGCAGTGTCCTTCTTCGACTTCTTCACCGGGAGTGAGATGTCCTTCCGACGGCGAGAACTCCCTACTAAAGAGTTGGCTAAAGCTGAAATCTGCGCCTGCAGGCCGGCCAAGATGCGCGCTGGTGATCTTTCAAACTCTTCGACTGGAGGAGAGGTCCAAGCGCGGAAAGGAGAAGAGGATTCTTGAGATCTCCTGGCTCTCTTAGGCTTGATCTCCGGCTCTTCTGAGAAGGATTCGGGGCTGGAAGGAAGGGCGCAAGGTTCCTTCCAATTTCTCTTGAGAGGGCGAGAGGACTCCGAAGCGCTCCATTACGCTTAGGAGAAGGCGACGAAGACGACGAGAAACACTGTCGCAACACTTCCTTCTTGGCTTTATCCAAGGCAGCCTGGGAACGAGCAACAGGATCTGCCGAGGGGACGCCTGACCGGTGGGGGTTCTCCCTAACCTTCCTGCGGCTTTCGACTTTCCTCCTCCACTGGGTCTGGGAGTCTGGAAGAGGTCTAGGCCTGGAAGCGTTAGTGAGCCGGTCAGACGCACCCTCCACTGCACTAGGGGCACTGCACTGTTCACTTGCACTGTCACTCTTACCTCTATAAGAGCGTACTTTGTTCTCATTACTCCTTACTGCGTCTCCCAAAGAAACCATCTCCGAACACAAATCTTCGGGTTCAAAGCTGGGAGCAGGGGCTGAAACAGGAGAAGGAACTACGTCTACGATCGGGTTCTCAACATCAAGTTCGCTAACATGCGACCTACTTGAGCTCCTAGAAGAAGCCTTACGCACCCTATCCTTCTCTAACTTCCTTAAGTAGGAAGAAAGAGACTTCCAACCATCCTCATCCAACCTTTCGCACTCTTTACAAGGGTTAGAGAAGGAATATTCATTCCCTCTACAACTAATACACACACTGTGAGGGTCTACAGAAGCTTTAGGAAGCCTCACCTTACATTCACTCTTCGAACATACTCTAAACATAGAAGATTTCTTAATTTCAGAATCAGCCATTATAGGAACAAAGCAAAGAATAATCCAAAAAACGATCCAAAATAGCGTATGCCAAGCCAACGGACAAAGGGTACTTCACCAAAATAGTCAATCCAAGAATCGTCGGCAACGAGAATAAATCCACTATCGAGAGGACTTAACAACAGGTGCTGTCAAGCCGGACGACAGAGAAAATCTGGCTGGAAAGGGGGATTGGTTCTTACACCCGCCACCCAGCGGCGGGTAAGGTAGATCACCTGACCTACCTGTAGCGTGTGCCGCGAGTTTTAAATTTTCTGTCGTGACGTCAGAGTCGTAAGCTATGTATATATCTGGCAGGAAAGTTCATGTACAAAAATACACTTTATTTACAGATTTTGCATTTTTATTCTTAATTTAGGTATTGAATGGTCCAAATTGTTGTAGTATTTCATTGTTCATAGGTCAATTTAGCTTTATTATGAAATTTACTGGGGTGTTTTTGGAGGGCTTGGAACGGATTAGCCATTTTACATGTAAAATGTGGTCCAAGATACGAAAAACTCATGATACGAAAGGCGCCTCGGAACGGATTAATTTCGTATCTCGAGGTACTACTATGTATTTATGTATAATATATATGTCTATGTAGAATATATATATATACAGTATATATATATTACATATATATACATATATATATATACATATATATACCCCCCATATATATATATATATATATATATCTATATATATAATATATTATATTATATAATATATACATATCATATACATATACATATACATATACATATATAAATATATATATATAATAAATAATATATATTAGATATATACATATATATATACATATATAATATATATAATATATAATAATTATCTATATATATTATATATATATATATATATATATATATCTATATATATATATATAATAGACATATACATAATACATACATAATATACATACATCCATATTATATAAATATAGATATATATATATTATATATAGATATATATATATTACATAATATACATATATACAGATATATATATATATATATATATATAAGATATATATATTTATATATATAATAATAGTATATATATTATATACATATATATATAGATATATATATATATATATTATATATATATATAATATATATATGTATATGTATGTTGTATATATATATATATATATTATATATATATATATATATATATAGACTATATATATATACATTATAATATATAATATATATAATATATATATAATATCATATATAATATAATATATATATATATATATAATATAATATATATATGATATAGATATATATATATGATATATATATATGTATGTATGTATGTAAAAAATGTATGTATGTATATTATATATAATAAATAATATATATATATATATATATTATATTATATATAATATATAATATATATATATATATATATAATATATATATATATAAGTAATATATATTATATATAATAATATATAATATATATAATTTAATTATATATATAATAATAATAATTTAAATTATATTAATAATATATATATATATATATAATATAAAAAAATATTTTTTTAAAATATTATATATATATATATATATATAATTATATGGTATGATGTATGTATGTATGTATGTATGTATGCATGTATGTATGTATGTATTATATTAATATCTATATATATATAAATGTATGTATGTATGTATGTATGGTATGTTATGTATTATGTATGTATGTAGGTAATGTAGTATGTATGTATGTAGGTATATCTATATATAATATATATATATATATATATATATTATTATAATTATAAATATATAATATAATAAAAATTACAATTTCAACGTATTTTCAAAGCTATTATTTGTCCACTAAGGCCAATCACAAACATTAAAATTCAATGTTCCCTTAATCCAACATTATCTGACACCTAGGAAAACTATTCTTAATAGTTGTAATGAAAAATGAGGGCGAGATGAGAGCAAAATTTTAAGTGTTGGTGGGAAAGAGAAAGAGCCCATGGAAGTGTCGGCTTGGAGTAGAGGACGTATATAAATGGACATGTCCTATTATCTATCATGGGAGGCATATAAATGGAGATGTCCTATTATCTATCATGAAAGTGTGTACATTACCAGAGGAAATAAGGAAATATGTATGTGCATGGGATTTCTTACATAGTTTAAAAAAAATATTTGAACCTGAAGACTGAGCTAACCACTTTGTTTTCATAAAGTACACCAAATAAAAATTAGTTCAAGTTCATGTGCATTCTATGCAAGTACTCACCTATAATATGGATAAAGATAAGGTGGTATTTTTGTACATATGGTCTGTCATTCATTCAGCATTTAGAGGATGAATAATACAGTGACTGTCCAGATTTTACTCTGGCACCTCTCCATATGTCAAATTGTTAAGATGATAAGAAACCAAAAAATAATTCCTTCATACTCCTATTTGACAGGCAATTCTATCAGCTTACCAATTACAGTTTTCCATTAAAACATAAGGCTGCAATCACCTGTTGCATACATTTGCTTTACAACAACAGAAAATGACATGATCAGTACTTACATAAGAGTAAGCTTTGGCTAATTTCTTAAAAACATCATCATCAGGACAGGGGCTATGCAGTCCACTTCGACCCAGTGAATTATCATCAAAAGGATAATTGGCAACCAGTGAGCCTCCATGAAGATTTGCTGATAAAACAAATGGATATTCTTTGCACCATTTCATAACAGCCAGTGTTTCTGGTTCTTGTTTTTCATTTTCCTGGAAAAAATAAATGCTTCAGACAAAAGTGCAGTAAAACATGAAATAAATATAATGACTTTATGACAGGATAATGATAAAAATATTTTTTTTTTTTTAGTAATACTGTTACTGTATGAAGGCCAGCTCTATCACAAACTTGTTTGCAATTAAAAAGTCCATTTAAATGATGAGTAACATTTTAACAAACCCTTAGGAAGAAGCATTGAAGCTTTTTTCCAAAGAGAATGTGAATGCAAATTTTTTAGGAAGGATACAATATTTATAATTTATATTTCAACCCCTAATGTAGGCAACTACCCAAGAGTTGTTCCACATGAAGGCAACATCTAATGGTTTTTACAACTTCTACAGCTTTGGTATTTCATCAACATACAAAAAAGTATCCCAGTCATCTCACAATATGTCTGAAACAGCAATATCCTTTGCTTTTGATGATTTAGGTGAATATGAGTTTATCTGAACCTCATACGTCATCCCTACAAACCTTCATAACTGATGTTCATCTGTTAACACACATATAATCAATTAATTACCCCATGCCAGCTACAGCAGAATTTATTCTTCATCACTTTTGTGAAAGTGGTTGATGTAGCAACAAAATATTTCAGAAAGGTATTTTCAACTTCTGCTGACAATATTCAAAGCACCCAGATAGACATGTATAAGAATTTTACCATATTTTCTTTCTGACCACATCTTCCCTTTACTGATTCTATCAACACCTTCCCTTCATTGATTCTTAACCATAAAATCCAATACACCAGGAATTCTGAGTATATTATAACTGTGGCTGGCTTCATCATCAAAGGACTTACAAATGCTAAAGAATTCACAATACGGCACTCACTGGGTTACCACAATTTGTCTGATAATATTTACATCTATATTTTATCCTGGGCAAGCAATATTTGGGACATAACTCTTGTTTGCAGGGCATCTAGGCAGCAGCAGTGCTTCCCATCATCAAGTCTGTCATGAGGTTGTTTGTGTACTGCTATTTTTCTGGGTACCCTCCTATATCTTAAGTTGTGCTTTCTAGCATCCTTCATGTTTATCCGTCTCCTGCTACCGGTAAAAAGAGGAGGAAGGCAATTCTTTGCAGGATAAAAAGAAGATAATCACCAAGCATGAAGGCAGTATACCTGTCCTGTATGTTGCATAAGATCTTGAACTTTGGCAATAAATGATCTTGATCATCTTGAAGGATATGAAGCTTCCTTGATATAAGTTAAACTTCAGTAATAGTGACAAATAGTTCTCAGAGAATCCTCATGACCTAAAGCCTTCAATTTAGGGTAATCTTGAGACTTGCAGTAATCAAAACTTAACTAGTTTCTACATACTGAATATTCTACTTTGGATGAAAGTATCTTGAGGCTAAGTATTGACCAAAAATTACATGCGAGCATACAACGGGGAATGGTACACACTCTTAAACAAAACATTCCTCTCATCCCTGATCAACATAAATTTCCAAGGATCATTAAATACCACTGGCAAGAATACTGCCATATCTAAACTGTTCAAGATTCTTTACAGTGAATACCAGCCCTGAAACACATCCTAGATCTGCTCAGTCTGTTTTCACAACTGTTTTCTATTTTACATGAAGAAAAATAATACCAACTCCAATAATAAGTCTGAGATGACCTAGGCTGGTAGCAACCCCTGATAATATTCTCTAAAATCATAGGAACATTAGAAATTCTAGCCTAAATCATCATGAGTTAAAACATGTACCGTTTATGCTAGAACATAAGGTGACTCGTTGTATAAGACTAATTCCCATCTTACATGTAAAATTTTAGGTTTAGAGGTATGTTCGCTGTATAAGACAGCCCCCAATAACTCAATCAGCTGATGTAAGTTAGCTGGTACATAAATAAAAACAATAATTATTGGAATTATCATACCAAAAATGAGTAAAATCAGTATCTTCAATATTTTAAAATGTTTGGCAAAGTTAACCATTACAAAAAAAAAATCTTTTTTTTATTCCCTTAAGAAAAATATATGGTAAACATTAGGACAAATGCTCAAAGCCTGAGACATCATTTTTGGCAGAATAATACCCGTTGGAAGTAGATCCCCATGAATGTATGCCTTTAAAATTGGAACGAATCCCAATGTTAAGCAGAAATGGGGAACTATTGATATCATAAAACACTTTAGTTTGAGTATAAGGTACTACCAAAGAAATATATTAGCCTTTATTAAACAACAAGGCTCGTAAGTCCAGCACAACTGGGAACTATAAATAATGAGCAGACTGCAAAAGTTTTGGAGGCAAAAACACAGACTGAAACTGGCAAAAACACATACGCACTTCAGTTAATTTACTACACTTATAAATAAAGCAGCTGAAATTTTCAAAACCAGCTTTGATAATTTACAAAAGAGAAATATCTCTGAATTAAGTTCCATTCGGCAACTAAAGACAGTGATGATATCGGTAAAACGAAATCAACTGATTATTTTCTGATTGTAAAGAAAACCAGAATGCAAATAGCAGATCGCTCTGTTCATATCATAATATCATAATACAAGTGGTCCCCGGTTATCGGCTACTTTGCTCTATGGCGCTTCGGTTTTATGGCAGTTTTCTTGAATATTCATTAAAAAATATGGTTTCTTATGGTGCCACATTCGGTTATCGGCACCATAAGCCAACTGTCCGCTATGGTGCACCATAGCGATTGTCGGGGGCACCGTAAAGCAAAAATTGCCATTAAGCGAAGCATGAAAGTCTAAGGGAGTAAAACATACTTTAGTCGCTTTTATGGCGCTGAGACACTTATGGCGTAGATAACCCCTTATTGGCTCTTATCGGCGCTTATGGCGCCATAATTATGTTTTATTCTCTTAAACTTTCATGCTTCGCTAATGGTGATTTTTGCTTTATGGTGCCCAGCCAGGAACGGAACCCCAGCCAATAACCGAGGACCACCTGTATATGGTAATAATACAAGCAATATGATTAGATACGGTAAAACAAGTGTTTCATTAAAATTTATCATTATTCTCAATACACAACTACTATGCAACTTTTGCTAATACATATCTGTCAGTGTAACAACCTAATGAGGGCATCTCTCTCTCTCTCTCTCTCTCTCTCTCTCTCTCTCTCCTCTCTCTTCTCTCTTCTCTCTCTCTCTATCTCTGTCTCTCTCTCTCTCTCTCTCTCTCTCTCTCTCTAACAATAATAGTATTAATGATGATGCTCCATCCTCCACTAAGAAATTCCGGGTTTTAGAGCAGAATTACGGATGAAGCTATTGTAATCCTGTACTACTGAAAAAAACAACAGATCGAGAAACTTCTAACTGCTGACGCCTTGTTTTGGAGGCAAAAGCACCGTCTGAAACTGGCAAACACACACGTATTTCATTTAATTTACTGCATTTATTAAATCAAGTAGCTGCAATCTTTAAACACAGCTATGATAATCTACAAAAGAAATGTATCTCTGAATCAAGTTCCATTTGGCAACTAAAGATAATGATATTGGAAAATGAAATCAGCTGATTATTTTAAGAATGTTAACTTAACCAGAACGCAAATAGCACATCACTCTATTCATATTATGATACGATAATATGGTAATATTACATGCATATGATTGGATACAGTATAACAACAGTTTTATTGAAATTATCATTATTCTCAATACGCAACTATTATTTGAATTTTGGAAATGGATATCTGTCAGTGTAACAACCTAAATGGGGGCAACAATCTATCTCTATGAAGCCATTGTAAGCCTGTACTGATATAAACCACCACAGAAACGAAAAACAACTGAATGCTGACGTCATTTGCTGTAACTATCATGCATTTACAAAGAGTTGCATTGAAGTTGGCACATTATTAAACCCTGCCGATTCTCAATGGTGGCTTCCAAAAGTAAAAATAAAATACATTTTTACTTGTTCTTCAGGCAGTGGAGATTGGAAGAAAGAATCCCAGTAAATGGAAGCTTCAAGTTATAGCCGAGGCTGAATAAAATTACTAATGGAGCAGGCAAAAGAGATGTTACACATTTAACCAATACTAAAAATGACAAAATACTCTAGGTTACATTTTCATTAAACCAAAATACCACTGCACTATATCTAACACAGGTAGTTTTATTGAACCTATCCTCCTTAGGTAAGTTTCCTCTTCCAATCAAAAAATACAAAATGAACACTTACATGATTTGTAAAATACTGGTCAGGAAAGTTGCGATTCAGATCCATCTTATTTGAATTTGCACGACCAATCACTCCGCCAAAGTCACCTGGAAGATATGTTTTCTTTAATAAAACTATTACCAAAGAAGCTGAGTAAATAAGCTAGCAGTGATGACCGTACTGCAAATTTAGGCGTATTCCTAAAAATCTCAAACACCAACCCATAACTTTACAAAAAATTACTGGCAGTATTAAAAATAATATGTGCAGGTGGCTAGTATTATCTTGCACTGCTTTAAACCCATGACAAGCTCAGTATATTCTTTACGCTTACATGGTGAAAGTGGATAACTGGACTTCTAATTTTATATAGAAAAAGCCGTGGAGTAAACTTGAGCAGTCATGTTTTATGATCTTATTAATTGTAACAGAATCAAAATACTGTATCATAAATGAGAAACATTATAATCTTTACCCAAATGGTAAAATTCTTGGGCTAAATCTATAATAAACACTTAAACCAGAAAGCACACATTACATTGAAAGTCAGTCCAGCATATACCATCCACTATCTATAATACCCATTTGCAGAGGGACTGACACCATAGTAAGGTAAGAGATAAAAATAAAAATGTATAAAACCTGAATAAAAAAGTTATCTCATACAACAACAGGAGCAGACATATCAACTTTGATGTTATGCAAAGTGACTTTTTTTATATAAAGCATTTCTCCAACATGATCTGGTAACAATGCAAAGTGTAATGAAGTTATAGGAAAATGACAAACTGGCTAAAAAGCATTTTAGTCAAGTGGGTAATCTATAAAAATAATTTACCACCATTCCCAATTACAACTAAGATGTGTTGAGTCAATAAATTTAAACATAACATCTTCAATCATAAAAACCCAAATCTGAATTCATCTGTATGCACGCACTAAAGAAAGTTCTTTTTGTAGGCATCCTCTTCAGGACCACAAGGTAGCAATTACACTGATTACTACTTCTCTAGAGGTTCTAATTTTCACAGATGTCTAAAACCATGTGTAGAAACCTCAGCTGCTAGACTTCCAGGCTGATGGGGCTTGCATCTTGTGGGAGCAGGAACAACATACATAATTATTTCTAAGTTCATTTCAACCCCCATGATAAGCATCGAAATCAAATAGAGCATTACATCTTAAAGCCTGTGCTAGCTGGCTGGGACAATTTCCCCTCAAGCGGAAGCCAGCAAGGTAGGCATCAAGGCATCACTCTGAAACTTATACAGAGAGGAGACAATGCAGCTACAGACACCTCTGGCAAGAAATATACTTTTCTTGCCAAAGGTGGCTGTGACTGCATTCCATGGGGAGAAATTTATTTATTCCCTTGGAATGATCAATCCATGTGATGAGGCTTCCTCAAACATTTTACACCCAGTTTTCTCAAACATTTTGCTCTGTTCCTTCAGACTCAGTAACTCTCAAGACAGATGCTCTAATCCTCAGCCATCCTGGAAATCTGTGTCTTTCACTGACACAGAGACTACTTTAGGGCCACAAAAAAAAAGGGGGGCTTACCAACCATCAATGCCATTCACAGACCTACCAGAACTACTGTGACAAACTTCAACAATTCCACAGGAATCTGAAAATTCTAAACTATCACACATGCAGGTTATCCATCAAAGCCTCTGATACACAGACTTTTCATAAGGATATCTACAAGCCATACAGACTATCTACCTTAAACCTCTATAAGAAAATTAGAATTTGTTCTACAGCTTGTGCAGGTCACTAATTGAATTAATTACATTGTTCTACTGGCAGCAAAGTGCCTTTCACAAAAGATGAGGACTTTCAAAAGACAATTAAGTATCAACAAGAGAGAGCCAGCAGTCAAGAAGTTGACAGTGATGGTACCCCATGAGCAAGTAGTGACAGCACCTCCAAAGCTATTCTGGTGCCAGTGGGTGTATTAGTAGTACGTACTAGGTACCAAAAGCACAAGTAGAGTCTGATGGCATGAACACCTAAACAGGTGAAGATTTTTCAAACAACAAGCCATGTATGAATTACATAATTTGTTACATCCTTCAAGGGTTCAACCATGCTCAGTTCCATCAACTTACTAAGAGATGGGAAAATGAAACTTTACAACTCAATTCTCTTATATGTATAGTATTGGCCTTAAGAGCATAGATACTTGCCAGGGAAGATCTTGGCAAGGCCAACTTCTCAAGATATTATAAAGCCCCACAGTGCTTATTAACCCTTTTACGCCGAAGCCCTAAAAATCAAAACCTCTCCCGTATGCCGGGGCGCGTTTGGAGTGAGCACGGAAGCGGAAAAAATAATTTTGTCAAAAAATCACAGCGCCCTTTGTTTTGAAGATTAAGAGTTCATTTTTGGCTCTTTTTTTTGTCATTGCCTGAAGTTTAGTATGCAACCATCAGAAATGAAAAAAAATATTATCATATGTAAATAATGCGATATATGGTAGCGAAAAAAAAAATCATACATAATTGTATTCAAATCGCGCTGTGCGAAAAAAGGTTAAAGATAAAGAGTTACTTTTTTTTCATTGTATTGTACACTAAATTGTGATCATTTTGATATATAATACATTGTAAAACGATAAAAGCAACATTGGAAAAATATTATCACAAAATGGTGCACGAATTCGTAACGCGCGGACGTAAAAAAATATTTTTTTCAAAAATTCACCATAAATCTACATATTGTTCTAGAGACTTCCAATTTGTTTCAAAATGAAGAAAAATGATTGAATATTACGATATTGTAAGAGTTTTAGATTAGAATTGCAGATTTCGACCATTTCAGACGAGTTAAAGTTAACTGAATGTCGAAATTTTTATATATATATTTTTTTTTTATGCAAATATATCAGAAATGAGAAAAGCTACAACCTTCAATTATTTTTTGTTGTATTCTTCATGTGAATTTGCACACATTTTCATATATGAAACTCTATAACACGGCTAATATGAAAAGGAGTAAATATTAGGATAATGCGACGTACGCATTTCGGAGATTTTCGGCCGCGAATTGGCACGCGGAGGGAAAGAAAGTTTTTTTTTTTTAATTCACCATAAATCTAAATATTGTGCTAGACACTTCAAAATTTGTTTCAAAATGAAGATAAATGACTGTATATTACTAGATTGTAAGAGTTTTAGCTTACAATTGCGTTTTTCAACTATTTCGGTAGAGTCAAAGTTGACCGTACGTGGTTTTTTTTTCTATTTATCGTGATTTATATGCAAATATTTTGGAAAAGAGAAAAGCTACAACCTTCAATAATTTTTTATTGTATTCTACATGAAATTGTGCACATTTTCATATAAAACTTTATGTAATGGCTAATTTTAAATGGTGCAAACATTTCGACAATCGCACGAAAAAATGTCTGATATTTTTTGGAAGAGTTACCGTGCGGACGTAAGGAAAATGTTTTTTTTTTCATAAATTCACCATAAATCAAAATATTGTGCTAGAGACTTCCAATTTATTGCAAAATGAAGGTAAATGATTGAATATTACTAGAATATAAGAGTTTTAACTTACAATTGCGTTTTTCGACCATCTCGGTAGAGTCAAAGTTGACCTAAGGTTGAAATTTTTGCACTTATCGTTATTTATATGAAAATATTTCAAAAGTGATAAAAGCTACAACCATGGGTTGTTTTTAGTTGTATTGTCCATGAAATTGCACACATTTCCATATATAAAACTTTATGTAATGGCAAATTTAAAATGGTGCAAACATTACGACAATCGCACGAAAAAATTTATCGGAAGAGTTACCGCGCGGATGGAAGGAAAAAGTTTTTTCATAAATTCACCATAAATAGAAATATTGTGCTGGAGACGTCCAATTTGTTGCAAATTGAAGGCAAATGATTGAATATTACTAGAATAAAAGTGTTTTAGCTTACAATTGCGTTTTTCGACCATTTCGGTAGAGTCAAAGTTGATCGAAGGTTGAAATTTTTGCACTTATCGTTATTTATATGAAAATATTTCAAAACTGATAAAAGCTACAATCATGAGTATTTTTTGTTTTATTCTACATGAAATTGCGCACATTTTCATATATAATACTCCATGTAACGGATAATTTAAAATGGTGCAAAAATTATGTCAAAGTGATGAAAACATTTCTGAGATGTGTCACTGATACTTTTCAGTGCGATAAGAAAGAAATTCGCACTTGCGCGCCTGCGTAACGGTTGTAAACAAAACAATGCCTTGATCCATGAACTCCCAGCATCCCCCAAGGCGTGTGATTCAAAAGTTTTTGGCTGGTAGGCCTATAAGTATTTTTCCGCGAATTAAAAAATAAACTTTTTTGCGTTGACGTATAATACGTCCAATTGGCATACGGGAGACATTTTGACTCTACGTTTAATACGTCCAATTGGTGTCAGAGGGTTAACATACATGCAACAGAGAACCATGGTGCTTGTTACTAAATATAACTTAAGAGTACTTATTACTATAGTCATTGGTTCTAAATAAATCTGCCACTATACAAAGGTAGTTGAATTTGGTATCCTAAACATGAGTTGCAAAATATAATGATAGAAATGCTATTACTATCATGATGCACCATTTCAAAAAAATCATTGTGAAAATATCACAGTACCAGGAAAACACTTACGTGAAATGCAATATGAAGCTCATTACAAGTTACCTATGCTAGACATTATGACCTACAACTAATAAATCTCACAAAATAGAAAATAAACCAGATATATTCTATTAAAAAATCTGGGGAAAACACTACAATAACCCATACTGAAATACATAAAAAATTACACTATTATGAAACAATCTAATTCAAACACAGTAAATGAAACAATCCATCAAACACCAGGCAATACCTACTGTATGAAATAAAAGTTAACAAGAATGAACAAATGTTATTCACAGAAAAGTTGTACAGTAACCTCTGTTTTAACTGCACCAATAGGAAATAACCCAGATATATTCCATTAAAATAAACTGGGGAAAACACTATAATTACCCAATAAATAAAACAATCCCTCAAACACCAGGCAATACCTTTGAATATTTCTCTAGCATAATCTTTCCTTTTGAACAGAAATGTACAATCTACTCACCTGTTCACTTTCTCGAGTCCCAGTATCCTCCAGCTTACACCTTTGAACACCACCACAACAAGACTTACAACCCAAAAACTCCTATCCGACAGAGAGCTCTCTCTTACCAATCAAACCACCCTCGCACGTGTCTCCTTCTCCACTCCTCTGTTATTGTTTATCTTCACCCGAAGCCGCCACCATCTTGTCTTTATGACATCACAACACAACTTAAAATATATCAATAGACACCTAAAATCAACCATTTGCTGCCCATACATTGGACATCCATCATATTTTGACAATGCAGAAAATAACAATAAAATGAAATAAATCTGACTAAAATGATATATAATCACACTTATCTCTTTCTCCCTCCCCTACAACTGGTTCCTAACCTAATCCCGTCTAATTTCCTCTATTCTCCAACTCTTTACCCTCTACATAATTTCTAATATTTTGCCCTGAAACTCCTGCTTTAGTTAATACAACAACTACTTGATCCTTTCCTTTTATCCATCTCACCTCCTTTATTTCCCCAGATTCTAAGGTTTCCCTTATCCCTTACTACTAACACCAGTACTCGATTTGATGGCAGTCATTAGTGTTTTTACTGTCACATGAAATTCTACCTCACAGAATGATGCCTACAGGACTGCTGATCAGAATGGGGAGGAACCTTGTCGTACTTATTTTTGCCAGTTCCACTACGTTTCCTGCTCGTCCTGCTCCAGGACCGGGATGAGTAACTCCACTGTTGGAGTGACTAACAGAGATGCCTCTTCTCTGACACTGATGGGACTGGCCATTGCTGCTTGCTCATGCTCCACTCCACCTCCTTGAGGTGCTTCAGTTCATCATTTTGCTGCTGCTATGGGGCTCCTACTGCTGCTCCCAATCTCTGAGAAAGCAATGAGGTTATGCAGGACCACAATGAAACCACTGATGAAGAGACACAGATGACTGAAGAGGAATGTTGACTGCCCCTATTGACTGACACCTATTGGGACTTTACCAAACTATGGTACTTGGAAGACAAGCGAGAGGGATCGGCAGATTTTGCCCTTACATTATTCTTGGAAGAGTGCATCTTTGATTATCAACTTTCCTGGAAGATGACAGACATGACACTTAGGATAGGCCTTTGTCTTCCTTAAGTCGCCACATGGAAGATGATTGGGGACTCCTTTAACTCAGATATCCATTACCTTCCTCAGGATAATCTGTACCTTAGGGCCTTTCTCTGAGGAAGGAGCTGCAGAAGGGACTGGCAAAGCTGCTAGAGGAGTTGCTGCTGTGTGACATAAAGAAGGCAGTAACACAGATGAGCGAGGGAAGGGCTAAGCTTGGTTCTCTCAATAAGCTCCCCTTTTTCCAACGCCTTTTCTCACAGAAAAACCATTGGGAGAAAAGGCATGAAAAATACACTTTACATGTGGCCTCTCTCACTCTTTCTCATCCCCAACATGAAATATTCACAGAACGCAGATCTATCGTTATCAGAGGCATAAATTACTGCAGTGCTTGTCTTTACCAACACAACAACCAGATTTCATATCTTCCATCGTAGCCAACAGAACCACATAGAAGGGAGCAATGAATAATGCATGTGGGGGTCACACTACATGATAGATCACACACAGGTCACCCAAATGGCTGGATCACACAAGGAAAAAGGACAGAAATGCTTCCCCTCTGCACTAAAAAAAATTCTAACACTGAACAGCACTAAAGACAGGGTTACTGGAGAAGGAAATAGTGCTATGAGGGCGAAAGGCTGCACTGAAACAAAAGAAAGGGTATGAACAACACACACAAACAAATCTCAACTATGTGAGATGAAGGTCAATAACAATTGCACACCAAGATGGTCTAGAACAAAATGGACAAGCTAACCCAGCTTTAGTCAGCAGACATTTGCACCACACTTTACACTGAGTGCGCCATTTATGAAAGCAGGTTTGCATTCCTGTCAAAACAAACATGTATTTAATATATCATAATACAAGGAATCCATATGTCAAGTTTGTAATGAAAGTAAGTAGTTGTGTATGTAAAATGAATGCTTTGTAAAAACATAACAAAGGGTGACAACCAGATGAATGCCAAAAGAAGACTGAAAGCATACAATATAGCACAATATTTCAGTGGATTGCCTAGTTATTTACTTATTATTAAGCTATTAAGCCTGTTTTCTATGTATATATACAATGTGTTATGTCATAAGCCAGCTACATATACAAGTCCAATCACCTTGCTATTAAATTTACATTACTCGTTATGTATAGAGTAAGAAACAATCATACATAAAAATAAAAATAAAAACAATTTTTTTCTACTGTACAAATATCTCGCTCTATAAAGTGCAATACATAGTTTCCTTAAAAATTATTTATCTTCATTTCATTCGCTTTGTGGTTAGGAAAGAGTACAAATATGGGAAGAGCAGCTAACCCTCAATTCTAGGCTAATACTATACAATAATGCATACACCATGACCAGGCTAAATTTAAGGATGGCCGGAAAAAAAAATTAAAAAACTCATCAGTGGAAAGAGGAAGATGGTAATATAAGAATAAAAATTCTAAAAAATTTCTGTACCTTCCATGGGAAGTTGAGAGTGAATACTTCCCACCCAGTGTTGACCTCTTTTCCCTGAGACAGTCGTAAATACATGCCAATTTTACTAAATAGTAAGTGTTCTTGCGAACATTTTCTTCTATTTCATTTTGTCAAATTACGTGTAATTAAAGCTCAGACAATATCACAACAGATAAGAACTAAAACCAGGTATGAATTCTGAGTACATATATTTACCATAAAATATTTATGACACATTATTGGATGGGGAGTTGTGACATTCACCTTTACCTCAAGTTAGACTAAATCTCTCCAAGCTCACTTTGACTCTTGTATGGCAATCTGAAGAGTTGCCAATGGTGATGAGTGGCACTTGGAAAAATTTTCTGCAAAATTCATTCACTGTATAGCACCAAAACTTGGAAAATTTTTCTGCAAAATTCATTCACTCTATAGCACCAAATCTTGACCATATATGTATGTTACCTGGACTTTACCACAAAGCTATACGTAAACATATAAGTATGTTACACATCCACAAATGGTTAAACAAAGGATTACAAAGATCAACATAACAAAAACAAGACACTTACAGATCTTCCTGCCAGTGAAGGAAAATATACACCTAAATATCTTTGATTTGGGAAAATCATGCAATAACTATTAACCCTTTAACGCTGATTGGACATATTAAACGTCGATATAAATTGTCTGTTGGGTGCCGATTGAACTTATGGTACGTCGATATAAAAAAAGTTTTTTTAATAATTTGCGGAAAAATAGTTAAAGGCCTACTAGGCGAAAACTTTTGAATCACGTGCCTTGGGGGATGCTGAGAGCTCACGGATCAAGTCGTCATTTTGTTTACAATCGTTACGCAGGCGCGCAAGCGCAAATTTCTTTCTTCTCGCACTAAAAAGTATCAGCGACACATTTCAGAAATTATTTCATCACTTTGACATAATTTTTGCACCATTTTATATTAGCCGTTACATGGAGTATTATATATGAAAATGTGCGCAATTTCATGTAGAATACAACAACAAAAAAACAACTAATGGTTGTAGCTTTTATCACTTTTGAAATATTTTCATATAAATAACGATAAGTGCAAAATTTTCAACCTTCGGTCAACTTTGACTCTACCGAAATGGTAGAAAAATGCAATTGTAAGCTAAAACTCTTATATTCTAGTAATATTCAATCATTTACCTTCATTTTGCAACAAATTGGGAGTCTCTAGCACAATATTTCAATTTATGGTGAATTTATGAAAAAAACTTTTTCCTTACATCCGCGCGGTAACTCTTCCGACAAAATCAAAATTTTTTCGTACGATTGTCGTAATGTTTGCACCATTTTAAATTAGCCGTTACATAAAGTTTTATATATGGAAATGTGCACAATTTTATGTAGAATAAAAAACAACCCATGGTTGTAGCTTTTATTAGTTTTGAAATATTTTCATATAAATAACAATGTGCCAAAATATCAACCTTTGGTCAACTTTGACTCGACCGAAATGGTCAAAAAACGCAATTGTAAGCTAAAACTCTTATATTCTAGTAATATTCAATCATTTACCTTTAATTTACAACAAATTGGAAGTCTCTAGCACACTATTTCGATTTATGGTGAATTTATGAAAAAAAAACATTTTCCTTCTGTCCGCGCGGTAACTCTTCCGAAAAAATCATACATTTTTTAGTGCGATAGTTGTAATGTTTGCACCATTTTAAATTAGCAGTTACATAAAGTTTTATATATGAAAATGTGCGCAATTTCACGTAGAATAAAAAAAAATAATTGAAGGTTGCAGCTTTTCTCAATTTTGAAATATTTTCATATAAATAACGATAAATAGAAAAAATTTGTCCTTCAGTCAACTTCAACTTGACCGAAATGGTTGAAAACTACCATTGTATGCTACAACACTTACAGTCTAGTAAAATTCAATCAATTACCTTTATTTTGCAACAAACGGGAAGTCTCTAGCACAATATTTTGATTTATGGTGAATTTTTGAAAACATATTTTTTTTATGTCCGCGCGTTACGAATTCATGCATCATTTTGTGATAATATTTTCTCCGTGTTGCCTTGATCGTTTTACAATGTGTTATATACCAAAATGATTGCAATTTAGCGTACAATACAATGAAAAAAATTAACTCGTTAGCTTTAACCGTTTTGCTCTCAGCGCGATTTGTATACAATTATGAAATTTTTTTTTTTGCGCTGTCATATATCCCAATATTTATACATAATGATTTTTTTTCCATTTCTGATGGTTGCATACTAAACTTCAGGAAATTACAAAAAAAGAAGCCAAAAATGAACTCTTAATCTTGAAAACTAAGCGTGCTGTGATTTTTTTAAAAACATTTTTTCCGCTTCGGTGCTCTCTCGCGAACACCGCCGGCATACGGGTAATTAAATTTAACAATTCTGGGAGCAAAAAAACAAGATGTTGCTTGTTTGATGGACACAGGGAATGAATAACTATTGTTACTCCCAATGAGGTGTCACCCATAAGGATACCTACGAAGGGAAGGGTTCCTTTATCATTCAGGAGTGAGTCAGAGGCAATGCTGACTACATGACGAGGATGTAACATAAATGCACAATTAAAGAATAAGAAAAATTAAATTCATACAATTGATAAGGTAGCCAAACCTTTCCTACCTGACACAAAAGACAGTGAAAAATGACAAATTTTCTAGGGCAATTTGTATTTTCCATAGCTACAAACCTGCGGTCTTAACAATAGGATATAGGGACAACACCACGGTGGTCGCTTATGTGAACAAGGAGGGAGGCCTGGTTTCACGTCAACATCATGCCTTGACCGTCGAGGTTCACCAGTGGGCAGTCAGCAATTCGGTAGAGCTCTCAGCCAGGTATATTCCAGGCATACCAAATGTGGTCACAGACAAGCTCAGTCGTCGGGATCAAATCCTACGCATAGAGTGGTCCCTTCATCAGGTAGTAGCATACAAGCTCTTCCAGGTTTGGGGGAGACCTATGCTGGACCTTTTTGCGACCCAGTTCAACAGGAAACTGGAGATAGTATTCTGTTTAGTGGTTCTGGATCCCCTAGCATTAACAGACGACGTGTTCCAACATCCCTGGGACAACCTGGAGGTGTATGCCTTCCCTCCGTTTTGTTTGATCCGTCAAGTCCTGAACTGGTTGATGAGTTCACAGAGTCTCAGTATGACTTTGGTAGCCCCTCTGTGGCCTCATTTGGAATGGTTTCCAGATCTGCTGTCGTTGTTGTTGGAGGTTCTGAGGGAAATTCCTCCTTGGCGGCATCTCATGTCAGCCACATGCAGAAAGGTTCCACCAGTCAGTAGAATCCTTGTCTCTTCACGGTTGGAGGCTATCAAGTATCTCCTCCAAGCGAGAGGCTTTTCTCAAGAGGACAGCAGGGCATATGTCCAGCAGTCTCAGATGGTCGACCTCTGCAGTTTACCAAGGCAAATGGGAAATTTACTTTGATTGGTGCTATAAAAGGGGTTTTTCTCCACTTGGAACCTCTATTAAGCACATAGCAGAGTTTTTGACCTTCCTCAGAGATGAGAAACATTTGTCTGTTTCTGCCATTAGAGGCTACAGGGCGGCCCTGAGCTTTGCTAATGGATTTGGCAATAGGTAAAAGGCAATTACAGTTAGTATCCAGGCCAATGATGATACAGACATACACAGGAAAATCAAGCAAAAAATAACCAATTGACAAGAAAGGTAAAATACTTCATGACAATGAAGATCACAATGATGTATAATGAATCAAAAGGACTAAGAAGACTACACCAAATATTTCTGAGGAAAAAGAGTAAAGGTGCTATTCATACAAAAAACATGTATAGAATACTAGTAGAAAGGGGGTTCTACTCCTGGGATGCGTCAGGAGATTAGTTCTACTGCAGATTAGGCTACATTAGGTGTTGATACAAATATAATTTTGGCCAAATCACAGGTTTTAACATAACTAAAACATTCTGACAAAAAATATATAATTAAAAACAGTCCACAACATAATCTAAAATCTTATAAATATATTCCATACCTTGTTGAGCAACTTCAAATCCATCAGGATTCATGGTGGGCAAGATGTGAATTCTTGTGTCATTAATGAGTCTGGATATACGATTGTTTCTGCCATAACCATCAAGGAGATACTGCATAAGCAATAAGAGTGTTTCACGGCCAACTACTTCATTACCATGCATGTTTCCTATATATTTGAATTCTGGCTCACCTGCAGTAAATATAAGAATATCAGCATAAGAATTCTTTCCAAACAACAAAAAGACTGGAAAATTTGTCACAGGAAAACAATATGCAAAATATGAGTGGCTCTTTTTTTTTAAATCATTGATGAGTCAAGGCAAAGTGAAAGGTCATAAACTTGTGACTCAAACTTTCACAAACAAAATTCTCATATATGCAATGAGAAAAACCAGCAGAACAAAATATCAAAATACAGATGAAAATAACATATTAAATAACTAAAACTTCTACACAAATAAGAGAAACCAATAAATAAGAGATCAGACAAATTGAAGCATAATGGAATGGTGTTTTGAAGTAGAATTACTGACAATGAGAAATTGGTTTTTGTTTACAATACGTATACTGGTTCTTGTTTTACAATACATACATTCATGCTAGAAACTACATATTTCATTAGTCCCCTTAAATAATTCAGACAAAAGGCACATGGTAGTATTCAGCTAGCAGTATCTGGCTACCATTTGCCAAGTAACACTATCTTGTGGAACACCAGACATGATAGATCTTAGTTCACTAAAGATCGTATGACTGCAACTAAGAAAAAATGCTCTTTACTCGTAAAAAAATCTTGAAGTAATCCTAAAGCATATCCATGCACTCCAAGATTCTGAAGTTTAAAAGTAAGTCCCTTACGATGTACTAAATTGAAAGAAATGCTGAACTCAATCTATTTAAATTACTCTACATTCAAAACCCTTATCAAGGTTCTCTTGCATATGGCATATCAAATCTAAAACAGCACTGCAGATACCCAACTGCTTCCAGTATGCATATTGACTATTAGCTGACAATCCCTTGGATTCTACATACTACTTGTACAGTGGCTTAAAAAAAAAAAAAAAAAAGTTTTCTGCAATTTTTGGAGAGCACAGGGAGGACAGAAACAAGTCTGTGTTTACTGCAGCCTCAGATAAGCCACTCTGGAACAGGCACTGCATTAATAAGCTTGACCTCATTGGCAAAGATAAATAAACATTTTTGTGGTACACATAGCATAAATGGTACATCCCAATATAAAGATACAACAGTAGTGAATAGCTAGCTATCATGCACAAGATCATCAGTGTTATTTCCAAACTCTTAAGCTTTTTTTGTGTTAATTCTTCTAACTACTACTTGAGTCAATATAAAATAAAATAGTTTAAGATTATTTTTTATATAAATATAATACTATACATACCAATAGCAACAAGAAAATCTATTATTTACACACTTACCAGGTTCATGGATCCCAGGATTGTCTGAAATTTCCAAAACATACAATTCTCGGCCTTCAACACTCTTGCCAATACTGTACATTCGAGACAATTTTGGATATTTTTCATTCAACTTTTTCATGTATGTTTCGAGCTCAGGATAGTGATGATACCTGAAAGTAAGTCTCAAAATAAATGTGAACATAAAATTTCTTCCTGGAAAAGGAGTACTATTTATTGCATGCACAGAATATATCTGAGCCTAATAACACATCATCTAAAAGAAACTGCAATTTCAAATTCAACAATAGTATATACTACTTCCTTATAAAAGTATATTCTGTTTTTAGAAAGTCTCACTCCATCACATTTTTCTGTTACTCTAGTCATCTAGAGAACCTTTATACGTATCCCAATCTCTTTTGTCATGACTACGTAACTTCTCTGCTTAATTAAAATGAAAAATTTTTAATCAATTTGTATTTTTCATAGCTAACAAACCTGAGGTCTTAACAATTGGATAATCTTCTAGTGCCAATTGGAAACCATTCATAAAATAATCAATGATTGTAAAGCAAAGAATCTGTGGTATCTGGCAACTCATGCATATACGAGGTGGATGCTGGTCACCGACCAAGCTTGGAACCTTGTGACGCACCAGTCTTTCTTTAACGGCCTCAGAGACTTGTTTTTTGCTTTGCTCTCCTCCCCCCAACCGTTTTTTTTTTTTTTTTACCTAAGCCTGTGGTTTTATCCAGCCCAGAAGTCCCATGATGTCAATATTTTTAGACAGCCTTCCTTAATTTCCATGTTGACCTTCCCTTGGGACAAATGCAATTTGCAGTAGTTGTGCCTCATGCCTTTTCCTCTGCTTCGTCATCAGCTGTGTTATGTGTAATGCTGGTCCGTCTCCTAAGGGGACATTGCCCCTTCAGAGAGAGAGAGGGACCAATTACATTTGTTATACATACTGAAGATATTTTGAAAATATCTGTATTATGATATCAATGTTTTATGTATCTGTTTTGATCTTTTTACACATTTTATCGGAAGGTGGTAAATAATGTTTCAGTCTTTCAGAATTTGTGTGTAGGATTGTTCAAGAAGTTAGGGGTTCGTGTTGCAGACAAAGTTTTATGTTAGGATTTGGCTGTCTAGCACAGGAGTACATTCCTACACTTCTCCATCACAAGTTTTAATGTTGTACAATTGCATTCTTCCCATCTGCTTGCAGGACCAGTATGTTTGCCATCTCGTCTATTTCCCATCATTTTGATGGGGGAGGGGTGTGGTTTGTACTACTCTCTCCCTTCCTTCCCTTCATCCTTACAGATAAGATTCTCTTCTCTCATAAGATAGAAATATTCTTTCCTGAGGTAGAGAGCATGTTAATTGTTTCTTTACAGGCTCTTCAGTTGTCAGCCCTGCTTCTTGCCTATTAAGTCTGGCAGCAGCGGCATTCTGCTCAGAACTTGGCAGCCCCTCTGCTTCACTTCCCTCTGACAAAGATGCCACTTTATTAATTTTGGTATGCTCGTTGGTGCTGTGAAGAGAGAGTGAGTTTGGAACTCAGTCAGTGCTGTCGGCAGTGTGTTCCTTGCTGTCATCAAAGCTACTTCGTGCTTGCCGACAACACTGCATCGTCATGTAGGATTACCAACCTTACAGATGACTTTTCTGATGTGTGGATATTGCCTCCCTATCATGTTTGACTTGGTACCCTTTTGTCACATGAAATAAAATTGTAGTACGGTTTTATTTTATGTTTTTCCACAATACACAATGTTTTTTCTCTCTCTGTACAGTAATCTGCTGTGTGACATCATGATTGGGTCTGTGATGTCATGGCTTCTTTTGACTGAATAGTTTGACTGCACTGTGTTCAAGCGATGGGACTTCAACTTCCTTCAGCGATGGACTTCCTGGGTAAATTCTTCGCTATTTTTCATGTGTACATGTCCTGGGGAGGTCCCCCGGTTGCTGTAGGAGATGAAAAAAGAACTTTTTGCCATCTTCTCCATCACTGAGACCTTTGACTTGGGCTACCAGTCTGAATGCTGTGACATCACTCAGTTCTTATCTGTGTCATCTCTCCCACCACTTGTTGCTGTGACGTCTCTCTCAGCCTCATCCATGATGTCATTTCAGTTGGTTGTCAAACCATCAGAGGTGCTCTTTCAAGAGTTGGTTGATTGGCAGGACTCAAGTGTTTAGTAGGAGGTTTCCCAGGGTTTTCAAGCAGGGTACATCATATGGCAAGGCCTCCATCACCTTGTCCTCCTCCTCCCCCTCCCCCTCCTGTTAGAAAATTCAGGTCTTCTGGCATATTCTGAGAGTGAGAGAGGTGTTTCACCATCTTCCCAGCACGGACGTGACTCTCCCCTTCACATACGTGAACCTGTTCCAGTCTGTGTTGATCTTCCCTCGCATTGGAGTTCTCAGGCTTATTCTTTGGTTTGAGTTCGTCGCATGATGAGGCGGCTCCGATGTAAGGGTCGGCGAAAGTGATCACGGCTGTGCACGTGTTTTTTCGCACATCTGTGTAAGTGATGTAGTTTCTACTCTCACCACTAGCCTTCCAGAGTCAGGGTCTGAGAGACTTCGAGGCAGAGTGATATTCTCCATGATGTTCCCACTTGGATCGTTCTGCTTTTCACGGCTGGGTATGTGTTTTGTTGCATGTCCGTGTAGTATATGATGGAGTTCCTACTCTCGCCGTTAGCCTTCCAGAGCCAGGGTTTGAGAGACTTCTAGGCAAAGAGTGATCTTCTCCCTGATATTCTCACTTGGATCGTTCTACATATCACTGCTGTGTTTGTGATTCATCGCACATCCTAGTGCGTGATGAAGGTCCTATTCTCACCGTTCATCTTCCAGAGTCATGTTGAGAGACTTCTAGGCAAGGGTGATCGTCTCCCTGATGTTTCTCACTTGAACTATTCTACATATCATAAACGTGTACGTGATTGAGGTTGTGCTTCTTCCAGAGTGAAGGGTCAAGAGACTTCTAGGCAATGGTGGTTCTCCCTGATGTTCACTTGTAGATCATTCTACATCAGACAACTGTTTATCTGGTTATGTGTATCTTCACTTGTCCCTGTACATGGTTCATCGCTTGACAATGTACTTGACTCATCACATGTCCATGTACATGATTCATCACACATCCAGGTGTGTAATTCATTCCACTTTTGTGTACATAGTTCATTGCACATCCACGTACATGGTTCATCACACATCCAAGTACATTTCGTCGCACAGCCTCGTTCCAGTGTCTTCCTTTTCAAGGGGAATTCAGGATACTATTCCATTATTATTCGACAGCACAGTTCTTCTGGTGGAGATGATGACCTATCCAACAGTAAATTGGAACGTCTGTGCAAATGCCAGTCAATGGATTCATTTAATCAAGCCATCCATCTTTCAGTGGAATTCAGGCCTACTCTTAGGTTAGGTACTCGAGGCTAGATCAAGAAGGCTTCAAGCTGAAGGAAGGCAAGGAACTGTTGGCCTTCCTGATTTAGCCTAGCCTAAGTGATTGAGTTCTTAACCTAGCAAGTAGTTGAATTCTTAGCCTGGCTTAGCCTAGCTATTTGAACATGCCTTCACCACCTTAGCCTAGCCTAAGTGGTTGAGTTCTTAGCCTAGCTTAACTAGTTCAAGCTAACTTAACCTATCCTAAGTGGTTGAGTTCTTAGCCTAGCAAGTGGTTGAGTCCTTCCCTAGCCTAACTACATAGTTCAAAGCTGTCTAAATCTAGCCTAAGTGGTTGAGTCCTAGCCATGATGTAGATGAATGAGTTATCCAACAGCCTTTTTTTTTTTTTTTATCAATTTTACAGTCTGTACCTTCGTATCAAACACACAGTACAACATGCACCTTACCCCATGCTTGAATATAATGGGAGACCCACAGTGGGCAAGCAAGAGCACTTTTGGGTTGGTAAAATACAAAAACTTGTTAAAAGGAAAAAAAAAGAAGAGGCATCCAAATCTAACAGTCCTTAAATAAATACATACGTAAGATAATGTAAGATACCAGAAATACTCACCATGTGGGGGGGGGGGGTTTAGAGAAGATGCATATTCCTTCACCAGGATTAATTCTGACCTAACCTAACTGAGGATGCTGGTTGCTGCCTGACTGGAAAGGGGGGAGGGGGGATTTACTCATCCAGAGGTGGGGGCTATACACTATTTAGCAAATATAAGGATGCTTCCTAACCTTAACTCAGCCTAGCCTCGGGTGGTGGGTCCTGCCTGAAGAGGTGATTGGGGCTGTGAATCAATTACATACAGGTAATAGTCCCTGGTTATTGGTAGCTTCAGTTATCGGCAAACTGGTATTATGGTAACTGTCTAGCGATGATGGTAGCTGGATTTTTGGCACCAATATGTGCCAATCCTTGCTTATTGCAGCCAATCCCTGGTTATCAGAACCAATCCCCACTTAACAGTAGTGCTGATCCAGGTCATCAGCACCGATAACCGGGGATCAGCACTATTATCATCAAATTTTGGTAATTTCACAATCAGGAATGGAACCCCCACTGATAACTGACAACTGCCTGTAGTGCAATACAGACGACTACCAACTATTCGAGGTTCAGGATTTGCATATTACCCTATTTGCAACTTTTTCAGCGAGGCATAACTCCAAATAATTTGCCAGAAACCTGCAAATTCTCTGATTTTTTTCATAAAGCATATCTAAAATATTCAATTATTCTAGTTTTAGTTTTGTGATTAAATACATATTTATTTGCTAACTTTCAAATATTAATAATGCAAACACAGCACAATACATAGCAATAAAAAGTATCTTTTATTTCTTAAAAACTGTTCACCAAACAACGTGCAAATTTTCATCACAAAGCTCGCAGGAAAGAAAATGTTACCATCTGCTGTATACGTTAAAAGGAAACAATAAGGCTTGAATACTGTATGAAAAATTGTGCATGCCTGAATATTGGGCTAACTTAATTAGTTTGTCTCAGTAAGATTACAGTTGGGATAACCTGGTTAGTTTTTAATTTGGTACGAGAACAGTAAAAGCTGTAGGAGTCTTCACACTTAGCTGAATGATATATATTTTTAAGGGTACACTAATGTTGTAAGGCAGTCCCCGGGTTATGATGGGGGTTCCGTTCTTGAGATGTGTTGTAAGCCGAAAATCGTCATAAGCCGGAACGTCGTAAAAAATCCTAAGAAAACCTTACTTTTAATGCTTTGGGTGCATTGAAAACTGTGTAAACTGCATTCTTATTGCATTTTTCATAAAAAAAAACTTCAAATATTGATTATTTTGCATTTTTGGTGTCATTTCATCTGGCAGATGAGCGTTGTAGTCGTCGTAACCCTGGAACATGCGCTGTAACCATGGAAATAATGTCTGATGAATATAATTGAGAAACCCCTTAACCTCAAAACGTCGCAAGCCGAACCCGTCGTAACCCGGGCACAGGCTGTAATATGACCTTGAAATATCAGTGTCTTAGGAAGAGATTTTTCCGTAGAGCATATCTACAATATTCGCTAATTATTTTCACTTTACTTTCATGCATAAATAAACTTTTTATGATGAAAAATTATTTACTAATTTTCAAATATTACCACATTTGCCAACCTATTACATATTTTTAAAAATTTTAAATGTATCAAAAACCAGGCCTGCGTCCAACACAGCTGTATTACATATAAAAGACTGAGTGCCATAGGCTTGGCTAGGCCTTTCCTACAACGAACACACTGGGTAGGCACAAAAATTTATGCTAATAATAAGACAATGAAAAACAAGACTAATTATTACAGGAAATTGTGTTACTAATAAAGAAATACTGAAAATTTAAAACCAGCCAAATTATCAGTCTGTTATAACAAATTTATGAAAAACTGCTTACGATACATTAGCAGTTAACATGTCAGCCATTTGCAATGAGTGGATATATACAAAACCTGTGGTTTATTTATGATAAATTTCACAGAGAATTCACATTTTATTCCAGTATATATACTCTCACAATACATATTGTATTTCATGCAAAGAATCATACATTTCTCCCTACAAAATAATCTAAAAATATTTTTAAATGAATGTATTATGAAACATGTTAAGATTGTTTTTTCCACAAAATATCCTTGTAAAACAGGGGTGCGTCTTATAAACCGGCAAATACGGTAATCTTACATAATGTAAACCTAGCATAATATCAATAAAACAGATTTTTTTCTTAAAGAACATTCACTCATGGATGCGCAAATTCCCATAACAAAGCTCATGGGAATGAAAATGCAGCTTGGGAAACTGAATTACCTAAGAACAATGCTACTTGGCCCTAGTGCCTGGCATTTGCAAAGAAGCCAATCCTGGAGTATCATTCATTTTTCTTAGCACTGATTGACTTTACCCCAAAAAAATTTTGTCTCATGATGAGCTGCAGCAGCCCACATCTTGGCCAGTTCATCACGTAGACCTCTGTTGTTTGAGTGTTTCACTGTGTATCTGTTGTACTTTGCGTATCTTTGTGTATCTTTTTTTTATAGTGCCCTAAGATGCCTCCTCAATGCCCTTCTCCTTCTAAGGCTTCTGACAAAGACAAGGTGGAGGATGAGGGCTTGTCTTTGGAAGGTCTGTCCCTAATTATGAGAGCAGCCAGATGACTGGGGCATGGGATCCTTATATGGATTACTCCATAAACTTTTTAAATGCCCTTGATTTGTGCATGGGGTCCTATAATAAACTCCTCATCAACATGAAGAAGCAGCATGTTCCTTGAGCCCATGAAGAAGGACCCTCCAAATCTTCCCAAAACCCCTGAAGAGGTGCCGGAAGGAGCATCTGAAGAAGGGGAAGAGGCACCCTCAGAGATGTAACTCCTCTGCTTTCCTGTGCAGTCATATCTTCATTGTCATTCATCAGACTAAACAACTACCTCATCTTCCCTTCAATTAACATTCATCACTTGTGAGTAACCGAATGATTACGTAATCTTAAACTTCTCAATATCTCATATATTTTTTCAGTGCATAGTATTTAATACTTAGGTACTCAGGCAGTACATCAGGGGTTCCGTTCCTGGCCAAGCACCAGTAACCAAAAATTGTTGTTAATTGCAACATCATAATACATATTTATGGTAATAAATCACATTTACAATACTGTACAGTGCCAATAAACCACTTAACAGCACTATTACCGGGTTATTGGCACCGATAAACCGCTTACCACCACTGATAAATTGCTTGCTGATGCCAATAAACTGCTTACCAGCACCAAAATCTGGTTAACAATGTTGTTAGTCAAGAGTTGTACAATCGAAACACTGTTAACAGATGCTGCTGTTAAGTGGGGACTGCCTATAGCAAAGACCAGCTACTGATTGCGTCACGACCATTCCTTGAAGCTGATTGGTTGGAAGTAGTTTTGAAAAGATGGTTAATCTGTGGTTCTTTTCATATTTATTTATTTTGCAATAACTAATATACATTGTCCTGATTATCAAAATGAAATTTTATATTTGTTTGTTTGTATGGTGCATGGAACCAGTGGTTATTCAGCAACAGGACCAACGGCTTTATGTGACTTCCGAACCACATTGAGAGTGAACTTTTATCACCAGAAATACACCTCTCTCTCTATATTATCCCATGAAATAAAATTATAATAGTACATACACAACTCCCTAGGTATGGTAACAAAAAAAAAGAAAAAGAAAAATATGAATGAAGTCAGAAGTGTTCCGCTTTGCTGCAAAGTTGTTTTATACAGATGTGACACAGGGGATGTCTGCATTCGAATCAGTGCACTTGAATCACTGGACAATGGTAATTGCCATCTGATATTGTCAAGTATGTTCACCATTCTAAATTTAAACAAAAATACTTTCTCAGAGCTGGGCACACTGCTGTTTCATCCTGCTTTCAGGAAATTTTACTATATTTTCAAAGTCTTGAAATCAATTTCATTGGAATCATTTACACATTTGAAAGTATGACAAGCAGTCACTGCACTTTGCAAAACCAGAATATGCCTTTGTTAAAAAAAAAAGTTACAGTATGATAGGCTCTACAAGTCATATTGGATATAAATTGCTGAGAATTTTCTTTGGGATCTGACAGTTTACTTGTGAACCTAAGTTCTGGAGAGAAGAGGCGAGGCCTTTCAGACCCAGGGTCTAGTTCACCCTCCGACCCTACCCCCGTAACCGAGGAGACCATTCTGGAGGAAATAAAGGATTTGTAAAGTAATTACATACAAAAGTCAACAGCTTACATGTTTCTGAAGGCCAACCATAACATTTTTCAATTATTCATAAATTTCTTTAAGGTATACTTAGACTCTTATCCTTGCATTTAGAGGAGATGTAACTTTTAGGTAACAAGATAGGAATATCTTGGAAAGGGGAGGTGAACTACTGTCACATTATATTATCTTAGAATATAAAGAGGAATGGAAAATGTTAAAATTCACAAATTGGAACTTTAAGTTACTACTTGTAGTAATTTGCAATCTCAAATAAATCTCACAACAGGAAAATGGAATGGTAAGTGCAGATATATTTCATAGCAACTTGCAACTTCAAATATGGCGGTTTGGTTCCTGTCAACTCTCATGTCTCTGGTTGCTCCGCCCCGATGGGCGTGGTTTGTGCTCGCTTACGGCTGTCTAGGGGAGGAGCCAGGGGTGTGTCATAGCAAAACCAGTGGGTCTGAAAGGCCTCGCCTCTTCTCTCCAGAACTTAGGTTCACAAGCAAACTGTCAGTTCTAGAGAGAGAGGCTTCAGCCTTTCAGACCCACTGGTTTTGCTCACGCGATACTTCAGGGGGCATGAAGATGAAGTCCTGCAACGACTGCATCGAAAGCTCCCTGTAGACCGAGGAGAGCATAAAATGACCCAAATACAGAGTTGCTTTTCCAATTCATTCTAGTCATTATCTCTAGCAGCGTAACTCCATTATACATCATCCTTGAAGCTGCTTGACCTCTGATAGAGTGGAAATTGGTGGTGTTTTTTCTGGCATTGGGATCAGCTCTGAAAATACAGTCCCTGAATAGCTGCCTATCTTTGAAAGGGACATGATCTTGAAGTTTTCATCCAGCCAAATATGGTCTTCCCTATCTATGTTCCTTTCTGCACAGATTTTATTTGTGTACTCCAGATAAAAGTTTAATTGTCTAACTGGACAAATTTTTGAAGTTTGTCTAACTGGACAAATTTTTGGCTTGATAGGGTGACACCTAAAGCTTAATTCAATAGGAGTGTAATTGTTTCTCAGATTCTTGGCCATGAAGGAAGGGCGGTTCCTTAACACAATGGTTTCTGGCGTGAAAGTGCTCCTGGAGATACATAGATGATTAAATTGGTTAGCTCTCAATGGGCAAGCCAAAGCTACGAGGAATAAGGTCTTCTGAATCATGAGCAGCATAGAATCATCTCTTGTAGTATTGAGAAAGGAAACCACTTTATCAAGATCCCAGCCTGGAAATTGATGAGAATTGCTGGGTCTTCTTCTATTTACTCCATCAAGCATAGCTTTAATAAACTTGTCTTCTGCTAGACAATAATTGGGAAAGTATCCCTTCAAAACTGGTCCAAGAGCAGCTCGGTATCCTTTTAGTGTGTTGTATGCTAGGCCCTTGTCTATTAATTCATTAAAATAGAGTAGCACTGATAAAAGAGGGAACTTGTTGTTACTTCCATATTTATTGTGTATGAACTCTTTAAAGCTACTGAAGAGATTTTGGTACTTGGCCATGGAGCTGTCTCGTAAATTGGAAGTAATTTTGTTGCATATCTCTGAAGGAAATATGGAAGGTAGCTGATCTTTTATATTCTGAAGGCGATCAAATTTAAGTGGTGTTGCGCTAAGGGTAAGGTACAGTCCATATGAAGTATCTGGCAGCCTTCTGCTTTGACTTTGTACTTCCGGTATTCCTTGGAGACTGTCTTGACTAGGGGAATCCATGGTTCCGTTTCCTGGGAAACAGTGCAGAAGAGCATGTTGTTATTACATTTGTTATATATCTTAAAAGCAACTTTATGCAGTAAGAAGCCTGGGGGAAAAGCATAAAGAGGAGAAGAACCTTCCAAGCTAATGTGAAGAGCATTATTACTGATTGCTTTTGTGTTGGGTACGGAAGAACAAAATCTTTTACATTTAGAATTAAAGCCATTGGTGAAAAGGTCTATTTCAGGAGAGGAATTCATATCTGTGCAAATTAAATTGAATAGATTATTGTCAAGAGTGGCTTCTGGATGTATGGAACCAAAGTCTCTCAATAGGGAATCAGCCATCACATTGCTTTTCCCTTTAATCCATTTAGTTTGAATGTCTATGTTTGTATTTTCCTTTCCTTTGATGTTTAGTAACACTTTGATGGCCTCCTGGGCCGATTTGTTCCTAATGCTACCAAGTTTTTTGACCCAACAGTTTGTTACTTGTGAATCTATGTGAATTAGTACTACTTTGTTTCTTAGTTTGTCTCTGAAGTGTTTTATACAGTAAATGCATGCCAGTAGTTCTCTAATGTTAATGTGCAGAGTATTCTCATTTTGTAGCCATGTATTACTAGTTGAGAGTATGCCATGTTCTCCTACTAATGCTCCACCCCAGCCAAAGTTGGATGCATCTGTGAATAGTTCTAGATCTACTTGATTATTAGGAATGTTTATATCACTATACGTGTTAGTCTGTTTCCATTCTTCTAGAAAGGATTTGAAAGAAGGAGGAATGATTCTATATCCTTTAGCAAAATATCTATGAAATCTGTGAAGGAATTTAAGATGGTATCTACCATAAAAGGTGTAGTAGGAACAGAAGTTAAGTGATCCTATCAATCTTTGATATAATTTGAGGTCAGATCTGTTCAAGTTGGATACTGTATTGGCAAGCCTGATACATTTATCAATGTTTTTCTGCATTGGTCTCATTGTTTTGTTCTCCAAGTTATAATGAACTCCCAGGAACTCTATCTTTTGCACTGGATGAATAACAGACTTTTTAATAGATATTTGCCAACCCAGCTCCGTGAGCACTTCAATGACTATTTGGATGTGAGCCTCGCATTTGTGAAAGTCATCTGCCAATATGAGTATATCATCTAAGTAGTTAAAGATGAGTAAATTATATTTCTTCCTAACTACTGCGTACATTAGTTTGGAAAAGATGTAGGGAGCTGTCTTTAACCCGAAGGGAACAACCGTCCATTTGAATTTACATTTTTCCTAATTTGAACGTTAAGAATCTTTGAGCACTGAATGAATAGGGACGTGCCAATAAGCGTCCTTTAAATCAAGTCTACATGCCCAGTTGTTTAAATGCAAATAAGGGAATATAGTTTTAGGTTTCAGCATAGAGAAAGAAGGTTTCTTGATCATAGTATTAAGGCATTTCATATCGAAGATTAGGCGAATGCTCCCATCGGGTTTAAGCTTGTAAAATATGTGGTTAGAGTAGTAGAAAAATTTTCTGTTAATTTGTTCTATTACCCCTAGGTCTAGTAATCTGTTACATTCTCTCTCTAGTATTATTTCTCTTGCTAAAGTGAATAATATCTATCAACCCCTAATCTTTTCAAAGTCTTTTGAGCCTTATTTTTATTGGTAAATGGGAGTCTAACACCCTTACTGATCAAGTTGCATGCAAAAGAAGAATTTGGGAGTTTTTGGCAATTTTTAAATTTATTTGTTAATGACCTACCTATCCCACTTACTGGAGGGGTGTGAGAGGTTTCCTTGGAGCTAGAGGCTTCTGTAGGGAAATTTAACTCTTCCAATATCATTGAATTGTTAGTGGGTACATTTGCCAAATTTTTATCTTTATCTTGTAGCTCCAGGTTATTTTCCTCTTGGTCCGAGCAGGGCTCGATGGTTTTAAGAATTAAAGCATAATTAGTTTTGTTTCTTATCTTTGACGTCTGAATTAATTGCCGTCTGTACGCGTATTCCTTCCCCCTCTTCGGCCACCTATCTTGATACCTCGCCTGTAGGGATTGAACCTATTCCTGAACCCAAAGCTTCCCCTGAATCCTCTGTAAAAGTTGAATTTCCCTCTGCGGTAGCCCTGATGCTTGCCAAAGTTGAACAATCCACCTCTAGAGATAATGTCCCCTCCTCTAGGAAGGGGACTGCCTCGAAAGCACGAAGCAATAGCTTTCCTTTGATCATCTGATAAGACCCATATATCATTAGTTTCAGCTTTAATAATAGCATCTCTGGTATCTAAATTGAGGTTCCTGGGTAAAGATCTACTTCTGAATGAGCGGATTAAACTTTTAATTAGATCAATGTGTTTCCTGAAAGGCCCAATTATCACTTTAGTAATGAAATCAATATCGTTAATCTTAGAGGGGTAAGCTAATTGCGCCAGAGTTGCATGCCCTTGAAAATAAGATACGTATAGCCATTTTAATGTTTTCAATATCAAAGTGAAATTTCTTCTTGAAATCTTCATTAAACAACCTGCCACTTGACCAAAAGTTCAACTTTGGCAAATTTATCAATTTGAAAAGGTCTGCAAGTTCTTTATTATGATTACAAAGAATTGATCATGAGAGTTCTTGTCTCCTTCACTTAACCCTCTTACGCCGACTGGACGTATTTTACGTCAACATTTTTTGTCTCCCGTGTGCCGACTGGACGTATTTTACGTCGACTTACAAATCTTTTTTTTAAATTCGCGGAAAAATACTTATAGGCCTACCAGCCTAAAACTTTTGAATCACGCGCCTTGGGGGATGCTGGGAGTTCACGGATCAAGGTGTTGTTTTGTTTACAATCGTTACGCAGGCGCGCAAGCGCGAATTTCTTTCTTGCCGCACTAAAAAGTATCTGTGACACATCTCGGAAATTATTTCGTCACTTTGACATAATTTTTGTACCATTGTAAATTAGCCGTTACATGAAGTATTATATATGAAAATGTGCGCATTTTTATGTAGAATACAACAATAAAATATTCATGATTGTTAGTCTTTTATCCGTTTGTTTTGAGATATTTTCATATAAATAACGATAATTGCAAAAATTTCAACCTTCGGTCAACTTTGACTACCGAAATGGTCGAAAAACGCAATTGTAAGCTAAAACTCTTATAGTTTAGTAATATTCAATCATTTACCTTAATTTTGCAACTAATTGGAAGCCTCTAGCACAATATTTCGATTTATGGTGAATTTATGAAAAAACTTTTTCCTTACGTCCGCGCGGTAACTCTTCCGAAAAAAATCATACATGCGATTGTGGTAATGTTTGCACCATTTTAAAATTAGCCGTTATATAAAGTTTTATATATGGAAATTTGCGCAATTTCATGCACAATACAACTAAAAACAACCCATGGTTGTAGCTTTTATCAGTTTTGAGATATTTTCATATAAATAACGATAATTGCCAAAATTTCAACCTTCGGTCAACTTTGACTCTACCGAAATGGTCAAAAAACGCAATTGTAAGCTAAAACGCTTATATTCTAGTAATATTCAAGCATTTACCTTCATTTTGCAACAAATTGGAAGTCTCTAGCACAATATTTTGATTTATGGTGAATTTATGAAAAAAATAACATTTTCTTTACGTCCGCCCGGTAACTCTTCCGAAAAAATCATACGTGCGATTGTGGTAATGTTTGCACCATTTTAAATTAGCTGTTTACAAAAAAATAAAAGTTTTATATATGAAAATGTGCGCAATTTCATGTAGAATATACCCAAAAATAATTGAAGGTTGTAGCTTTTCTCATTTGAAATATTTGCATATAAATCACGATAAATAGAAAAAAAAAACAACGTTCTCGGTCAACTTTGACTCTATCGAAATGGTCGAAAAACGCAATTGTAAGCTAAAACTCTTACAGTCTAGTAATATTCAGTCATTTATCTTCATCTTGAAACAAATTTGAAGTCTCTAGCAAAATATTTAGATTTATGGTGAATTTAAAAAAAAAATCTTTCCTTCCCTCCGCGCACGGATTCTCCGCCACAAATCTCCGAAATGCGTACGTACCATTCTCGGAATATTTGCTCCATTTCATATTAGGCATTTCATAGAGTTTTATATATAAAAATGTGCGCAATTTCATGTAGAATAAAACGAAAAATATTTGAAGGTTGTAGCTTTTCTTATTTCTGAAATAATTGCATAAAAAATATATATATATAAAAATTCAACATTCGGTCAACTTTAACTTGTCAGATATGGTCGAAAACTGCAATTGTAAGCTAATACTCTTACAGTATAGTAATAATAAATCATTTGTCTTTATTTTTGAAAGAAATGGAAGTCTCTAGGACAATATTAGATTTATGGTGAATTTGAAAAAAAAATATTTGTTTACGTCCGCGCGTTACGAATTCATGCATTATTTTGTGATAATATTTTCTCTGTGTTGCTTTTATCGTTTTACAATGTGTTATATACCAAAATGATCGCAATTTAGTGTACATTACAACGAAAGAAAAGTAACTTGTTACCTTTAACCGTTTTGCGCACAGCGCGATTTGAATATAATTATATATGAAATTTCGTTTTTGCGCTATCATATATCGCATTATTTATATATGATAATAATTTTTTCATTTCTGATGGTTGCATACTAAACTTCAGCCAATGAAAAAAAAAGGAGCCAAAAATGAACTCTTAATCTTGAAAACTAAGCGCGCTGTTGTTTTTTGAAAAAAATATTTTTTCTGCTTCCGCGCTCACTCTGAAACACCTCCGGCACACGGGAGACAATTTTTTTTTTACCGCTTCGGCGTAAGAGGGTTAATGTTAATGCAATTAGGGAGTCATTTAATTGTATTTTCCCATCTTTATGAATGGAGGGCACAGCATTAAAATTGTTAGATATATAAGTAGGAATAGGTTTGTTAAAGGTAAGCGGGTTAAATTCTTCATAGTCACTACTATCTTCATTATAAGTTGTAAATAATTCTTCATTTGCATTCTCAGGTAAATCTACTTTACGGCGAGGGCGCTTAGGAGGAGGAGTATTGTCATTCCTTTTTGCAGTCGACCCACTTCTGCAATAGGAGTGAAAACCTAGACTCAAATTTGATAATAAAAGTTTAACTCATGTCTATAATATGGCTCATGAATTTACAAATCAGGTTGGACAGCAGCCGACCTAGAAGGCTGAAGCCAGGCAATCGGGTTCTAGGCTCAAATGGCCTTCATCGGTTAATTCAGGTCAATCGGCATCCTCTCACTAATATCCCATACTTAAATTTATATAGCCTCTACAGTAATCATCTTATATTATTTATATAGCCGACCTGTCAGAAATTCTTAAGACGCAGTTCCTCATGGTAAGGGGTAAACCATTATATCGAAAGGAAACGAGTGTGATATAAAATTCTACCATTAGCTGAGGTAGGCACATTATACCGCCTTTGACAGGAACCCTCAGTAAATGTCGACGATAGGATCTTGGTGGGATAGGCGAAGGGAGCGGCTAATAGGTAGCCTAGATTGACGTAGTATGTTAAACTCAAAGTTAGAAAAAGTTAGGCTAGTTAGGCTACTCGGCTCTTTGGAATGTAAGGCAAAACTAGTTAACACCTCACTTTACAACATTAATTGCCTTTGGCATATAAGTATCTAGCCCTTATAATGTTTAGGCTCACTACACATAGTTTAGGATTATATGATAATGTACTTCGGTCTCGAAATTTATCTATTCTCAACTTTTACGATTATAACTACCGCATGGTCCGTTCCGGCTCATTGTTTACCTTTTACTGCCATGCTTGTGACGTCATCAGTCTATATCCGCTACTATCCAAAACGTTTTTATATAAAAACAGAATATTAAACCTTACCCTTTCTCCACTAGTTTCAATAATGTTTGATTCTGTAATAATAACAATTGAAGAATTTCACTATTGGAAGGTTCCTGGCTGGTTTCTTCCGTTTTGGGACATCTCTTCTTTTTGGGTTGTGCCGGTGGAATATTGTCATCATCACTAGTTTCACTAAGATTATGCACATCTTCTGATACTACGACTTTTTTGGACATTTTAATTGGTTGATTAAGTCGCTGTCCCTCATAACAATAATTAGGGGAGGGTTGTAGTAATGGTGAGGTGTAACAGGTGTTGCCTGTGTCCTGTCAACTTCAAATATGGCGGTTTGGTTCCTGTCAACTCGCATGTCTCTGGTTGCTCCGCCCAGATGGGCGTGGTTTGTGCTCGCTTACGGCTGTTTGGGGGAGGAGCCAGGGGTGTGTCATAGCAAAACCAGTGGGTCTGAAAGGCTGAAGCCTCTCTCTCTAGAAATTATCTCCTTTCGAAACAACAGGATCATAAAAATGACATAGACCTATAAGGTCCTTCGTATTTTTGTTGGTTTAAGTAGCTTATGACATTTAGATTATAGGCCTATCTTATATTCAGCCATTTTATAGTGGCTATTCTTGTTCTTGTTGCTCCTGTTATGGTGCTTGTAGCGTCTTCAAAAAATTTTCATATGGAATCCTAACATTGCAGAATAAACATAGACCGATTCATAAAATACTGGTGTAAAAAATTATCTACCTACTCTTGTTACCTGAAATTTAGTATAATTTGTTTTAATTAAATGTACAGTGGGCCTCCCGTATTTGCATTCTCTGGATTCGTGGATTTCTCTCTGGACCATATCTACCCATTATTTGCCTATTCTCAGTAATTTTTCATGAGAAATATCCATAAATTCTTGGTTTTTTTTTATCAATTTCATCATAATATGCACTTTTTGTGAGAAAACTATTAAAAAAACACCAAGTAAAAAAATTTTGAGTGGGTTTTTCTTGAGTTTTAGCTAACAAAATAAGCCGTTTTCAGTGTTTTTATGGCGTTTCAACTATTCACGGGGGGGACTAGTACACATCCCCTGTGAATACGGAAGGATCACTGTAATAGAGATCTTTATGAATATAGTCTACGCTAGAATATTCTCCTAACAAAAGAAAGAAAGAAAGAAAGAAAGAGAGAGAGAGAGAGAGAGAGAGAGAGAGAGAGAGAGAGAGAGAGAGAGAGAGATAGAGAAAGAAGAGAGAATAGTGAGGAGAAGAGAGGAGAGAGAGAGAGAGGAGAGAGAGAGAGAGAGAGAGAGAGAGAGGAGAGACTTATGTATCCTTTTGTCCAGCAGGGTAACCTATAAGAATGCCCCTAAAACAAAGTGATTTATGGGCTACTCGCAGACTGGTTTGGATCATCTCATGCATAACTTTTCAGCTATTAAATATTTTTCTTATTTCGTTAAATATCTTATGACGCCTTCCTACCATAGCCTTTATTTTCTTAGAAATACTAAAGCAGCCTTATATTTACTCATCACAGAAATACAATTCGTTATCCCTTTAGTACATATATTTTCAATATAGTTCACTGGGAACAGTTTGATAGTTGTGTGTAAGGTTGAGGCAGTCCTAAGATCAATCTGTGTGTGCCATCAGCCATATGCCCACAAGTTTTACTTTTATTCTCTGTGGTATATATGGGGTTACTACGCCCATCCATGCATGTGCAGTAGAATCTCGAGATACGAAAGCCAATGCGAAAAATTTTACTGCTCTACATACGAAAAGTTTTCAAGATACGAAAGGTTTCTGAAAGTCCGAGATTCGCCCGGATAACAATTTTGAAACTCGCGCCGCGCGCCGCCATCTTAGTGCTAGTAGACTCGCCACCATCCTCCTGCTCTCCCATTGGTTCCTGATGCTAGTCACCACCATGAAATCTTTCTCTCCTATTGGACAGCATCCCTCCCATCATGCATCTTATGTGTATATGTGGTGGCGTACCTATCTCGGCCTCTTCGCACCAACATCTATATTGTACGCACACAGGATTCGTTCGGTCCAACGATTTCGTTTAGTAACGTAAATTCGTTAGTGATTTCGTTGCAGTATACTATTATCGTGTTGTGTGGAAACTTTATTGTGTTATTTATACGTAAATTACGTACAAGATAACGTAGTCATGGGTCCCAAGAAAGTTGAAATTCACGGAAAGAAGCGCATGCTCTCTTTGGAGACAAAGATGGAGATCATCAAGAAGTACGAAGCTGGTATGCGATTGAGTGTGATCGCAAAGGAATACGTACGGTGGTAATCCGTCAACAATAGGCACCATCCTTAAACAGAAGGATGCCATCAAAGCAGCTACACTGTTGAAGGGCATCACTATTTTGTCCAGCAAGAGGACCCACATGCACGAGGAGATGGAATGGCTGCTCCTCGTCTGGATAAAAGACAAAGAAATCGCTGGCGATACGGTAACGGAGACAGCAATCACCCACAAGGCCAGCGCTATTTTCGGCGATTTGATTGCGCAAGCGGAAGACGACGGAGGGGAAGGGACTTCAATGCAAACCCCACAGTTCAAGGCTTCGCATGGCTGGTTCGAGAAATTTCTTAAACGAACTGGCATACATTCGGTGGTGCGTCATGGGGAGGCTGCCTGCTCGGACACGAAAGTAGCCAAAGCATTTAAGAAGACTTTCGACGAGATGATGACCAAGGAAGGCTACAGTTCTCAGCAAGTCTTCCATTGTGATGAGACTGGTCTTTTTTGGAAAAAAATGCCTCGTCGGACGTACATCACGGAGGAAGAGAAGAAGCTACCCGGGCATAAGCCTATGAAAGACAGGCTTACGCTCGCACTTTGTTCAAACGCCAGTGGGGATTGCAAGGTGAAGCCCCTACTGGTGTATCATTCCGAGACTCCTCGAGCCTTCAAGGCCCACAAAGTGCTGAAGGAGAAGCTTCCAGTGATGTGGAGGGCTAATGCAAAAGCCTGGGTAACGAGGCTTTTGTTCACGGAGTGGGTAAATCTGTGTTTCGGCCCGACAGTGATGAAATTTTTGGAAGAGAAGCGCCTCCCCCTGAAATGTCTGCTGGTGTTGGACAATGCCCCTCCCCACCCTCCTGGCCTCGAGGAAGATATCCTAGTGGAGTATTCCTTCGTCAAGATTCTTTTTCTTCCGCCCAACACCACCCCTCTCCTCCAGCCCATGGACCAGCAAGTGATAGCGAACTTTAAGAAGCTGTACACGAAACATCCTTTCAAAAGATGTTTCGACATCACCGATACCACAAACCTCACCTTGCGTCAATTTTGGAAGGAGCATTTCGACATCGTCATTTGCATCCGACTCATCGACCAAGCTTGGCAGGAGGTTTCGAGGCGAACCTTGAATTCCTCGTGGAGGAAACTTTGGCCTGATGCCATATCCGCCCGAGACTTCGAGGGATTCGACGTGGGCGAAGCTAGTGCTGCAGAGTCAGAAACGGTTGACGATCCTGAAACTGTTTTGGAACCAGATCTTGACGAGATCGTTGCACTTGGCAAGTCCATGGGGCTGGTCGTTGACGAGGACGACATCAATGACCTTCTCGAGGAGCACCAAGAGGAGCTTACGACGGATGACCTGAAGGAGTTGGAGGCCATGCAACATAACGTCGTTCAAGAGGAGTTCTCTAGCAGCAGCGAGGAAGAGGAGGACAACCCTATGACAACGGCAGAAATTAAGGATGTTCTAGGCGCTTTCCATAAAGTGCAATCGTTTATCGAAAAAAGACACCCCGAAAAGGCTCACACAGGTCGTGATGCTTGGGGCCGCGTTCGATGAACGTTTGCCCTGAGTCGTTTCAGGAACATTGTGAAAAGTAGGCAGACGCAATCTTCCTTGGATCGTTATTTTTTAAAGAGGCCTTCAGCATTAGCAGGAGTAAGCAAAAAGGAAGAACCAAGTGATAAAAAACAGAAAGTTGAAAGCAAAAAGGAAGAACCAAGTGATGAAAAACACAACGTTGAAAGTGGTGATGAAGTTGAAATTCTGTTAAAAAAAAAAAAAAAAAAAAAAAAAAAAAAAAAAATAAAAAAAAAAAAAAAAAAAAAAAAAAAAAAAAAAGCCTACGTAAAAGTAAAAAAAAAGTTAAAAGTAAAATAAAATAAAAAAAAATTTCAATTTTTAGATTTTTGTAAGTTAAGTGTTACAGTTTTGTTAATGTGTTTCGTAAATTTTAGTTTTATAGTTTTCCTTAAATTTTTTATGTGCTTTCGTAAAGTTAAGTGTACGTACGTACGTACGTTATCTGCCGTTTGTCCTCCTCATCCTCTGCCGCCACTTTCGGAGATAGCCTCACTCGAAAGGTAAGCTTCCACATTTTACGTTACAGTAATAATATTTCTTGTACACTAATATACACTTTATTTACAGGTTTTGCATTTTTATTCTTAATTTAGGTATTGAATGGTCCAAATTGTTGTAGTATTTCATTGTTTATAGGTCAATTTAGCTTTATTATGAAATTTACTGGGGTGTTTTTGGAGGGCTTGGAATGGATTAGCCATTTTACATGTAAAATGTGGCCCAAGATACGAAAAACTCATGATACGAAAGGCGCCTCGGAACGGATTAATTTCGTATCTCGAGGTACTACTGTATGTGAATGTACTCTTGCTTATATGTGTACGTACTTTCCACTTTATGCATATAAATTATATATCATGGAATTGAAACTACTATATTAATTAAAAACTACTCTATTTCCAACAATTACGGGTGGAAAACTATTTGCAATACGAAATTGATATGTAGGCCCATGCCGTCACTGTCTCAAAATATAAGAATTTTATATGTAGGCAGGGCATGTAGTACGGTACGGTACGTTTTTTTTGGAGGTGTAAGTACGTTTCGATATTATGGTACGATATTTTCCTTTGAGTTCGGTAAGGTACGAAAGTACGATTTTTTTTTTTTTTTTGTACTTAATCGTACCATTTCCGTACCAAATTCAGATAGGTGTCGCAAGCAGCCAAGCCCCCGCCCAACCGCCCAGGGTCACACTCCTGGTTGATTTGGGCGGTCAAGTCAACCAGGTGTGTGACCATAAAGGATTAGCAGAGGTCTTCTCACTGGGGTGTTAATTAAAGCATATCCCATTTGGGTTTGCCCCGTCAGCCATCACAGCAAGGCTGGGCAGGGAAAAACGGCAAGATTCTCTGCTTAGGAACCCTGCTTTCCTATCTGCTGTGTATCTTGACAGAAGATATAATGTTCTCCTCACCGAAGAACAGAAGGAACTTATACTCTAGCTACGAAAGGTTGAAACTTTCCTACAATTCGAGGCGTTGACACGTTTCCCATCTTGCCAAAGGAGGTATTTAATCCTAATCCAAAAAGGTACAATTTCTGGATTAACCTCCTCCAGGTTAAGGTTAATCCTGAGAGTGGACATATACAGGCGTACTGACCAGCTATTTGCTTTTATTCACAAGTGACTTCGATGTATAAGTAATATATAATGCCATGTGTATGTATGCTTACGTTTAACATACATATATAAAAGGTATATACTATATGTACACATATACACATGCATCCAAAATGTAATTAGGATATTTATATATATATATTATATATATATATATAACCCTACTTAAAATTTTCATTGAGCAACTCGAAAAATGTACAACAAAGTCCAATATTTATACAGATAATGTTTTGATTTCTTGTCTTTTGCTTTTGTACCGATGAATGGAGGGAGGTCAGATTACTGTGACCCTTGGCGGTCACTTCCCTTAATCATCCATACACGAGGAAATGGCAGTGCCGCTCAAAAATTTTGCCAAATCTACAAAATTGTCGCCCTTTTTCCTGAAAAGTTTGAACGGGTTTAAGAAAATATGGCAGCAGTGCTAATCACCCTCGAGTCTCAACCTTTTGTAGCCAGACGTCAAATACTTCTTCTTGGACTCTGGAAAAAAATTAAAACTATTTCTTCTACTAGTACTATGTCGTCAGTCTCAATGCTGGCAAAAGACGATTCATTCACGAGCGACGATAGTGATGGTGAAGGTGACTAAGCACTTGGGTCAGTAGATATTGTAGAGCAATTACTCCGATTCAGTGATGTAAGCAGAGCAACTGATACCGCAAGCAGAGAGAGTGAAGTGGCTGAGCATATCAAAATGTTCGCCAAAGCTTCATGTATCAGTAAAAATGAGTGTATTTTCCAGTGGTGGCATTATCAACAAGAAAGTGCACTAAAAAATCTTGCTGAAGTAGCAGTTGCTCTGCCTGTTACTCAAGCGAGCGTAGAGCGCACATTCTCTGGGTTGCGCTATATTCTTAATGATTTAAGACTAGGTCTAAAAGAGGATATTGTTGACGCTGTAATGCTATTACGCTGCAACACATAAAACTGTATGAATGCCTTATACTGTATAACTGAACATTTTCCTTTTGTAACCTTAGCAAAATAAAATTGTATTATATCATTAATGTATTACATAACACCACTCTTCTTGAAGTGGCAGTGGTGGTAATGGTGGTAGTAGTAGTAGTAGTAAAAGTGCCATGTTATGTCTATATGAACTGCAATGTAAAAAAAAATTAGGTACGGAAACAGTACGAAATTACGGTACGATAAAATATTGTACTAGTACAGTACGGTATGAATTTTTAGGTACTGCACGAAATTACGGTACGGTAAAAATGCGTGGTACGAATTACGAAAAAACAAAGCGAACTGTACCGTACTACATGCCCTGTATGTAGGTCATTGCCTCAAAATATAAGAACTTAATTAGTATAGGCCTATGCACTGTCATTGCCTCAAAATGTAGGAACTTGACAAGTAGGCCTATGCCCTGTCATTGCCTCAAATTATATAAAAAATTGACATATAGGCCTAATATCTCAATGACACTAACATTTGGCATACAGGATTATGATGAATTACTACCCTAACATCGGAACTGGCTACAGAAGTCTATGCTTCATTTCATTTAAAGCAGTCTACGTCGGATCGCTTATGCAGGCCAATATACCAATTAAAACAAAAATAAAAGCATGATGTGTGTATTTCAGCTGCGTATGATGAAAAAAGAAAAAAAATGCACAGACAAAATGTTCCAAGATCTTCATAATGATATATAACTTTATATGTATATCTTTTACTGGAGATATCAACTGCATAATTCACAACTCCGGGAACTTCAATCTATGGTATTAATTCACGCACGAAACTCAACATTACTGAACAGTCAAATCCATACTGGTAACCATTTGGACTGTTAACTTGTGTGGCGTCATTCCCCAATCATGAACTAGCCAATCACTGGTGTGCAGTGAGATGGGGCTTAGCTGCAAAGTTAGGTAGGCTCTACTATAGTACTTAACTGTTCCCTATGCAGGCAGTCCCTGGGTTACGATGGGGGTTCCGTTCCTGAAACGCGTTGTAACCCGAAAATCGTTGTAAGCCGGAACATCATAAAAAATCGTAAGAAAACCTTACTTTTAATGCTTTGGGTGCATTAAAAACTATGTAAACTGCATTCTTATTGCATTTTTCATCAAAAAAACTTTAAATATTGATTATTTTGCATTTTTGGTGTCATTTCATCTGCCAGATCAGCATTTGTAGGCGTCGTAACTCTGGAACATGCGTTGTAACCCTGGAACATGTGTCATAACCCTGGAAATAATTTCTGATGAATATAATTGAAAAGCGTCGTAACCTCGGAACGTCGTAAGCCAAGACCGTCGTAACCTGGGGACTGCCTGTATATGGGGGTAGGGGGCAAAAAATGCAAAGTCATGACAAAATTCATGGAGTTTCATATGCTAATGGAAAAGGAGTATACAAAATATTTCTTCAAAATTCCTCTTACTTTCGTAGTTAATTAGTAAACATAACTCAATAAGCCAAAAACACTGATCCGCACAAGAAAAATATTTCTTCTTTTCTCGTAAATTTTGATAATTATTGTCAAAGAAATTGTGAGCAATGGCATCTGTAGAGATTCCATGAGTCGCAGGAGGGAAGGTTCTCAGCTTGCCACCCATCAGTGTGAGCAGAAACATGATAGAGGGTACACATTAGAGTTTCACCTCAGACATTCCATTGCTTTTACGTCTGTTTATCTTTGTTTTGGCAAGAATTTCGTCATGCCAAAGAGTAAAAGACAAGGAAAACATCTTACTCACATACAGAAGAAGAAAATTTGCTCTAATAAGTCGAATTAGTGAAGGAGAGAGAGAGAGTTGTGTAGGAAGGAGTGCCCCGTCTTGCCTGACGCAGTGCCCCAAGCTACGCTCTATGAGCAAAGGGCTCTTCATTTATGATTAAATTATGATAAATAAGATATTTTAGGTGTATTAATACCCAAAAAGACATAAAAAATTCATAATAATCATTATTTATTAACAATGTCTTTGTGAAAATACAAAGAAAAACTTTGAACGCCCATATCTCAAAACTATACGTACTTATTAACCTTCAAATTCTATCTTTTCCCTTAGTTTGAAAGCTATAGCATTAAAATTTAGTATATAACTTAGAAAGACATTATAGAACAATCAAATAAAGCCCTTTATTCCAATTTTTTTGTTTTTTTTTTTCTTAATTTTTTTCCTGATTTATAGGGTTTATTTTTTAACCATAATGAAAAAATTCATATCTAGCAAAAAAATGACTTTTAGAAAAAAAAAAACACTTGATTTGATTGGAGGTCTACATCAGGTCTATATATGGTAGTAATCCCAGGTCTTAATATTAAATATCAAGGGAGGAGATGGAATTTGAAAAATCGTCGTTTCTGGGTCGACCTGTGTTTGCCGGTGAAAAGGATCCTGCTATCCACTTATCTGATATAAATACTTTCTAAATACGTATACCAGAGAAAAAGCTAGCATTGGTATGCAGAGGTTGAACGCCACTATTCACAGGTCTCCTGCCATTTAGAGTATTCCTTCTCAAAACCCACATATGGGGTGAGCCGTGCCAACGGCCACACTCACACTGCCTCTGTACTTTCACTACGGACGCCCGATGCGAGCGCCCCCACTCAATCCTGTAGAAACCTTTCCAAATACAGTGAACGCATTTCCGCTCTGTGTGCCTTTTTCAGCTTCTGATTGCTTAATTAGCGATGGCTTCTGCTCAGATGTCTCCGACACCTAAGTTGAGTACCCCAATTTGTATTTTTCAATATATTATGAAATTGGAGTTCCTTTTATAGACCCGTGAGCCCGTACAAAGTATTGCAGGAACACGGCGTCACCGCCATCTTGGATGCCACGAACGGGAACGTGTGGGTTTGGGTACCAGTTTTATTAATTAATAACAAGTTTTTGTTATGAGTACCCTTTTTCCCGTGTTTCTTACACTATATATATACTGTAGTACATGTCACTAGAATAACATTCGCGCCTGCGTCATAATTAGCAGTTTCTATAATCTGAATTAAGACGTAATTCATGGGAAGGACATTTAACTTTCTTCCCCCACCTAAGTGGAGCGTACGTAATCTTGACATGTTCTTATAGTAACTATATTATGTTTATTTACAATTAAGCAGGCTGTATTGCCTGCAACGAGAAGAGAGAGTGGGAGAGATACAAGGCTTCTATTAACATTATGGTTTTTCGTCGTTACAGCGTAGCCTGTAGCTCTTGACGAGAGAGAGAGGGAGAGACTAGGTACCTCCTCCCTCTCTCTCTCTCTCATTTCTTTTCATGTTAGCCTTCTCGCCCTCTCTCCCTCTTTCTTTTTTTTCTCCTTATAAATATATTTATAACATGTACTAGTATTTTACAAATAGATTAAAATATACTAGTACAAGCAGTCCCTGGGTTACGACGGGGGTTCCGTTCTTAAGACCCGAAAATCATCTTAAGCCAGAACGACATTGTTGAAAACATGTCCACAGGGAAAATTTCACTAATTTGCAATTTTTCTTAGGGCCGTATCTCTAAAATTATCACTAATTTACTTTTTTCACGTGCAACACTGTGTATTCACAAATTACTGTATATTTTCATTAAAATACAAGACCTTACAGACCTTACAGACCTTACATCTTGTTCGGGGTTGCCCCAGGTCCCTCAGTGTGAGGCACCTCTAATGTCTACAGAGAGTTGCTAGTTACATCTTCCGGTATATTTTGCATCTTCCAATCTTGGATGGTCTGGGATGCAGTTTAGATATTTGTCGAGCTTATTCTTAAACACATCTACGCTCACTCCTGATATATTCCTCAGATGAGCTGGCAACGCATTGAATAGACGCTGCATTATCGATGCTGGTGCGTAGTGGATTAATGTCCTGTGTGCTTTCCTTATTTTTCCTGGTATAGTTTTGGGCACTATTAATCTACCTCTTGCTTGCTCTTTCTGATATTTTTAGTTATATGATATTTTCTGCTATTCCTTCTATCTGTTTCCATGCCTGAATTATCATGTAGCGTTCTCTTCTCCTTTCTAGACTATATAATTTTAAGAATTGTAGTCTTTCCCAGTAGTCTAGGTCCTTAACTTCTTCTATTCTAGCTGTAAAGGACCTTTGTACACTCTCTATTTGTGCAATCCTTTTGATAGTGTGGGTACCATATCATATTGCAATATTCAAGTGGACTACGAACATATGTTTTATAAAGCATAATCATGTGTTCAGCTTTCTTGTTTTGAAGTGCCGTAACAACATTCCCATTTTTGCTTTACATTTTGCCAACAGAGTTGCTATTTGATCATTTGCATAACATGTTCCTATTCATCATCACACCAAGGTCTTTAACTGCTTCCTTATTTGTGATGGTCTCATTATTAGGTCCCTTATATGCATATAGCTTTCTTTCTCTGTCTCCATAATTTATTGATTCAAATTTATCAGAGTTAAATACCATCCTATTTACCTCTGCCCAATCATATACTTTGTTAAAGTCTCTTTGTAGAGCGTTCCTATCTTCATCACAAGTAATTTCTCTCTTACTTATTCTTGTGTCATCTGCGAAAACTACTCACTACCGAATCCTTCCACATTATTGTCTATGTCTTCAATCATAATAACAAACAGTATTGCAGCTAACACCAGTACCTTGCGGCACACCGGATATTACCTTGACTTCATCCGATTTCTCGTCGTTTGCAATAACTATCTGTTTTCTGTTGTGTAAAAATTCTTTTAACCATCTTCCTACTTTATCCACGATATTGTGTTTTCTAATTTTCTTCGCTAATAATTATGGTCTACTTTATCAAAAGCTTTTGCAAAGTCTAAATAAACCAATCTGTTTCATTTCCGCTTTTCATATTTTTGAATATGTTTCTCACGGTGGACTAACAGTTGGGTTTGTGTACTTTTTCCGGGTACGAAACCATGTTGTCCTTTATTAAACAAATTATTTTTTATTAAATGTTTCATAATATTTTTCTTCATTACCCTTTCATACACTTTCATAATATGTGATGTTAGACTCACAGGCCTATAATTACTGCCTCTAGTCTTGATCCACTTTTGAAAGTAGGGGTAATATATGCTAATTTGCTCATCATACATCTTGCCTGTATCTACACTTTGTCTTAATAATATTGCAAGTGGCTTTGCGATAGAATGAACTACTTTCTTTAACAAAATAGCAGGGAATTCCATCAGGCCCTGCAGCAGCTCCATTTTAATTTCATTAATAGCCTGCACAATATCAGCTTCATTAATATCTATGTCAGCTAAATATTCACTATTTTCATCCAGAGAGAGAAGAGAGAGAGAGAGAGAGAGAGAGCATTACAACTTGTAGCACCAGCACGGTATAAAGGAGGTTTATATTTGTTTAAATAAACTGACATTATCAATAAACATTTTACATACTAGTACCATAAAAATTCTTTCATTCGGTACGTAAAAGAGAGAGAGAGAGAGAGAGAGAGAGAGAGAGAGAGAGACGAGAGAAGGGAGAGAGAGAAGAGAGAGAGAGAGAGAGAGTGTTTATCTCTCTCGTGTTCTCTCAAAAAATACTTATAACGCTTCTAGCGAAAGAGAGGGAGAGAGTTACACTATGACACATTATTATCTTGTGGTGGCAAAAAGAGAGAGAGAGAGAGTTAACCTTAATTAAAAGTGACATGGATAGATTAGTATTGTATTTCTTTAAAATACTATCACATATGAACGTTGTAATTACACTTATTATTATTATTATTTGAAAGTATTACAAAATTTGTACAAAGTACATTAAAAAATCTGAGTCTCAGTAAACAAGTACATAAAAAATCTCGAGTTCTTCAGTAAATGAGAGAGAGAGGAGATAGAGAAAGAGAGGGGGGGGGAGGGGGGGGGGGGGGGGAATTTCTGAGCACTTCCCCCTCCTGGCTGTCACAGAACTGATATATCTGACAGTTTTAGTACCTGGAGTTAGAAAAAGGTTACTGAGAGAAGACTGGGATTTCCTTCATTCTTCCATTATTTTATAAATATATAAGCTAAAAATCTTACTAATTCACTATGGTATTTTCTTTAATGAATTGATATTATTGCTGTATAAATTAATATTAATATTTGAAAATAGTAAATCATTTATTTATCATACAAAAAACATACATCTTTGTAGTAGAGAGAGAGAGAGAGAGAGAGAGAGAGAGAGAGACGAGAGAGAGAGAGAGAGAGAGAGAGAGAGAGAAATTATCATTTTTATTATGTGATATCATTTCAACTTATTACACTTACTAATACAGTATTAATCAAAATTAATATTTGAAAATTAGTAGATCATTTTTGTATTATAAAAATGACAATTTGTCCAAAATTGCATTTTTCCTAACTATACAAACCTGAGGTCCTTTTACAATAGGAAGGTACTAGCGGCAGCTGGATAGGTCGTAAGCTTTCGAACAAGGGGTTCGGTAGGTATTAACTGCTTGTCCGACAGGCGCGCGCGCGCGCGACTGGGAGGTAAACAAATCACTTTTGCTTTTGGCCCAAGCAAAAACTGCAGAGTGAGGGGGTGGCATGAGGTGGGACTATGTGTAAAAAGGACCTCAGGTTTGTATAGTTAGGAAAAAATGCAATTTTGGACAAATTGTCATTTGTTCCGACACGGCATACAAACCTTCGGTCCTTTTACAATAGGAAGACTCACTTCTTGGTGGGAGGAATCTGAGTCTTTTGTGAACAGACTGGTGTTCGCCCAACCTTGGAATGCCTCCCTGGTCGTAAGAGCGAGGGAGGGATACCAAGCCTCTGTCCGATTGATCGGGGGTGTGCACCGCAGGATCAATGGTCAGACCTCTGGACCAAGTACTAAGAGAGAGGCAAGCGTATCTCTTCGTACCAGCAAACAAGAAACAAGTTCCTATTTGCAAGAGGCAACATAAAGTTATGGTTTGTCTCTTGTTGGCATCCACTTCCCCCCCCTTGTAGGAGGAAGTGTGGATATTCGCTCCCATCCCTAGTGAAAGGGATAGGATGGGGCTCTGTCGAGTAGCTCACCGGCATCTCGTCCTTATCCAGCAAGGTGATGACTGTATCCCCTACCACAGGTAGAGGGGGAGAAAAAGGATAGGAAGAGAAGCCAGTCACTCTCTCATTACTTATCTATTCTTACAGTCACACCAGGACTCGATGCTGTTCAGCCTGCTAGGGTCTGGGTTAGCTACACAACGTGTTGAGCAGCCACCACGGGTCCTAAGGAAAACGATCCAAGGACCTGTGGGCAATATCCAAAAGGTAGAAGGATGGTGCCAGTGGTCTGGTTGTACCAGACCCCTCCCTGCCTTCAGTACCTGCGCCACGGAGAAGTTCTTGTGTAACTCGAGGGAGTGTACTTCCAGGTCATCTTGGTGCTGACGAAGAGTCTTCAACACTCAGCCTGGGATGTCGAGTTTCTTCAGAAAGCGCGGTCGCGCTTTCACAGGACGAAAGCAGCATCTCCTTCGCATCGAAGGCGGTGAAGTCCATTATAGGGAGGGGATTGTGAAGGACTCTAACCGATCGTCAGGAACCGAAGGGTTCTGAGTCTTCGCTACGAATTCGGTACGAAATCGAGCGTCACGAATCCCCATCCCCTGGATGCTTGACTTCGCAGGAAAAGTCATGCAATTACCTCAGAGGAAAAGAAGGGAATGGTCGTATGACCTATCCCTCTTCTCGACTTCGGTGATGTCCTGTACCCATACTGGTCTATCCGTCTGCAGCGAAGTTCTTCTTCTCGGTAGTGGATAGGACACCGACACTCAATGGTGGGTGTCGATGGTATGGGTACTGTGACAAGCCGTTAGGACGAAGAAAAGACTGTTATGGAACAACCGAACTAAGTCCACAGCGAAGTTCGTAACTGACTTGGGCGCTCTGACAGCTGCCAACTGACTGCGTTCGGTAGGAGGCAAGTTGTCCAAGCACCCGAGCAAGTCACGTGACCTTCGCCTTAAAAGGGTTGGGTTATGCCAAGAGACTAAACAAATAATTTGTTCGTCACCGATGCCAGAAGGCGGAGGTGATGACTCTTAAGGCATGTGCCCAACAGGCGAAAGTTAATTGCCTTCTAGAGACCGAGGTCACTGATGGCAAGATATCTCAATAGTATAGTTGATTCTCGGCTAAGGAGAAACAACACTATGTGTCGTTGAAGACGAAGGTGATACAGAAAATGCAACCTACGTCTTCACAGCTGAACCGAGAGAAGGAGGATTCTCAAGATTCTGAACCTGTGCTACAAACACTGAGAACGCTAACCGCTATTCATTGCTGTCCGGTGAGGATCGTAGTTAAAATGAAAGCGGAGCGCTTTTCAGTAATGAAGACACAGGGGAATACTGCCTGAAGAACTGCTTCTCATGGGCTGAACATTTGGAAGTAGAGCTGTCAGGTCGGAGAGTAGGCGATGTCTTCTGACACATCTGTTAATTCGTCGAGCAATGAATAATTGCACACCTACGAATACGAGATATTTGAAGACAAACTCAGATGTCTGCAAAAATCATTCGCATTGTCGCGGTGCGATGCAGCGGGTGACTAGTACAGACTTCGTTACCATGCGGTAAACAGAAAGATGAAAGAGTCCAAGAGATATCTCTGTTGAAAATTCTCGCAATGTCGAAGGCGATGAAATCGAGCGTCACAGCAGTAGATGGTCCTTCATTATTGCGAGAATCCCCGTTAATCAGAGACCTAAGTCCATGATTGTTGGGCAGAGATACGGTTCGGTAGTCAATCAAACCAGGGGAGAGAGAGACGTAACCGACCGTGCATCTCGGAGACCTAGCTGATACTGAGCCGCTATCAGGCAGTCCAATACGCAGTAGCTCTCGGTGACTCGTCATCCTGAGTTGCCAGGTAATCCATTATTCCACGAAGGAATGCGTTCGGCTAGAACCATCGAGCATAAAGAATACGCTCGAGCAATTATATTTAAACGAAACGGATTTCGGTAAATACAAAAGCTGATTTGGTGTTGTCATGACAATACCAAGTATCTAAAATCGAAACTGATAACTGCTGGGAGGTTGCAGGCAACCCCGAGTTGCAGTTCAATTATGATACAATTCGTCTCGGTCACAAACCGTAGAGGTTTAACTACGGTATGCGCCTACCCCCCAGACAATTCAACTGTTAAAAGAATCATGTCGCGAGGGTAATATACGTAGTATATTTGTAGTTCTGTACAACGACCTCCATCCTAAATTCTTTTCCCCTCGAGGAATGAGAATAAGGATTGTGGAGATCGACCGCCTTCGTTCTCTAGTCAAGAGAGTGAAGGAGAAGTCTTTCCCAAAGGAAAGCTTCAATGGTGAACAGAATACCGAAGACGATAGTTCAAGCCAAACTGGAAGTCCCGTCCGTTCTTCTCTATTCCAGGTTAATCGCCTACTGTGAGATCTCTCTCTCAGCAGCAGTCTTCTTCCAAATGCTAGAAATTACAGGAATTCGAGCATAAGCGAGGTTCCCGATTATCGTGTAACAATTATCGGGGATTCTCGCTCACTTTGGACCGTGGTCTCGCCTAAGTGTTTGGAGATCGTAAAAAACTCGAACACTCTGAGTGCGCTAGAAATTCCGTAGAATTCTAAGCACTCTGCGAAACCCCCACCGAATTCGTCAAACAATATCGGCTGGTGGTCCTCTCGATTCCCGTAGAAATCGAGAAAGGGGCAGGATCCCTCCTCAACGACCGGGGCTTACGTCAGGTAGGACCCGAAGGTCCCCCCTGGTAGCGCACCCTAACGTGGGATCTTACAGAGAAATCTCTGTAGGATCCCTCCCCTTTCCCTCGTAGCCGTAAGGAGAGAAGGAATGTGGGAGGAATGGATACTGGCTCGCCTTCCCAGCGGAACTAGCAGTTGGAGAAGAAAAGGAGCAGCCATCGCCTTACGGCGATGGCCTCTCAGAGCCTGGGAAAACGTATCGTCAGGAGAAAACGTTTTCCCAGGGAGAGGGTTACGAACTCAACTGTAGGTAAGGGTCTGCCGCCACTGTGAACGTCGTCTGGGTGGGGCTGATCGACACCTGACAGGAGAGAGCCGATCCCGTCCTCCGACTCATTCCAGTCCTCGTCGAGGTCGAAACCTCTCAGGAGGACCGAAGGGGTATTCAAATACGGTGTCCGAAGACACGTAAAAACGCCTCTGTCGCAGTAGAGGAGGTGGAAGTAGCTTGTTCGACCGGCCAGAACTGAGAGAGCCTTCTTGTCCGGAGACGAGAGACTACCTGGTTCAACACAGTCGGCATGCTCCGATCGCGGCAGACCCACCGTCGATTTGGGTTCCCTCTCGGGCCCCAAAACGACTCGAGCCGAGACGCGGCTCTGCTGGTGGTAGCGGCGATCCTTCCCCGAGGTCGTTGTGCTGACGAATCAGCACCATAACCTCGGCAAAGTTCCTCTGGATCTCGGAAGTCACAGCATCTTGCAGAGTAGGACCGTTAAGCCTTCGAAGAACAAGAGCATATTCCGAGAACCTTCCTCCTAAGAAGGGGGAACAGCGACAGCCCTCTCGGTCTTCTCCATCCACTTGCGCATACGTCCTGGCCGGTCCAAGAACCGTGCCTGGCACGTAGGGCGTCGTGGTGGGATCATGAGGGGCGCACCCCTCACGATCGCTCCTCAATACCTCGCTCCTCCCGGTGTAACCCGAGGAGGTTGAAGGTACGGGAGAGGCAGACCTGACGCTCCCTCCTCGCTCGCTGGCAGAACCAGCAGGCTTGGAGGGCTGCAGGCGATCGTCAACCCGCGGTGGCGATCGAGCTGCAGGCCTGGTCGAACCGTCTCGCTGTGGAGAACGGCTGGACTGAGCACAGCGGCCCCGATCTCGAGTGTCAGAAGAGCTGGTGCTGGTTGCCGTACCCTATCGCTCTCTGTGAGAGCGACGGTCAGGCGACCTGCAGGCTCCACTGTCACAGTGAGACCGGTGCTTGTCCTCACGGCACGTCACGTCGCTGGTTCCAGCCGTGGCTGGCACCGGCGAACGGGGGGACCTCTTCCCAGCCTCAGCCCGTGGCCGGTCGTGGACCGTCACGTCCCGGGTAGCCAGCTGGATCGCAGCGAGAGCGAGAGCTGGTCTGGTGAGAGTCGCGTGAGCGGCTGTCACCAGTCTTCCGCCCCGTGCCGTGAACCTGACGCTGAGCGGGCTCAGAGGTCTGGTTCCTGGCTGCACGGTCGCTGGTAGGCGACCGTACACTCGGTACCTCCCGCGAACGAGAGGCCGAGACGGACCCTGATGCAGTAGCAGAACCACTGACACCAGGCGAGGAAGTACCGGTGTTAGCCGGTACCCCTCTGGTCCCCGTAGTCTTCTTCCTTGCGGAAGAAGAGACGGGCCCCGCTCCCGAAGGAGCAGGAGGACCAGCGGAAGAAACCCTCCCGTCCCACCGAGGTGAGACGGGTCCCGAGAAGCTCCCGAGGGAGACTTCTTAGGAGGGAGGAGGCAACCTTCTTCTTCCTCGGCTGTGAAGCCTTAGAAGTCGAAGGGGAAGAGGCGGCAGCCGACGACGATGAAGAAGATGAAGACGACGACACCTTCCTCCTCTTCTTCGTCAGCTTCCTCAGGATAGATGTAAGATCTGCTATCCAGGGCGGAGCCGGGGCTGCTGTAGCCGAAGCCACAGGGCCCGGACGCACCTGTACAGACAGACCAAAGTCTGGGGTAGTACCACCACGAACAGGGACGACGTCAGCAGGTATGGGCATCTCAGGAACAGGAGGCACAGCCAGCACAGCATCGGTAGGGACAGCCAGCGCAGCAACGGCAGGGACAGCCAGCGCAGCAACGGCAGGGACAGCCAGCGCAGCAACTGCATGGACAGTCAGCCCAGAATCGGCAGGTACGGCAGGCAGCACCGGAAACACAGGAAGTGGCGCAGCAGCCAGCAACATCCTGGTACCGGCGGCAGGTCCAGGGGCGAGCTCTAGGGCAGCGGAAGTGTGGTCGCGGCAGCGCGGCAACCACGAGCGGCGGCGGCACGCCCCCCTCTCGGTACGGCGAACGGCACTTCACAGCGGCTGTAGGCAAGACTGTTACCACGTGAGGCGAGTGCACCAGGTGAGGAGGGACGTCGTCACCTGGATCGTGGTCACCATTCCATGGGTGACCGCAGTAGGCCCAGACATAGAACCGCAGCCCCTGGACACTAGCACGCCCTGCAAATGGAAGGACACCCATACCTCACCAAGGTCCACCCTCGTGGCAGTATCACCTGCGGAAATAACAGTAGTAGTGATTAGTGGGGGGGGGAAGTCCCCTCGCGCGGGGGGGTGAGCCCCACACCGAACGAGTGGAAGACCCCGAATACAATTGTACATCGGGCACCGAGCGCCCTCCCCCGCGCTCGACGGATCGGGCGAGGAGAAGAACCCAGATAACCTCCCCCCCTTCGGGGAAGGGCCATCTGTGGGAGCTGAGCGGGGGGGGGGGATTCTCGTTCCCCACCCCCGCACAGCACCCATGTACCCAACAATAATAATAAGAGCCCGAGAGCAATCGTGCCCTCGGCCCGAATGCAAGGGCATAAGGATCAATTCCCTGACTGAGCGGAACTTGAACCAAATAAATATTGATGCAATCAATAATAAAATGAATAAAATGAAAAAGAATCTTGCATTACGATTCACTTCACAATGAATAAGGGCTCGGATCGAGCGCATTTGCGCCCTCGGTACCGAGCGCAAGGGTAAAAGGATCCATTCCCGATTATGAACGGAAACCTTGATCCATAATGAATTGATGCAATCAAAAAATATATATGAAAATGAAAAAGAATACTGCGCTTGCGATTTCACTTCATACAAAATAAAAAGGGGAAGGATCAATTCCCGGGAAATAGCGGAAACATTGATCCAAGTAAATAATGCAATCTCAATAAAATATGAAAATGAAAAAGAACTGCACTTGCGATTTCACTTCATTCAAATAAAAAGGGGAAAGGATCAATTTCCGGGTAAGAGCGGAAACTGATCCAAAATGAGTATTGCTACAATCAAAATAAATATATGAAAATGAAAAAGAATACTGTACTTGCGATTCCACTTCCATACAGAATAAGTTTCCGTGCCGAGCGCATTCGCTCGGCAACGAGCATACAGGTCAAAAAAAAATAAATGAAAAGGGCACTTACTTACGATTTTCATCTACACATTTTCAACCAAAATATAAGCTCGGAGCGAGCGCTCTCCCGCCCTCGGCACCGAGCATACACAATACAAGGATCATTTCTGGGAAAAATGAATTCCCGCACTTACGCCCTTCAGTCCCGGCACTCGGATCGGAGGGCGTGGAGAAACCAAGATCCTTTAATTCACAATTGAATTCAATGGAAATAAAGATGAAATGATTGTACTTACAATTCAGTTTCACTAGATAAATAGAAAAAGAAAAACACAACCATGCGAAAGCAACGACGATGAAGCGGGCAGAGAGCGATGATACACGTCTACACGCCAGCAGGCCGAAAGCAAAAGTGATTTGTTTACCTCCCAGTCGCGCGCCTGTCGGACAAGCAGTTAACTACCGAACCCCTTGTTCGAAAGCTTACGACCTATCCAGCTGCCACTAGTACCTTCCTATTGTAAAAGGACCGAAGGTTTGTATGCCGTGTCGGAACAAATGTATTTAGTCATGAAAATAAACATCAAAATGCACTAATTAGTGATTATTTTCGTCGGAAAATACAAAGAGAGAGAGAGAGAAGAGAGAGAGAGAGAGAGAGAGAAGAGAAGAGGAGAGGAGGAGCGAGAGAGAGAGAGAGAGGGAGATGAGAGAGAGAGAGAGAGAGAGAGAGAGAAAACTATGGTTTTTATATCCAAATCTAAGTAGAGTATAAATGGATTCTTTAAGTGAAACAATGTTTCAATGATATTTTGCTGTTTTGTATTAAAGGATATGTATACTGTTTGAGAATGCGTTCCTTATCCTTGACTATGGTTACCATACAGTTTAATAGCGTAAATTAATTTATGCGCCCTCCGCTCAGAAACTAGTTCTGCGTATGAGGTCTCCTTAAAAAGCATAAAAAACAGTCGTAACCTTGGAATTTGCGTTGTAATCTAACCAGAAACTTAGTTTTGTTAATTATGTATACTGGAAACAAGCAATGATTTTTTCATTATTTGCACTTTTGAACTATTATAAACTGCGCACCCCTAGCTAGTGTATTCATTCGCTCGGAAACTAGTTCCGCATATGAGGCGTCACTAAGAAAATTTTAAAAATACAACATAAAAAGTGTCGAAAATCGTCATAACCTCAAAATTTTTGTTGTAATCTAACCAAAAACTTATTTTTATTCATAGACTGTGCTAAACTATAAAGGATTCTTATCATAGTATGCATTTTTTAAAAGCGTCGTTATCTCGGAGCGTCGGAAGCGTCAGCGTCGTAACCTCGGAACGTCGTAAGCCGGAGCCGTCGTAACCCGGGGACTGCCTGTATTAATTCACTGTAGAGGCTGAAGAGTTGCTATTATAATCTGACCGTGAGTAGTCACTAGTACTCCTATTTAATTTCTAAATTATAAAAAAGCTCCTGAAGGGAATCGCCCAGTTTCCGACTTTTTTAACGACAGGTTGTTGATATATAGGGGGTTTGTTAAAGGATATTGTGTGGAACTTCTGGAGAAAAAATTTTTGTTCAGTGACCTTAGGTTTTGTGACGCCAGAGCATTTTTCGGCCAAAAATGGCCATTTTCAAAATGCATCTCCTCCTTTGCTTTTTGGTTTTAAGGGATGAGATTTGAACCACATACGTATAAAACACATATGGACCTTCGATACAAAGCCAGGGATTTTTTATTTTTCAATTATTTTTAGAGATATGAATTTCTTTTTTTTTAATGAAATTTTCCCCGGAAAAATTTCAGGAAAAAATTGCCAAAAATCAGAAACTCAAAATATTAAAAATGCCAGGCTTTTTTTAAATCTACCCTGTTTCCCCATATTATATATGAAATTTCATTTAGATTGGTCCAATACTAAGGGAGGAGATACATTTTGAAGGTGAAAAACTTACGTTTTGAGAAACGGGCCTTCAAAGTTTTAGGTAGATAAAAAAAGGTAAAAGACTGTGTTACCATTAATTTTATGGTTTTAGTTTTTATTTTTGAGTATTAATGCAAAATTATTATGAATAGGAATATTAATTAATTGATTATCTTTGTGCTCCAGCAAACTTAGTCTTGTGTGCTCTGTTCCAAATTTTTGAATGAAAACTTTCATTCGTGTTTTGTGTAAGACCGCGAACGCAGCGTTCAAGCAATTCTTTCTCAGACAGTGCTTCATACACAGCCTTTATTTTCCTTTCACTCTCAGCATCTAAATTGATAACTGTTGAAGATCTCCTGAACTCTATTTTCTCTCTTCCTTTACCCATTGCTATGCTGCGCTGAAAATAGCACCAAGAATCTTCCCCTTTTGGACAGAGTCCATGACGTTGATTTTCTTTGGAACTGAATATATGGTTGAATGATGCCATTATATCCTTCTTCATATCAATCCATGATTTACCAATATTACGGTGGATTGCCCTGCCATAATAATTAGTCATTATGCCAATGTTTGTATCTGACAATTTATTCTTTCCACTTAGAGCACTAAATTTTCTTCTTTTTCCAGTTCCTGTTACTCTCTCTTCTTTTTCATCTTCTCTTAGTCTCTTCATTCTGTTAGTCATTCTTTTCTTTACATGGTTGATGCATTCTACTTTCGCCACTTTTAAATTTTCATACGGTCCATTTCCCCCGTTCATTGCTAAAACACTACGTATTATAAGCGCTGGAATCTCCGTCTCCAACAAAGGTGGCGTAGCGGAATCTCAAATCTTGCGACCTTGAAAACATCCTTATGGCGCCTTCTGTTTCCATCCCTCCTGATGTACCTTCATAGTTTATATTACAATCTTCACCATGAAGGGTTCTCCACACGTTGAAATCTTCTTCTGTTATTTTCATTTCTTTTACTTCAGTCGTTTTAGCGGTACATGCTTTGCAAACTTTGTTCATCACTTCAAAGTCTATCACATGTCCTGTGCACACTTCTATTATGACTCCCGTACCTACATTAGAAACATGGCCTCTTTTCATCCATGTCCCATCGTAGGATACTTCAATATTGAGTATTCCATTTTCATCGGGCACAATTCCCATATATTTCCTGTAGTATGTTCTTATATTTTCAAAGATTTACTCTTGTTTCATCTGAAAATATGTATACATTTTATCATGAAGATATCTAAGATGGCGTGAATACTTGCTATTTCTCATTGGTTTTATACCAAGCGTTCCTTGTAATCTCTTCAGTCCCGCGAATCCATAATCTTCCAACAAAGAATGATAGATTACTGCCACATTGGTTTTGTAAATTGGAGCCTTCCTTCCTTCTGTAGAAATTGGTGGGCATTTTGCAGGTTCTGAAATAATTTTCCCTCTGCATTTAGGACATATCTTTTTTACTAGTGTCTCAAATCCATCCCTTGCCAAACGGATCCTCGGAATTACTTTGCATCCACAATTCGGTATTCGTGATTCAAGTAATTTTTCAAGTCTTGCTTCACTTATTATTAACATTTTATTTTCACTATCGTTGATAATATCAGCCTCTGATCTACTGCTTTCTTCTTCTAAAATATCTTTGCCCTTTAGCAGTGATGAACGAATAAAGAGACGATTAGGGGTGGATGTGGTTGGTCTCTGCTGAGCAGAGATCATACCGTGCGCCATTTGCTGCACGGCCTCCCTCTCTCTCGTCGTCGCTTCATTCCCCTCTATGGCACTAGTTTCTTGAATTCTCTGTTCTACTTCTTCAATGGGCATATCCAATTGGCTTTTCTGCATTCTAGAGGCATAAAGTGAAGTCTTGGACCTTTTAGGGATGGTGAAAAACTAAAAACACTGCAGAAAACACAGAGTTCAGTCAAGGCTAGCGAGCGTGAAAAAATGCGACCTTATAATGTGCAAGTTTTGTTGGCCAGTGGCCACGCGCTGAGCCTCATGACTCATGATGCATGGTTTGTCTTGTCTAGGAATAACTAAGAAGGTACCAATTAGGCTATTATTGACATTATATATTTCATTTCAAAGGAAGTTTTCGTAACATATATCACAAAAACTATACCAGACTAAATCATTTGCGCTACTGGTGTTTTGTGGGTATAAAGTTATTGTTACATTTCAGGCCATAACTAGAAAAGTAAGGCGAATTTTAGCATAATACTATGTGGACACATTCTTGAATGCTCTACGAAGCCATAGAATTTTTTTCAGCAAATCAAATATGTTTCATATTTTTTGGGTTTTTTAGGCAGCCGATCCCCTTAATTGAAAGGTAAAAATTCACAATCACTTTGATTCGATTAAATTCGACTTTTAAAAAGAGTATGATTATTGGTCTTTCTTTGTAGCTGAGCTTAAGAAGAAGTTATATAGAGGTATGTATAGCCTATATTGAGTGAAACTCGGTCCTAACGACCACGGTCAAACAACCAGCACTGGTTACCCAAGTAGTTGGTTTGTTATCTTTACAACTCTCTCAGATTACCTCATTGTTGTAGTAAATTCGTTAGTCCATAATGTGAGCCATGTTCTTGCACCATACAAGGTCTGGTTATTACTGACTAGCTCGTTAGGCTATTCCTCTCGTTCGAGCCCCCTTCTGGTCGTAATCTTACCACAGTGAACCATGGTCTCAGTCACTACCATCCTATGAGGTAGCCTAGGTCTCTGATAAGTGACAACCCTGGTCGATGTTCGTACCACAACAGACCATAGGCCATCTCGCATTACCACTCCTGCAGGTGGTAGCCTACACATCGGCTGTTGGGTGGCCACTCTAATCAATGTTAAGACCAATCATGACGAGCCAGGGTTCTCTGTTAACTAATACCCCTACGGGGTAGGTTACATATACAACCAGTTGGCTGGCCACTTATGATCGGGTAGGTAGTCAGACTTCCAACTGACCACTACCAACCCCCCCTACCCCCTCCCCCTCCGCTTATCGGCACGGCTTAGTCGATCCGTTGTAACTCACAGTACTAGCTCTCCTTCTAAGAGATGTCTGTTTGAGTTTCAGACAAGCGGGAGGGCTAGGGTTGGGGAACTGGGTTAGCGGTTAAAGAATACTTAACCCAGCAATAGCCTGCCGGAGCTTCGCCTGCCGGAGCTCCGCCACCGAAGTACATAACTCCGGTGGCTAGTATTCCTACACACATAAGGGGCTTCCGTTGAGTCTCCGTTAGCAGTGGAATAGGAATAGGAGGCTTGTCCTCAACCCATACTTGCCGGAGATAAGCAACGTTGGATGGGGAACCCCTCCTCCTGACTCGCCATCTCCGGCGCTTTCACAGCTAACGGCTAGGCAGAATGTGAGTATATAAATATAGCCTTGGTTGGGTTAATGGTACAGGTATTAGCTCCGGACCCTTGCGGTACCGACAGAGGATGACACCCACATCCACTGCCGGAGTTGCCCGATAAGTCTACGGCTTATCAAGGTCCGTTCTTGGTTTTAGTAGGCGCCTACACTGACATATACCCCTCCGGGACCTGCCGGAGCTATAGAGTCGAGCTCGCCCTCCTCATAGCAAGGCGAATATCAGTTAGTGATCACGGCACCGACCTATAACCTACGAACACGTCCTAGCTCCGGCTAGTAACGATTACTAACGAACTTACAATGAACCTACATACCTTTTATTATGTATTATGCATGTTCTTATCATAAGATTGTGCATGTCTTTAATGAGTATTGTGAACTTATATAGTCTTAAGTTACAATTTCTCCTGGGGAATTGTTGCTCATCAATGATTTCCCTTACAGAAGGTGCGTTGCTTGTCTCCGGGGTGCGCCGCCTCCTTCAGCGATCCGGTGGGACATGAAGTCTGCCGCTCGCATGCAAACTGCTCCATCTCCTTCGTGGCGGAGCAGGGAGAAACGCCCTACATGGTCTGGCACCCGGAGGCGTGCACCCTGTGCTTTGAGCTAGTCATGATCTTTCCCAATGACCAGGTAAGCACTACATAACCTTCTTTCTTCATTGTTTACAAATTGAGTATATACTGCATATTCAATTTCCCATATTTTATGATATTTTATGAAACAAACCGGATATGGTAGGAAGGTTAACTCCCCTTCCTCTCTTACAGACGGATGAGGACAGCCACCAGTTGGCCAAAACGAACCTGAGACAGTGGGTCTCCGGGTATGGGCGGAACGCTCCGTCCGGGCGCCCCTACGTCCTGAACTACAGCCTGGGGACTCGCCTCTTCCCAGGTTTGCCATCAGCTTCGGTCGATGCAGGTCTGGCAGCTCCCCTCATCGACACCATCCGGGCTGCAACAGCCCGGCTGCCGGACGATCGGGACCTAGTGGGAGACGTCGCGGCAATCAACATTCATATGGAACCGATGGCCCTGGATTAGCAGGTAAGTGGTGAGGTAAGCGAGGCAGGTAGCCTCCTCAGTCCCACTCCCTCATACTCTTCCTCTTTCCGGGGCTTTACCAAGTCCACCCCTACTACTTGGGACGGCTCGAGATCTGTCCGTCCCAAGAAAAAGTCCCTTAAGGCAACTAAGTCGTTGCCTAAGATACACAAGGCCAGCTCCGCCAGAGTTGTCTCCGGCCCCTAGGCCATCAACTTCCTCTGCGAAATCACCTGCTGCCAAAGGTTCTCTCTCTTCTAAGGGATCGAGAACAATGTCAGCAAAATCTAAGGTGGCGGAGTCAGGCCTTGACCATGATCTCCTTGCTAACCTTCTGATGTCGAAGGTTAGAGACGCAGTCAACGAAAGATTAGACTCTTTGAGGCAGGCCTCTGTTTCGGAGATCTCCAGCCAGTCAGTATCGGACATAGTGGCTGAGCAGATAAAGCCCATAAAGGAGTTGATGGCGGGTTTGCTCCACTCTGGATCTCCGGCACTAGCCTCGGAAGTTCCAGACACCTGAAAGTTGCCACCATTCCATAAGAACACCCATGGCGGTTCGCCACGCATGCCCCATACGTGGATGGCAAACTCACACTAGAGGGTTGCGGTACCCGACCACTGGAGGACTTGGAATTCTACCCAGAAGGCCTCCAGTTTCCCTTCAAGGGGTTCGCCAGACTAGCGGAGCATGCGCTGGTCAGAGTGGACAAAGTTCCTAAGGAAACGGTGATCTTTCTGAAGGCACAAGCCCAAGCTGTCTGGGCTCGTACTTTGGCTGACTGGGAGTGCGTTAACACCAGGTTAACGCCTCACAAAGGCTCCTTCACCATGTTTGTGACACTGGACGAGGTTCCGTCTCCCTGCACAGACAAGATTGCGAGGTTAACCCTCCAAGCAATCATGGAAGAAAAGCCTCTCCCAATCTTGAAGGAGACAGAAGCTACCTCACTCCTCATACCTGCCAACAGAGACTTCTGGCAAGATGCTCCGGCCACATTTACGGTCGGCAAATTAGATTCGGACTGCGCCTCGACCTTGTTCTCTGATAAGCTCCCCAAGCTGCCGGAGAACATGATAAAATCTGAGTTTGAGGTTAGGACTAGACTGGCTAGATCTATCAACTCCGTTGCCTCAATGGAGCTGGTAGCTTCTATTTACAAAGACGAGCAGCTCTTCCAGGTCTTGAAAAAAAAGTCTATTACAGACTTACCAGTCGGACCTATTCGAATTTGGTGTCGCAAGAAGAGCTTGCAGGAAGTACGTCTTGGTAGAGGCTACTATTAGGCATGAGCCTCATACACTAATTAAAACCTCAATCTGGGGCGAGAACCTCTTCCCTCAAGAAGAGGTAGATAATGTCTTGAGGGAAGCCTCCAGGGCTAATCAAAGTCTCCGTGTCCGATGGGGTCTGCCCTCCAAACGTAAGTTTGAGGCAACCAGAAAACAAGCCAGGTTTAGAAAGAAACAAAGGTACTTTGCGCCATATAAGACTTCTCACCCTCAACAAAAGGCACAGGCAATGCCCCTCGCCCAAATGTCGAAACCTTCGACATTTGGGCAAACTGAATCATGTACTAGTAGCAATATTTACCTTGGCAGCAAAGAAGCACTGGCACCTGTCAGCAACTCATCTGGCAGGAGTCAGGAATGTGATTGCGGATGCTCTCTCCAGGACCACTCCACTGGAGTCAGAATGGTCCCTAGACATGAATTCATTCCAGTGGATTTCCAGTCAAATCCCCGGCCTACAAGTGGATTTATTCGCAACAGAGTCCAACCACAAGCTACCATGCTACGTGGCTCCCAATCTGGACCCTCTAGCCTATGCCAGAGACGCATTAGCCATAAATTGGAACCACTGGCAGAAGATTTACCTGTTCCCTCCAGTGAATCTTCTGATGAAAGTGTTGCACAAGCTACGCTCCTTCACACAAGCTACGCTCCTTCACAGGACAAGTAGCACTAGTGGCTCCCAACTGGCCCAAAAGCAACTGGTTTCCGCTCCTTCTAGAGCTGAAGCTCCATCCCAGACGGATCCCTCGCCCGGAACTGACACAGGTAGTACAAACTCGAACTGTGTCAGCTTCCTCAAGACTTCTCCAAACCCTAACTTTATGGATTTCATGAAGTTTGCGGCTCAAGAGGATGCGAGTATTGATCCATGTAATATCATATTCATAGAATCAGACAAAAGAGATTCAACACTTAGGCAATATGATTCAGCTGTTGAGAAGTTGGCTGAATTTTTAAAACATTCAAGACACCCATAAAATGACCCCAAATCTGGCCATCTCGTTTTTCAGAACTTTATTCGAGAAGGGTCTAGCCGCCAGTACTATTACGACTATAAAATCAGCCTTAAAGAAGGTCTTTCAAGTTGGTTTCAAAATAGACTTGTCAGATTCATATTTCTCTTCCATTCCAAAAGCATGCGCACACCTTAGGCCAACTGTCCGTCCACTAAAGGTCACTTGGTTCTTAAATGATGTCCTAAGACTGGCGTCAGACACTGCTAATGAATCTTGTGCATATATTACTCTTCTGAGGAAAACTTTGTTCCTAACGGCTATGGCCTCAGGTGCCAGAATATCTGAACTATCAGCTCTCTCTCGTAACCCAGATAACATAGATTTCCTCCCATCAGGGGAAGTGCTACTCTCCCTGGACCAGAGTTTCCTGGCAAAAAATGAAGACCCCCAAAATAGGTGGTCTCCTTGGAAGATTATTCCCCTGCCTTAAGACACATCTCTATGTCCTGTTGCAACTCTTTAAGTCCTTTTTAGCCAGGACCTCCACAAAGTCCTCAGGTCCTCTCTTTATTAGAGAACATGGTGGCATGATCTCTATCAAAGGTATTAGACAGCAGATACTCTACTTTATAAAACAAGCCAACCCAGAGTCATTTCCACATGCTCATGACATCCGGGCAGTGGCTACATCAATTAATTATTTTCAGAATATGAACTTTGAGGATCTTAAAAAATATACGGGTTGGATATCTCCAACAGTTTTCAAACGCCACTATCTAAAGAATTTACAATCTCTAAAATATTCAACTATAGAAGCAGGGAGCCTAGTCTCCCCCGAATAACATTTTCTAATCTTCTGCCACCCCCCCCCCCTCCTTTCTACCTGCCTCACTAATACTCGCCACGATGCCTCTCTCCTCGGTATGTGGAGAACCCGGTGTCACCCTGCCAAATATTTTGTACATATTTAATTAGTTCCGGATGAGTTTTTTATAATCCGGATGGTACATATCCAGAATTCCTTGCATGATACCTGTATAAAAATTCCTTTTGTATTACCATTAAGCATAATTATTTCTAAGCCATAGCTTAAGTCCTAGTTATTAAGTATTAGTATGTTAAGTTTTTTCTATTGTTACTAATATCTTTTACATTAAGTAAACTTATATTTTAATGAATTCCATTTCATTTTTCCCCTTAAGTTTACTTTTATTTATTGGCTTTGATGGCATTCTCTAGTAAGTTTTCACCGGCGAACACAGGTCGACCCAGAAAAGGGATTTTGACGAAGGAAAAATCTATTTCTGGGGAGAGACCTGTGTCACCCGGTGAACCCAACCCATAGTCTTCCCTTCCCTACACCTATCCAAGCCAGGAAAGGTATCTAACAAAGCAAGGATTGAGTGGGGGCGCTCGCATCAGGCGTCAGTAGTGGTAGTACAAAGGCAGAGTGAGTGTGGCCGTTGGCACAGCTCACCCCATATGTGGGTTTTGAGAAGGAATACTCTAAATGGCAGGAGACCTGTGAATAGTGGCTTTCACACGCCCTGAACTTTATACACATTGCCCTTTGGGTGCTCGCACGAGGGTAGTAACCTCTGCATACCAATGCTAGCTTTTTCTCTGGTATATTTAGATAGTATTTATATCAGAAAAGTGGATAGCAGGATCCTTTTCACCGGGCGACACAGGTCTCTCCCCAGAAATAGATTTTTCCTTCGTCAAAATCCCTTTTTTGGGATAAATCGCCCTGGCGTCACAAAACCGAAAGTCGGGGCAAGAATCATCATATGCGGTTTGGAAATGTCCCAAGTCACCTTATTAACCCTTAAACGCCAACTGGACGTATCAAACGTCAACATAAATTGTCTCCTGGGTGCCGATTGGACGTATGGTACGTCGATAAAAAAAGTTTTGTAAAAATTCGTGGAAAAATAATTATAGGCCTACCAGGCAAAAACTTTTGAATCACGCGCCTTGGGGGATGCTGGGAGCTCACGGATCAAGGAGTTGTTTTGTTTACAATTGTTACGCAGGCACGCAAGTGCGAATTTCTTTCTTATTGCACTAAAAAGTATCAGTGACACATCTCAGAAATTATTTCGTCACTTTGACATAATTTTTGCACCATTTTATAAATTAGCCGTTACATGGAGTATTATATATGAAAATGTGTGCAATTTTAAGTAGAATACAACAAAAAAATACTCATGATTGTAGCTTTTATCAGTTTTGAAATATTTTCATATAAATAACGATAAGTGCCACAATTTCAACCTTCGGTCAACTTTGACTCAACCGAAATGGTCGAAAAACGCAATTGTAAGCTAAAACTCTTATATTCTAGTAATATTCAATCATTTACCTTCATTTAGCAACAAATTGCAAGTCTCTAGCACAATATTTTGATTTATGGTGAATTTATGAAAAAACCTTTTTCCTTACGTCCGCACGGTAACTCTTCCGATGATTTTTTTGTGCGATTGTCGTAATGTTTGCACCATTTTAAATTAGCCGTTACATAAAGTTTTACATATAGAAATGTGAGCAATTTTATGCACAATACAACTAAAAACAACCCATGGTTGTAGCTTTTATCAGTTTTGAAATATTTTCATACAAATAACGATAAGTGCCAAAATTTCAACCTTCGGTCACCTTTGACTCGACTGAAATGGTAAAAAAACGCAATTGTAAGCTAAAACTCTTATATTCTGGTAATATTCAATTATTTACCTTCCTTTTGCAACAAATTGGAAGTCTCTAGCACAATTATTTTGATTTATGGTAAATTTATAAAAAAAAAAAAATTTTCTTACGTCAGCGCTGTAACTCTACCAAAAAAAATCAGAAATTTTTTCGTCAGATTGTCGTAATGTTTGCACCATTTTAAATTAGCCGTTACATAAAGTTTTATATATGAAAATGTGCGCAATTTCATGTAATATTCAATTTCATGCCACAATTTCAACCTTCGGTCAACTTTGACTCAACCGAAATGGTCGAAAAACGCAATTGTAAGCTAAAACTCTTATATTCTAGTAATATTCAATCATTTACCTTCATTTTGCAACAAATTGCAAGTCTCTAGCACAATATTTTGATGTATGGTGAATTTATGAAAAAAACTTTTTCCTTACGTCCGCACGGTAACTCTTCCGATAAATTTTTTTGTGCGATTGTCGTAATGTTTGCACCATTTTAAATTAGCCGTTACATAAAGTTTTACATATGGAAATGTGCGCAATTTTATGCACAATACAACTAAAAACAACCCATGGTTGTAGCTTTTATCAGTTTTGAAATATTTTCATACAAATAACGATAAGTGCCAAATTTCAACCTTCGGTCACCTTTGACTCGACTGAAATGGTAAAAAAACGCAATTGTAAGCTAAAACTCTTATATTCTGGTAATATTCAATCATTTACCTTCCTTTTGCAACAAATTGGAAGTCTCTAGCACAATATTTTGATTTATGGTAAATTTCTGAAAAAAAAAAAACATTTTCCTTATGTCAGCGCTGTAACTCTTCTGAAAAAAATCTGAAATTTTTTCGTCAGATTGTCGTAATGTTTGCACCATTTTAAATTAGCCGTTACATAAAGTGTTATATATGAAAATGTGTGCAATTTCATGTAGAATACAACAAAAAATAATTGAAGGTTGTAGCTTTTCTCATTTTCGAAATATTTGCATTTAATCACGATAAATAGAAAAAAACCACGTTCGGTCAACTTTGACTCTACCGAAATGGTAGAAAAATGCAATTGTAAGCTAACAGTCTAGCAATATTCAGTCATTTATCTTCATTTTGAAACAAATTTGAAGTGTCTAGCACAATATTTAGATTTATGGTGAATTTAAAAATAAAAAAACTTTCCTTCCCTCCGCGCGCGGATTCTCTGCCGCAAATCTCCGAAATGTATATGTCGCATTCTCGTAATATTTGCTCCATTTCATATTAGGCGTTTCATAGAGTTTTATATATGAAAATGTGTGCAATTTCATGTAGAATACAACAAAAAATAATTGAAGGTTGCAGCTTTTCTCATTTTTGAAATATTTGCATATAAAAGAAAATATATAAAAAAATTTGACATTCGGTCAACTTTCACTTGTCCGAAATGGTCAAAAACTGCAATTGTAAGCTAAAACTCTTACAGTACAGTAATATTCAATCATTTATCTTCATTTTGAAAGAAATTGGAAGTCTCTAGAACAATATTTAGATTTATGGTGAATTTTTGAAAAAAACATTTTTTTACGTCCGCGAATTACGAATTCATGCATCATTTTGTGATAATATTTTCTCTGTGTTGCTTTGATCATTTTACAATGTGTTATATACCAAAATGATTGCAATTTAGTGTAAAATACAACAACAAAAATTATCTTGTTAGCTTTAACCGATTTGCTCACAGCGCGATTTGAATACAATTATATGTGAAATTTTGTTTTCGCTCTATCATATATTGCATTATTTATATATGATAATTATATTTTTTTCATTTCTGATGCTTGCATACTAAACTTCAGGCAATGACAAAAAAAGGAGCCAAAAATGAACTCTTAATCTTGAAAACTAAGCGTGCTGTGATTTTTTGAAAAAAATATTTTTCCTGCTTCGGCGCTCACTCCGAGACCCCCTTGGCATACGGGAGACGATTTTTATCATACCCCTTCGGCGTTAAAGGGTTAAGTGGTATGAATGTCAAAGTCCTGTCCTTAAAAAATGGCATTAGCTGGCTGGTCCCCTAAGGTATATTTTTAAGGGTAATATAAGATGACTTTGAAACAGTCCCCGGTTATTGGCAGAGGTTCCGTTTCCAATGGTGTGACAATAACCAAAAATTGCCAATGACCGAATATCAGCAATAAAAGCGGCGATCCCCAGTTATCGGCGCTGATCCTGTTATTGGCACCAATAACCAAGGATTGTTACCACTGATAACCGAGGATGAATGCTGATAAGCGAGGATTGACACATATTGGTGGCAAAATTCAGTTACCATCATTGCTAGACAAGCGGCACAAAACTGCATTGCCAATAACCAGGGACTGCCTCCAGTTGGAAGTGTTTTTAGATGGGGGTCTCAAGACTTCATAAATTTCAGCTATTCAAGGGCAGTTGTGGTCCTTCATTCATGAATATCGGGGGTCAACTTTATAGGGTTGCATCCTAGCCTTTTCTTACTTAATCTAAATCAATGATCTGGGCAAACCCCAACCCTATCCTAATCATAGGCACCATCAAATAAAAATAACAATATTTTCCTGCTTTCACATTTTCATGATGTGCCCTTCTCTTTGTTTCTCTCCCTCCAAAAACCTTGACATAATTCAAATGTCAGATTCATTAAAATCACATTGGAAACTTTCAGAACAGTCCTATTTCACTAATAAAATAATCTAATTTTTCATGTAATCGTATTTTCAAAATCTACACTTTCACATAAACATAACATTCTTTTCTTGAGCTGAATTGAATGTAGAATTTTGAGTCAAAGGCCAAGCACTGGGACCTATGAGGTCATTCAGTGATAAAATGGGAACTGACAGTAAAAGGTTTGAAAGGTGTAACAAAAGGAAAATCTTGCAGTGGCACTTTGAACCAAGTGTTAGGAGAGGGTGAAAAGTAAGATGAAGAAAGAGATTATGAAAGGAGGTACAATAAGAGGAACGAAAGTGGTTACAGCCAGGGGCCGAAGGCACGCTGCAAAGAACCTTGAGTAATGCCTACAGTGAGCCGCATGAGGTCCACTGACAGCACTACCCCCCTACACAGATAACATTCTTTTCTAATCAAAGTTGTCATAATCACATCCAAAATCACTTTCCTCCAAGAATGTTATTCAGAGCCTGAACACATCCAAATACTGTACTCTCTTTTTGATAGATCAGACATTTCAATCCCAATAAAGAATATTACAAATATCCATCAAACAGAGAACAAAATGGGGTAATCATGACTACACTTGAAAACCTACAATGACTCCTGAAGACTAAAAATCTAAAGCTCACTACAGTATTCAATTAGGAAAATATCACAGTAGACATGCAAAATTATCCTCTGAACTGTGTTGCAGAAAAAGAAATACTAAAAATGTGGCAGTAGATGTCATTCTTGGGTTAAAAACAAAACAAAAAAATCTGAAACTGCAAACTCCATTAGTAAGCATCTGCAGTGGTTTATAGAGAAGAAAATAATCTAAAAATTGATTAAAATAAATTCATCATGCCATCTTTTATGAATAATTTTGTTGAAAGACATATGCCATCATGAGGCTCAGCCCATCCAACAGGTAGGCAGTAAGTCACAAACACAAGTCTAGGCTTCGACAATTTTGATAATGGCCGGCAGGATATGGAATTGTCCCTGGGGTGGTTGTGCTACAGCTTGCCACTTTGTATATATGCAAGAAGACGTGTGACAAGATTTGCTATAGTTTGAATAGGTAATTATTTCTATAATGGGTAATAGTTACTTGGCAACACTCAACTTTTGCTGCAGCAAATACAAGGCTAGTGTCAAAACCTGAGATAAAACAAAACAGATTGTCTTTTTGTATTTCTGCCCTGAGTAGATGTAGATCTAACAAATGTGCTAGACTGATTCATTACGTACATGAATTACATACACTCAATTATACAATTATGTATCAAGAAAATGGAAGAATTCCAAGCTAGCAACTTAGTCCCAACAAGGTCTGCTCACTTTCCTCCAAATCCCCCTTGTAGGCAGAGCTTTGTCTACCTCCTTATTGCATCAACAGGTGAATTGCCGTGATGAGCAGGTACCTCTTAAGATACGTCATCGCCTACGTAGTTACCCTAGGTATAAGGTGACTCCACCCAACTGGGCATACCTTGTTTCTCTTGGCCTTGGTCCTAACAACTGCTGTGGAAGCTGCGATGACACTTCCACAAAATAATAATAATAATACCAATAATAACAATAATAAAAAAATTATTGAGAATGATAATGCAATCAAGAGGACGATGACAAATCGTGCTCACCATCATTGATATCACTGAAGCCTAGCAGGGGTACAAAAATTAATTAGCGAGTACGTCATCAACAAGTTGGTAGAGCCGCATGACATTATAGGTTAACATCACTAGTGTTCAAATCCCTTATCTGCAATTTTTACGGCTCTGGCATAGGAAACTCGCTTTTACTCTGATAAGTACCGGAACTATTGAAATTAGGTCCTGTTGATATGGTTATCAAATGACAAATTTTTTTTCAATTAAATATTTCATAGCTAACAAACCTGAGGTCTTAACAATAGGATAATCTCCAAGCGCCAGCTGGTAACCGGTTAAAACAATAAAAGACTGTACAGTAAGGAATCTGTGAGATCTGGCAACTCATGCATGCACAAGGTGAGAGCTGGTCAGAGACCATGCATCACACTCTGAAGGTTTGTTCCGCATATGAACAAATATAAACTTGCCAACTTTCACCTCTAGCTGATGCTTCGATAAAATAGTGTTGCCAAAATATCGTGTTGCATCAGCTCCAAATCCATTAGCAGTCTCAAATTTATAAAAAATTATCTAATTAGCTAATAAAGAAATCAAAATAAATTTATGAGCTGTTTTCACTTAAAACTAAGGAAAAATAGACACCTGCTAGACAAAAGATTTTACTACTTACTATAAGGCCAGACTGCCAAACGAGTTTTCAAAGACAAAATTTAACTTACTTGAACTCTGGAGGTGTCAAGAAACCTTCTTCTTCAGGTCTTGTAGATTTCTGTGTGGTGGTGGTGGTGGTGGTAGTAGCAGAAGGAGTAGCAGTAGTACTAGTAGGAGCAGTAGTAGTAGTGGTGGTGGTTAGGATGGGTGACACTGGGGGTAAAGTACAAGAAAAATAAACAATGTATGTATTACTATAAATAAAAATATACTCAAGGTTTCTGTCTAAACTTAATATTTAAGTAAAATTTCTCCTCCCCTCCCAAAAAATAAATACACTGGCCCCCGGTTTTATGCGTTTCACATTTCCACAGCCCACTTTGTCGCGGGTTTTGTGGAACACATTATTCGCTTTTCCACAGAGAACTTTCACTAATAGGTGATTTTTCTTTGGGTGGTATCTCTAAAATTATCACTAATTCAGTTTTTTTCATAAAGCAACAATGTGTATTCACTAATTACCATATTTTTTCATTAAAATATACTAATTACAGTATACTGTATTTTTTCATTAAAATATGAGAGAGAGAGAGAGAGAGAGAGAGAGAGAGAGAGAGAGAGAGAGAGAGAGAGAGAGAGAGAGAGAGAGAGAGAGACTCCTGGTTTTTACATCAAGGCTAAGCTCAGTATGAATGGATTCAAGTGAAATGATGAATGTTTCATTGTTTTGAATTTTTTTTTTAATAAAGGATATATATATATATATATATATATATCTATATATATATATATATATATATATAGAGAGATTAGAGAGAGAGATAGAGAGATAGAGAGAGAGAGAGAGAGAGAGAGAGAGACGAGAGAGAGCTGAAAGACGATGAGAAGAGAGAGAGAGAGAGGGAGAGGGGGGCTGCCTGGGGAGGAGAATGCACTTTGGTTGGGATGAGAATGTTAATAACTAACCACAGTGCAACATAAACCAAGAACTTACTATAGTAAATCACTCTTTTTATGTTCCATGTATTTGTATCTGTTTGGAGGTATACATATGTGCCCCACCGTTCTAAACTACCCACATATTTTAGATATGCTCTATACAATAGTACAATCCTAAAATATGTACCTGTACAATAAATATAATTTCAAAATCACCTTACTACACTGGAAAATATCTATAGTATATACATTAAATGCAGGCACAGAGCAATGCGCAAAGTTATGTAGGCCCCAGAAAACATGCGTCTGAATGGTAGGGGCTGGTTAAAAATAACAGTTGTTGGGTGATACATACTTTTGCAACATGACTTTGAAATGATATTATGGTGTTCTGGGGTGAACTGTCAAGTTTGGCAATGATCTGTTAAAATAGGCAATTACAGACATTTTAGGGCTGTATATAGCCTACTTATAAGGTAAGAGTAGTAGAATACTGTAATATAAGATTGCTTTGGGTGTTTTGAGATGATGGTTTGATGTATATTTTTATTTTAAATTATATTAAATTGTTTAGGTATGATAATTTTAAGGTATATTTTTACTTTCAAATTAAGCAGTGAAATGTTAAAATAGACAGCTATAAGCATTTTAGCTTAAGGGGTTACTGGGTATTTGGCAGTCATAAGCATTTTTAGAGGGGACTTTTGCATTTCCGCAGCAGGTTCTGGAACCTATTCCTGTGTAAAAGTGGCGGATCACTGTAAAGCCTGACTTGCAACTCAATGAATGTCCACCCATAATTCTTTCCATTACTTAAAGGTGGACTAAAATTATTACATTAAGATACTGCTTAGTATATAAAATATTCTTTATTGACTATGTAATTTTTTCTTTAATTGTTTAGAACAAAATTTACAACTTTCTCCTGAATCATTAAGTGCTGAAATACTTGCACCATTGGAACATATTTTTTCAAATATAAATTTTTATAATAAAATTTCTTCTTTGGATAATTACCAACTGTTAAAGATAGGCAAGTCACCATTCAAACAAGAGAAGATCATATGGCTGACCCTCAAGACTGTCTAGTTTACCTGTTCACTACCAGGTGTGTTTCAAATGTTTTTGCTTGTTAGAATTCTCCTTAACAGCCCACTAAGTTGTAGGAGGGGCTGGATGGGGGTCTACTTTACAGCTGGCGACTATCCAAATAATAAATTATATTATAAAAATTTATATTATTTAAGATAAGGATGGTGGGTAGTGCAGCTAGACAAAATCTGCTCAGCCAAGTGAGCTAAGAGCTTCTTGTTTGACACCCAAAACGTTCTTACTTGAACTGGAAGCCTTCCTTGATAATACTGTTGCTAGAAGGTGGATTCTGTTCAGGGTGCAAGACTCATGTGAGTTAAACAAGAGCAGCTATGCAGACACACCACTTCATCTTCAGCACGAATGAATGGAAGCGACATAATGGAACCCCTGTGCCTGGGTCCAAAAGCCCAAAACACGATAGTCTGCTTAAATATACACCTATTCATCCCCAAAGGTATGCTACCTAGCAAATTTACCTTCATACTCCCCAGAAAACCAACACCCAAGATTAAAAATAAAGATCTATAAGATTGCTCTTTCTTTCAGTTCAGGAAGGCTTTACTTACTATTGCTAGGGGTAAGGGTTTTACAGTTTTTGAAAGCTATTTCTACATCTTTAAGATAATGAGTGGCAAATTATGAATTACACTTCCACTACATCCTAATAATCATCCTCAAGTAACAGTTTCTTAAAAAAAAAAAACTAAATGACATAGCCACCATTCTTCTGCTAAGTATTTACCTTCAATAAAGGTAAGAGATTTGGATCCAGTTTACCATTCACTATGTAGTCATATCAAAAGCTTAACAAAAAGATATCGCATTTTTAGTCACCGGAGTGTTAGACTTTCTAAACACCATAAAATACGTGATTAACTGTGCCCTTTACAAAATTTAATCTAAATAAAATTTAATTGTCCTACATGACAAGGTAGAGCCTTTTATTTGTTCCCCACTAATGAGGTTAAATTAGGACTTGTTATTCTCAGTAGCAACAGCTTTGCTACATCTTCATTCTTAGCACAAACAACAAAATAGCATCCCCTTTACAAAAACCTACCTTGCTGGAGAGTGCTTGCAACTGAAGACACTATTTTTGCTGTTGCTAGAGCTACTAGAAAGTGTCTCCATAGTCAGAAACCCCAAAGAAGCTGATTCAAAAGGCTCAAAAGGAATTACTGATAAAAATGTCAAAACTACAGTACATCTAAGTTCCATGACAGAGATTGATCCTGAACTCTGGGGACCTCAATCTCAAACGATCTCAAAACCTTGAGATGGATTGTTAGAGATATCCAACAATACATGACGCAAAAAACTGAGTAAAGTTTGGATCCATGCCCTCGAATAGCAGCAAGTGACAAACCTTCATGATGTGATCTTAGAGGTAAGAGTGCTGGAAATCCCTCTACAAAACCACCAGGTGCAATACACAAACCACTGCCTCTGACACAAGGCCAAGATGGTCTCTCATCTTGATTTAAGATAGATTTCCAAGATACCTTAGAAAACCTCCTCACTTGGAGTAGACGGTCATGAGTCTCCAAGCAGTTTAGTGAAGCATATGGAGGCTCTTGTGGAATTGCATGGAGTTTGGTTGTTTGATTAGATCCTTCCTTAATGGAAGAATTTGAGGGAGATTTACCAAAAGGGCTAGAAGATTCAGAAATCATTCTCTCTGAGGCCACCACAGAGCAATTCTTTGCTTTCCAAAACTTGCTCACCACATTCTTTTCACTGAGAAAGGGGGAAAAGCATAAGTGTCTAAGTTGGACCTATCCTGAAGAAGCATAATGTCCTGTTCACACACATGAATAAGTAGAGTAAACCCTCCAGAAACCCCAGCAAATAGTTAACACCACCTCTAACGCTTATACTAACTGCCTATGTTGAAAGGTTAAATACTAAGTGTATACTAAAAAGTATCATCCTACATCAAATACAGCGGACCCCTCTTATTTACGGGGAATGCATACCAGAACCTCCCCCCCCCCCCCCGGCCAATTGTTAAAACCTGCGAATACTTCGAACCTTCTCTAAAAATGCTTATAACTGCCTATCTTGAAAGTTCAATACCAAAAGTATACCTTAAATAACATCCCAATTCAAATATACCCTAAATTACTATCCTATTATAGAATTAATCATTGAGATTATATTAATATAATTTCAAAGTGATTTTAAACACTTCACCATTAAAAATATACACATACAGCAAATAACAGAGAGAGAGAGAGAGAGAGAGAGAGAGAGAGAGAGAGAGAAGAGAGGAGAGAGAGAGAGGAGAGAGACGAGAGAGAGAGAGAGAGAGAGAGAGAGAGAGAGAGAGAGAAATAATTCATTACAACTCTGACTAATCAATATTAATATTAAAAAATTAGCAAATAATTTTTTTATCATAAAAATGTATTTAGTCTTGAAAATAACATCAAAATACACTAATTAGTGAATATTTATCTTCGGAAAAACCCGTGAATAGGCAAATTTCCTGCAGAAAATGGGTAGATATGGTCCAAAGAAAATCTGCATCTGCATATACATAAGTGTTACAGACCCGTGAGAGGTCCGCTCCAAGTTCAATATTATGATAAACAAAAAGAATTCAACACTAACAGTTGAAACTGGGGATACGAATATAGAAAGAAACACTTAACAGAACAAAGGTTTATTTACAAGCTTACTAACAAAGATAAATGCAGAATGGTGTCTCCTATTTACATAAACAAGGTAAAATCTTACAATACGTGAACTGGGGAAACAGTGGGGTAATGAAAGTACTTGCAGGCCAGTTTTGTGACTCGAAGCGATGGCTTCACAAAGGAGAACGGTGGAACTTTAGTCATCTTCTTGACTCCGTACTGTGGAAAGCAATGTCTATTCTTGATACTCGAAGGGCACGAACTCCTCGAAAACTCTTGTAGAAAGTTTCTTCTCTCAAGGCTTGCTCAACGTCAAAAACCCCGGTTGTTCTCACTAACTGGACAACTTGACTTGAATTCGACCAAGCTCTCATGCACAGACTTCCCCTCTTATCCTTCGTCTGTTCCTCCTCCTCTTACCTGTCTCTGATGATCCCAGATCTCTAACTGATGATCTGATCTGTGACTCTCCTCTCTCCTACTTCGTCAGTCGTATTTATATGGTGACCTGGGGGCGGGGCCTAAGGGGGGCGGAGTATGAACGTCACAGACTTCCGAGATGACCAGAATGTCTTAGAAGAATCTCGACAAAGTATTGCATCATATTTCGCTGCATTTTCTGAAAACGGCGCGTGTTGCGTTCCACAAAACTCCTGCCGATTCTAGAACCATCATGAAAACACGAGCACGAATGCCTCTTTGCTGCAGGCCTACTTGAAGAAAATGCATTTTCATTTCCTTCAACTTATCATTCGTTGCTATGAAGCCATTACCATGACACGTCCCCCGAAAAAGAAAAAAAACGAAACCAACTGATCTTATTTTTTTCTAAAGAGAAACAAGAATTAAACAGCAGGGGAACAATTCTGCATAAAGCTTTAACAAACTTCTCCACTCACACACTCGTGCGAAAACAGAAAACGGTCATTAGGCTACTAATTCTGAGAAATCTCTAGAGAGGCTATCAGCTATAACATTATCCTTTCCCCTTATATGAACTGTCTTCAGGTTATAGTCTTGTAATTCTAAACTCCAATGCATTAGACGTTAATTCTTATTCTTAAACCTCTTTAAATAAACCAACGGATTATGATCAGTACACACAGTTAAAAACAGAACTACTACGTGCATAAATCTCAAAGTGTTGCAAGGCTGTAACTAAACCAAACAATTCCTTCTCTATAGAGGAATAGTTCTGTGCACTTTATTCAGTTTCTTTGAATAATAGGCAACTGGGAGTTTCATTCCATTCACTTCTTGTAACAAAAACCCCTCCTACGCCAATATCACTGGCATCGATTGCTAAATTAAATTCCTTATCAAAATCGGGTAATAATAGAACTGGCTTGCGAATCATTATAGCCTTTAACTTGTTGAAGGCTTCCATACACGCGACATCAAATACAAAACTGCGTCCTTTCTTAAACAGATTAGTTATGGGAGCGCTATTTCCAAGAAATTTGGTACGAATCTACGGAAATACGAAACCATTCCGAGAAATCTCATGGCCTGTTTTTTAGTTGTTGGGATTGGGAAATTCACGAGATAAGTAATAGAGGCTTTCCCAAATTCGCATTTCCTTAGATTAAGAACGAGATTCGCTTTGGTAAGGGCCTCCAAGACTCTTGCCAAAGTCCTTACATGGCCCTCCCAAGTCTCTGAAAATATCACAAGATCATCTAAGTACACGACACAGTTGTTGATGCCATTTAAAACTTTATTCATTAACCTTTGGAAGGTACTAGCTGCATTCTTCAAGCCAAAAGCCATAACTTTGGGCTCGAAACTACCAAATGGCGTTATGAAGGCGGATATTTTTCGGGCTCGTTCACTTAAAGGTACTTGCTAATAACCTTTAGCCAAATCAAGCTTCGAAATGAACTTGGAATTTCCGATTCTATCTAAGCAATCATCAATCCTGGGTAAGGGAAAATTACTTTGCTTTGTTACACTGTTCACCTTCCGGAAATCAATGCACAATCTCTGATCCATCTTCCTTTTTCACCAGAACTACCAGGGAACTCCATTTACTCTCGCTAGGTACTATCAAATCATTATCTAGCATGTAACTAATTTCCTTCCTCACAGATTCTGCCTTTTCTGGGCTCAGATGATATGGACTTTGCCTAATGGGTTTTGCGTCCTGCAACTCAATATCATGTTCTAAAACATTGGTTAGGCCTAGTTTGTCACTAATAGTTTCAGGATAATTCACTAAAACATTACATATTTCCCTTACCTTTTCCTTTTCTAAACTTTGATTAAAAACTTCAAAATTCTTAAGCAACTCGGAGTTTTCCTCAAAACTAATTTCTTTCTGGGACACCGTTACTACAGGCACAGGGCTTTCGTTATATTTCTTGAGCAAATTTACATGCAGCCACTTTGCTCTACGTTTACCCATATCTATTAACCCTCTTACGCCGAAGCGGTAAAAAAAAAATTGTCTCCCGTGTGCCGGAGGTGTTTCAGAGTGAGCGCGGAAGCGGAAAAAATATTTTTTTCAAAAAACAACAGCGCACTTAGTTTTCAAGATTAAGAGTTCATTTTTGGCTCCTTTTTTTGTCATTGGCTGAAGTTTAGTATGCAACCATCAGAAATGAAAAAAATTATCATTATCATATATAAATAATGCGATATAAGATAGCGCAAAAACGAAATTTCATATATAATTGTATTCAAATCGCGCTGTGCGCAAAACGGTTAAAGGTAACAAGTTACTTTTTTTTTCGTTGTAATGTACACTAAATTGCGATCATTTTGGTATACAACACATTGTAAAACGATAAAAGCAACACAGAGAAAATATTATCACAAAATAATGCATGAATTCGTAACGCGCGGACGTAAACAAATATTTTTTTTTTTAAATTCACCATAAATCTAAATATTGTCCTAGAGACTTCCAATTTCTTTCAAAATGAAGACAAATGATTTATTATTACTATAGTGTAAGAGTATTAGCTTACAATTGCAGTTCTTGACCATATCTGACGAGTTAAAGTTGACCGAATGTCAAATTTTTTTATATAAATATTTTTTATATGCAATTATTTCGGAAATAAGAAAAGCTACAACCTTCAAATATTTTTCGTTTTATTCTACATGGAATTGCGCACATTTTCATATATAAAAGTCTATGAAATGCCTAATATGACATGGAGCAAATATTCTGAGAATGGTATGTACGCATTTCGGAGATTTGTGGCGGAGAATCCGCGCGCGGAGGGAAGGAAAGATTTTTTTTTAAATTCACCATAAATCTAAATATTTTGCTAGAGACTTCGAATTTGTTTCAAGATGAAGATAAATGACTGAATATTACTAGACTGTAAGAGTTTCAGCTTACAATTGCGTTTTTCGACCATTTCGGTAGAGTCAAAGTTGACCGAACGTGGTTTTTTTCTATTTATCGTGATTTATATGCAAAGTTGACCGAACGTGGTTTTTTTCTATTTATCGTGATTTATATGCAAATATTTCAAAAATGAGAAAAGCTACAACCTTCAATTATTTTTTTTTGTATTCTACATAAAATTGCGCACATTTTCATATATAAAACTTTATGTAACGGCTAATTTAAAATGGTGCAAACATTACCACAATCGCACGTATGATTTTTTCGGAAGAGTTACCGCCGCGGACGTAAAGAAAATGTTATTTTTTCATAAATTCACCATAAATCAAAATATTGTGCTAGAGACTTCCAATTTGTTGCAAAATGAAGGTAAATGCTTGAATATTACTAGAATATAAGCGTTTTAGCTTACAATTGCGTTTTTCGACCATTTCGGTCAAGTCAAAGTTGACCAAGGTTGAAATTTTGGCAATTATCGTTATTTATATGAAAATATTTCAAAACTGATAAAAGCTACAACCATGGGTTGTTTTTAGTTGTATTGTGCATGAAATTGCGCACATTTCCATATATAAACTTTATATAACGGCTAATTTAAAAAATGGTGCAAACATTACCACAATCGCATGTATGATTTTTTTCGGAAGAGTTACCGCGCGGACGTAAGGAAAAAGTTTTTTCATAAATTCACCAAAAATCAAAATATTGTGCTAGAGACTTTCAATTAGTTGCAAAATTAAGGTAAATGATTGAATATTACTAAACTATAAGAGTTTTAGCTTACAATTGCGTTTTTCGACCATTTCGGTAGAGTCAAAGTTGACCGAAGGTTGAAATTTTTGCAATTATCGTTATTTATATGAAAATATCTCAAAACTGATAAAAGCTACAATCATGAGTATTTTATTGTTGTATTCTACATAAAAATGCGCACATTTTCATATATAATACTTCATGTAACGGCTAATTTACAATGGTACAAAAATTATGTCAAAGTGACGAAATAATTTCCGAGATGTGTCACAGATACTTTTTAGTGTGGCAAGAAAGAAATTCGCGCTTGCGCGCCTGCGTAACGATTGTAAACAAAACAACACCTTGATCCGTGAACTCCCAGCATCCCCCAAGGCGCGTGATTCAAAAGTTTTAGGCTGGTAGGCCTATAAGTATTTTTCCGAGAATTTAAAAAAAAAACTTTTGTAAGTCGACGTAAAATACGTCCAGTCGGCACACGGGAGACAAAAAATGTCGACGTAAAATACGTCCAGTCGGCGTAAGAGGGTTAAATAATTCAGATTCCCCCTCTTCTCTAAAATTGAAAAAGGACCTTAGAACTTATACGATAAAGAGGGGCCTTCTTTCTGGACTAATACTAAAACTTTATCTCCTACACAGATATCTCTCTCTTTTGCTCTAAGATCATGTTTCTGTTTAGTTTTCCCTTGACTCTCACTCTCGTTCTCCTTTGCTAGTTGCCAAGCATCTCTTAAATTGTTTTTATAATACTATAGATTAGTTATGTAGTCCTCACTACCTTCTTTATTCATTAAGTTACATTTTAACATTTCCAAAGGACCTTTAGCAGTGTGACCAAAAACAAGCTCAAAAGGACTGAATCCTGTAGTGTTGTTCGGTGCAAACCTTAAAGCTAACAGAACAAATGGTAACTTTTCTTCCCAGTCGTCGTAACTTTTCTTCCCAGTCGTCTTCGAAGTTCTTACACAATTTCCGTAAACAACTCTTTAACGTTTGATGAAATCTCTCCACAATGCCTTGTGATTCGGGATGATAAGGTGTGGAAGTTACGAGTTTAATGCCTAACTCTTTCATTCTATCCTTGAAATACTTGGATACAAAATTACTACCGTTATATCACTGTATAGTACGAGGCAGACCAAACTTAGAAAAATAATTTAAGAATCGTTTAACGACGGTCCTCACGTTACAGCTTCTTACAGGTACCGCCTCAGGATAGTTAGTTAGTCTATCAATGATTGTCAACAGATATATATTCCCTCCTTTACTTCTAGGCAAAGGCCCGACCATATCGATAACTACATTCTCAAAAGCTTCGCCTACCAAAGTAATATTACACAACGGAGCTCTGGGAATTACTTGATTCAGTTTCCCGGCAATTTGGCATTCATGACAGTTTAAAACATACCTCTTTACGTCACTCTTCATTTTAGGCCAAAAGTACGCCCTACTAATACACCTGAAAGTTTTATTTACTCATAAATGTCCTTGCTCATCATGTGCTAACTTTTAAACTAGCTCATGAAGCTTCCTAGGAACCACTAATTGTTCGGTGATTTCCCCTTTACTACCTGACTTAGGACGAACATAACGACACAAAACTTCGTTCTTTAAACAAAAAGTTTCCTTACACACATCATCGAGGTCATCATCCAGCTCACATTAAAAAATTCGGGTTAGTGTCTCATCGTCTCTCTGAAACTTGACTAGCTCATCCTTATTCAAAAGGTTAGTGCCTAATTCATCACCGTAATTAGCACTAGATACCGGTACATTCATACGTTACCCTCGACAGTTACACCTATCACTGTCAATGATAGAGTTAGGTCTCTCAGCCACACTCACGCCAAGATCAACCTCACCACCTCTATCACACTCGTTCGAATCCACGAACTCACTCACGCTCAAATCCACGAACTCACTCACGTTCGAATCCACGAACTCACTCACGTTCGAATCCACAAACAAATTATGACCGTAGTCTGTCTGTATCCAAACCTGACCTAGTTACTACCATTTCAGGCACTGGAATATCCTTCACATTTTTGGATAAAGCTAAGTCATTACCAACAATAATGTCAACGCCATCAACAGGCAAACTGTCAACAACGACCAGTTTAACTTCTCCAGACACTACCTGGCTTTCTAAGGTAGTGTCCTTCAACAAAGGACAAAGAACACAAGTGTTAGGAAATCCACCTAACATGACTATTTCTTCCATACTGATTTCTGCCCTGTTTGGCACACTCTCTCTCCTAATCAGTGAGACAGCAGCTCCTGTGTCTCAAAGCAAGACTACTTCCCTCGAATCCACTCCTCCAAGAGAGGAAACTACACCTTCTGACAAATTCACCAAAAAATTTCCTAGTTACTCACCAAAAAATTTCCTAGTTTCTCTTATCACATCATTCCTACTTGACGAAAGGTTAACTAGACACTGGTTTCTTAACGTCCTTCCTTTCTACTGCACAATTTCTTGCTAAGTGCCCTTTCCCATTACATCAGAAACAAGTCAATTCTGAACCACTAGATGCCACTTTACTCTTACAAACCTTAGACGTATGACCTGGTTTTCCGCATGTATAACAGGAATAGTCACTTTTACTCACATTGCTATTACTAGAACTGAAACCTTTACCGCTTTGTACTCTACCCGATGAAGGATCATTTCGTGTCTTACTAACACTCAAATTATGAGTTAGACTATATTCGTCAGCTAACCTAGTTGCTCCTGCAAAAGATACTTCTCGCCTATCTTCTATGTAAAGCTTAATCTCAGGGGATACATTATCTTTGAAGTTTTCTAACAACACTTAGTTCTTCAAACCATCAAAATCCTCAACTTAAGCAGAAGTTAACCAATAAAATAACAGCCTTTCTAACTTCTTACCATATTCTACATACGTAATATTTTTGTCCTTTCTCAAACTTCTAAATTTCTTACGGTACACCTCCGGTACTAACCTGTACGTGCTAAGAATGGTTTCTTTCACAATATCATAATCATCACATTCCTCCTTAGACATTGCAACTATACACAGTAAGTGCCCTACCACTCTCAACTGACTGTAAATATAAAGTCCACATTTCTTTAGGAGAACCTACTCTTTCCATTAACTTCTCAAAACACATGAAATATTTTGTTACATCTTCCTCATCAAACTTTGGTACTAATTTCAGCACTGCACTCATACCTAAACTATAAGCTTCGTTTTCGTTCTCGCCTTTCCGACTATTACGAGTACTTTTCCTTAACCGAGTAATTTCCAACTCATGCATACGTTCTTTCTCTATTTCTTCCCGCTGCATTACCAACATTTCTCTCTCTTGCTGCATTTTCATTGCTTCTCTCGTTTACTGCACTTCCCTCTCAGCTGTTCTTTCCTCTTTCTCAGCCGCTCTTTCATCTCTCTCATACTTCTCTCTTTCTTTCTTTTCAACATACTGACGGAGATCATTCCCCTCTAGACCTATAAGCTTACCTGACTCAATAAACTCTTTCATCATCTCACTCATTCTGGTTCTTTCTATATTCCCTGTTTCAAACTGTTATGGTGCCAAATAGCCTAGCAAGGTCGCCAATATTACGGACTGAGAGAGGTTCGCTTCAAGTTCGATATTATGATAAACAAAAAGAATTCAACACCAACAGTTGAAACTGGGGATACGAATATAGAAAGAAACACTAACAGAACAAAGGTTTATTTACAAGCTTACTAACAAAGATAAATGCAGAATAGTGTCTCCTATTTACATAAACAAGGTAAAATCTTACAATGCGTGAACTGGGGAAACAGTGGGGTAATGAAAGTACTTGCAGGCCAGTTTTGTGACTCGAAGCGATGGCTTCACAAAGGAGAACGGTGGAACTTTAGTCGTCTTCTTGACTCCGTACCGTGGAAAGCAATGTCTATTCTTGATACTCGAAGGGCAGGAACTCCTCGAAAACTCTTATTGAAAGTTTCTTCTCTCAAGGCTTGCTCAACGTCAAAAACCCCGGTCATTTTCACTAACTGGACAACTTGACTCGAATTCGACTCACCCTCTTATCCTTCGTCTGTTCCTTCTCTTATCTCTCTATGATGATCCCTCATCTCTAACTGATGATCTGATCTGTGACTCTCCTCTCTCCTACTTCATCAGTCGTATTTATACGGTGATCTGGGGGCGGGGCCTAAGGGGGGCGGAGCATGAACGTCACAGACCCCCGAGATGGCCAGAACGTCTTAGAAGAATCTTGACAAAGTATTGCATCATATTTCGCTGCATTTTCTGATGACGTGACGGCGCGTATTGCGTTCCACAAAACTCCTGCCGATTCTAGAACCTTCATGAGAACAGGCGCCCCCAAAACGTGCGGGAATGCCTCTTTGCTGCAGACCTACTTGAAGAAAATGCATTTTCATTTCCTTTACCTTATCATTCGTTGCTATGAAGCCATTACCATGACAGTAAGTCCGTGAATATGAGGGTTGACTGTATATACCTTAAAATTATAATTCTATTAATGATCTATTAATCTTTGAAATTATATTGCAATGGACCCCTCGTATTAGCAGGGGATGCATACCAGAGCACTCCGGCGAATAGCTTGAATCTGAGAATACTTGGAACCCCTATAAAAATGCTTAAAACTACCTAATTTCTTAGTTTTAACTAAAGAAAAACCCACTAAAAATGCTTATACCTGTTTTTTTATTAGTTTTATCATAAAGGTGCATTTAATCATGAAACTGATATGAAAATAAAGTACTTTGTGGATATTTCTCATAGAAGAATACAGCGAATACGCAAATTTCCTGTGAATAATGAGTAAATATGGTCCATAGAGAAATCTGCGAATGTCAGGAACGTGAACAAGGGGTTCCACTATCAATTTAATTTCAAAGTCATCTTAAACATTTTACCATTAAAAATATAAACAGCAATAAGAGAGAGAGAGAGAGAGAGAGAGAGAGAGAGAGAGAGAGAGAGAGAGAGAGAGAGAGAGAGAGAGAGAGAGAGAGAAATATCTCCTAACTATATAAAAAATTAAGAGAATAACTCCTTACATCATAAGATAGAAATCCATGAGCCTCTGTAGGCAACACTTCTTCCCCTTCGGCCATTATCTCAAACTGTTATTTACTCACACAACACCCACCTCCCCCGCCTTCTTGAAGTGGATAAAGACTGGGAACTGCTACTGGTTTGAATAATCTTATCAAAATTTTAAAATTAGTTATTAAGCAAATCCCTTATTCAACAAACAAAGCAAATAATATACATAATTAAGAGTTTTGTAAGAACGACATTCAGGTGAATGTTCGCCCTCCATTGTAAAAATCTGGATATCCATATGTCCTCTCTTTTCTTCCAGGAACTAAAATGTAGAGCATTTCACACCTTTTCTTTTGATGTATGTATATATATGTCGGGAATACTTTCCCTTTATGTAAAATTATTCATGTATTTTCGTCTGTGAAGAAATACATTCACAGCAGGGCCTCTGTCCCTTTTTTTAAGTTTGTTTGTGCATGCGTGACGGACACTACGCTTCCGTCCACATGCCGCCTTATGTACAGCCTTATTTGCCGAATAAAATCAGTTCGCTCACTCTCCTCGTCTTACTCAGTCCTCACAATTGGTGACCGAGGAGTAGGTGACCCAAGCGGTTTTGGCTTTGCCATTAAGGGACTAATTACTGGTGCTCACCGTCAGAGAAACTTTAATAGACCTATACGACACCTAGTCTAGGTTCTCTGGTACTCCTCAATGCCATTCACGACTTCTCATCGACCGTAAGTGTGAGACTGACAATATGAAGGACAATTCAATGCATTCACTTGACTCCTCTGTGTCCTCCTCGACCCTGCGATCCGTGAGACGATCCTTCTTCGTGCTTGAGTCCTCCTCGACACTTGTGCCCGCAGCCCGGATGACCGCACCGTTGGAGCCCCACCACATCAAGCTGCCGCCCTTCTGCAGTGAGGACGTCGCAACATGGCTGCAACAGACAGAAATACAGTTCTGGATCCATGGCATCATCAAGGTGGACCTCATCACTGAGACCCTCACAGAGGATGCCTTCAAACGCCTCACCCCATGGATGCGCATCCAGAGCGGGGAGCTACCCTACGAAGGCCTGAAGAGGGAGCTCATCCAGGTCTTCTCCCTCTCAGTTCCCCAGCAAGCCACCGAAAATTTCGACCTTGTAGTCAACCCCATGACCACCTTGGATCCCAGACTGGCCTGGAACAAGCTCCTGGACCTGGTCCTCTTGCCAGAGGTGGACCACCAAGGACGAAGGCAGGAGGTGAGCATCCTCCGCCAACTCTTCCTTTGCCAGCTTGTGCCTGAAGACCGAAGACAGATCCCTTATGAAGAGACCATGGAGATGGAAAGTGGTGCAGCAGGCTTTCGCGCCGTTTACTGCCACCCAAGCTGCAAAACTCTCTTCACCTCAGTCAGCCAACAGCCAACAGCCTACAGCAGGAGGAAACGGTTGGTGAAGCATACCAGCGATTGCCGAAGCCCCTCCCAGACGTTGGGTGGTGCCGCTTCCACCGCCAATTTGGCAGCAAGGCACGGAAGTGCGAGTGCCCTTGCTCCTTCCGCCCTTCAAAAAACAACAGAGGCAGCGCGCAAAACAAGCCCCAATAGCAGCGGCAGAAACGTGGTCCTAACCCAGGGGCTTCTACGTCCAAGACAGCATCTCCGGCCTCTGGATGCTGGTTGACACTGGTGCCATGCAGTCAGTGTTCCCTTCATCTGCAGAGAATTGCAGCCACACCCCCAATGACTTGACTGCCCTCGTAGCTGCAAATGGGATACCCATCCACAACTACAGCACCAGGGCTCAGAACATCACGTTCCTGGGCTAGACCTACACCTGGCCCTTCGTCCTCGTGACGTACAGACCCCTATCCTGGGGGCGGATTTCCTCATCCACTACGGCCTCTTGGTGGATGTGGCCTGTCAGCGTCTTCTTGATACCGAGACCTGCCTCTTCCGCCCACTCGCCAGAGGACCAACGGCGTCCACCATCTGCTCCATCCTTCCCCACCACAGATATGCCTCCCTTCTCCAGGAGATTCCGGACGTCTTCCGCTCCGAGCTTCACCAGGTGGCTGGGACCGCGCCCAAGCACAGTGTCTTCCACCATATTGAGAACAAGAGCCCCCAAACACACACCAAGTTCCGCCACCTCCCACTGAAGCTCCTCCAGGAAGCCAAGACCGCATTCAAAGAAATGGAGATGGGGATCTGTGAAAAGGCAGCGAGTCTGTGGGCGTCCTCTCTCCACATGGTGAAGAAGGCAGACGGTACATGGAGGCCCTGCGGTGACTACCAGCGCCTAAACCTCATCACCACGTCCAACAGCTACGCCCTGTCAAACAGGGAGAAGGACCAGCAGCTCGCCTTCGCCCGAACCAAATCTTCCCTCAGCAGGACTCCAACACGCCCCTGATGTTCACCACCGGCGCCGTCCTGGAACAGCTGGTCAACGGAGTCCCCACACCACTAGCCTTCTTCAGCAAGAAGCTCAAACCCGCCGAGACTCTCTACAGCACATTCAACCATGAGCTCCTTGCCGTCTACCAGGCCGTCCGCCACTTCAAATATCTTCTGGAGGGCATCCCCTTCACCATAAGGATGGACCACCAGCCGCTGGTCCACGCCTTCGTCAAGGCGGGCGATGCCTGGTCCGCAAGGCAGCAACATCATCTCACGGCCATCTCTGAGTTTGCCTGCTCCATCGAGTACGTCCCCGGCGGAAAATTCCCGTAGCCGACACCCTCTTGAGGGTCGAGATAAACTCCCTTCACCTCAGCATCGACTACGAAGACCTAGCACGTGAATAAGCCTCCTACCCCGAAGTACCAGCCTACCGGACCACCATCACCACCCTTCGCTGGGAGGAAATCCCCTTTGGCCCCTCCAGGACGACGCTCCTCTGCGATACCAGCACAGGATGCCCTCATCCCGATACCCACCTCCTGCAGGAAACAGGTGTTCAATGTCATTCATGGCCTCTCACACCCGTCGCCCCACACGACAACCAGGCTCCTGACGAAGAAGTTCGTGTGGCACGGTATCAGGAAGGAAACTTGGGAGTGGGCCAGAAACTGCATCGTGTGCCAGAGTAGCAGGACAGGAAGGCACATTGAATCGGGGATAGGCTCTTTTCCCCAGCCCAGGCGAAGATTCAGTCAACCAGGTGCCCCAAGGCCACCCCGATGTCAGAAGACACCACAGATACCTGTGCTGAAGCCCCCCTAACCAACTGGATTAGCCGCTTCGGAGTGCCCGACAACGTGACGATGGACCAAGGACCCGCCTTCACGTCACAGCTCTGGTCTTCCCTGGCACGCCTGATGGGGACCAAGCACCACACCACGATGTCCTACAATCCCGCACCCAATGGCATGGTGGAAAGGGTCACCGCTCCCTCAAGGCTTCTTTAATGGCACTCTACTAGGGCCCCGATTGGAAGGCACAGCTTCCCTGGGTCCTCCTCAGTCTTCATACTGCCCCAAGAGCCAACAGCGACCCTTCCCCAGCAGAGAAGGTGTACGGGGAGACCCTGACAGTGCCAGGCGAATTCTTCCCCGCAGACAGCGACGATCGTGATATTCCTCTGGCTAGGTTGTGTGCAGCCCCGCCCCGCCCAGAAGTTCGTACCTTGCCGAGAAACGTACGTCGACAGGATGAAGCAGTTCCGCCTGTGAGCCCTGGACTCCTGCAGGTTCATCTTTGTGAGGAATGACGCTGCCCGCCCACCCTTGACAAGGCCCTAGGGACCTGGGGCCACACCGAGTCATCTGTCAGGAGGAAAAGGCATTCCTCGTATCAATTGGCGGCTGCGAGGACTGGGTCTCGATAGATTGCCTCAAACCCACCAACATCCCCAACAAAGAAGACCCCGCTGAAGGCCCTCAGCAAAATTCTGATTAACTATGTTGTTAGCCAAGTGCTGTAAACCAGACCATCATTAACCCAGGCCACCGAAAAGTGAGGACTGCCTGTATGGTTTTCCTGAACCAAAAGGGGAGCAGGAGGAAGAGCTCAAGAGGAAGTGTCAGTACTAACTAAAGCATAAAAGTATTGTCAGAGGGAAAAGCCAAAGACTGAGTAGAGATAACAGATGAGAGCAGGGAGAAATGACAGTTTTATAACTGATTTTACAGTTTGCTTTCACAATCTATATTTTTCCTTTCTCTTCTTATATCTAACAACTTACAATGTAAAGTCCTTAGACCGATCCCTACATTCCTCACATCCATTTTGTAGATCACACACTATACTGATTGTTCTTGGCTTTGGTTCCAGTGGAAGACATCGTAAGAAAAATAAATGAGCAGTTCCATGAAAGCAGCAAACAACCAAAGCTATAGGATACCAATGAATCCCTACTATACACAATGGCAGCAAGGAGAATTCTAACAAGAGCTCAAACATTCGAAACACTTCTCGAGAAGAACAGGTGAACTAGACAGTCAGCCATGTAATCATCTTTTGGTTGAATACCAACTTGCCTATCTGCACCCTGCGGTCATCTTTTGTTTGAATGCTGACTTCCTTACCAGCGCAGAGATATAAGCTATCTTTAACAGTAGGTAAGATTCATCCCAAATTTTGTGTCACTGAAATGGTATTCCACTGTTGTAAATAGTTTTGAATAATTAAAACTCATTGCTTAATTCCAGTTTTCTGTAAAGAATCACTTTGTCTTGTATTTATTTGTATGAAGTATTACTTTATTTGTTTTGCATTTATAAAACAATTCCCTGAATGAACTGTTAAACCGTCCTCATTCAGGCAGTCCCTGAAATGTAGTGCATCCTATCCATCTTTGTCTCTATGCAAAAGTAGGTCATCCATACAACAGCTGAAGTTGCTTCATCAGTGAAAGTAAAAGAGAACAGTATATTCATAAATATGTGTATTGCTGTAAATGAAATTACAAGTTATAAATCAGTTGCCTCTGCATATTGTTGTCAACATTTGTGTGTCATTGTACCTGTATATTTTTACATATTTGTCTTGGTTAAGGATTGTGCTAGTGCCAATGACCATGTGGCTACTAAACATCTGGATGCAATCAAAGTGAAACTTGGAACAGATTTCCTTATTGCTATGTTCATTGTCATTGCATTTTATTCATGCAAATGAGATTTTAGTTTAAATTGTAGTGCAATCTACATTTATTTTGTGTGCTTTAAAATTCTTTCCTTCTTACAGGATAATATTATGTTGTGAAGTGTTGAAATGAATGTTATTGCCACCACTGTTTTCAAAATACTACTGTAAACCACTGCCTTGTCACCTTTTAATGCAGTCATTGTTCTGCATTATGCATCATTCACATATGACTTTGAGTCTGTCTTGTCTCCTTCAAAGAGTGGGAGGAGAGAGAAGGTGGTACACCATCTATGAGTTTCATCCTGAGTGTTATTCACCCTTTCATTCAGTTGCTCTACAGTATATTAATATTACACTTTCCAGCTTCAGTGTATAAATGCACCATGACAATTTTTATTGTGCTGGTTTGATTACACCCTTGATCTCATGATTACGGTAACTGTAGCGAATTTTCTTTGAAACTTGACTGATTTTAGATTATATTTATTTCCATCCTTTATGCATTATCCCAAGATTTTTCTCTCACTTGCTAATGTTTCTTTAATTTTAACTTCTCTGTTTTCTTTGCGCTGATTTATGGATTTGTTAATATATTTTAAGTGTTTCAACCAGTGACACCATTTCAAGTCTTTGGTAAATTTACTGCCTCTGTTCATATAACCTTGAAAAAGATTTGAAAACTGGAAAACCCTATCAGTGTTATAACTGAAATCACCTGAAGTCTATGGTTATTTCAGCAGACATCTGCCAAAGGTTTCACTGACTGTAAGAGAACTCAAGTGATGGGAAAAATGGAGACCCTACTAAGCAGCCTAGTAAATCTAAGCTGCACAGAGTTTCCAACTGCAGGCGGAGTGCCGCCATGTGTACTTCAGACTGAACCCTGATTGTGAAAATATGACCGAGGTTCGTCATTTTTATGTGACCTCCATCCATTTAATTAGCATTCCTAACTTATAATAAAAAAAATCTTTGGTGCATGTGAGTGCACTTTCATGAAACAGGTGGATTAAAATCCCTCCAGACAAATAATGTAGGTCATTATGACCAGTGTGTGACAGACAGGTAACCTCTTTTCATGCACATCTATGATCTGTGCTAATACCAAGTTTAATTGAAATCCCATCAACTTCTCATCATGTGGAAATTCAGGCACAACAAACAAAAAAATGTATGAAAAGACCTTGACATGTCTGCACAAAATGGAAAAGCCGACATAGAATGATAATGATACTACATTAAACATCCGACTGACAGTAATAACAAGTTTACAGAATGAATAAAGCAATAACGATCCAAAGATAATAACACAGAAAGCCATAAAATAAGTGCGAAAATCAAATCAGAACACTACAGCAAACATAAGCCCACACACACACATACATACACAATGTTTTACCACTTGGAACTCTAAAAAATAAAATCAAAGCAGTAAGCGTAAAACTTTTAAATTTCGAGACACAAAAACGAACAACAGCTATTCATGACATCCAACATAAATGATCTACAACAGCTAGTATTCATGGCATCAAACACAAAATTAAAGCTGGAAAAAACAATATATGCTGAAAATATCAATTCAACACCAATGTAAACCTAATTTTCATGCTAGAGAAACAAAAAAACAGTCTTGAAAAAATTTAAGGGCACTGTAGCTGGGATCATTAAAACCATAACATGAAGTAAGTGCCCTTAAAGGTGCAAACATACGTACATATTGCTTTTCATCTAAAGCTTCACTGCCAACACACAATAATCAACCGATTTTAAATCATGCACAAAATCCACACACTTTTTTTAAAGAAAAATAATTCAAAGAACAAAAACTACAAATGCACCTCAACCATTCAGACATAATTTCTGAGTAACATTAAACACCAACATACCATTACAAACTCACATGACGAAAAGTTAAATGTCAGGCTTACAGCTTCAGTGGATTTCATATCACTGGTATTGTACTCCTCAGTTGTAACATCCTTTATCATTTGTAAACTTTTCAAGTTGTTGACCTCGGACTCAGGTAAATTAGTGATATGCAATGCTGGTACTTTTGAAGTAATAGGAAGCTCCTGCTCTTTTTCCATGAATACAGCACTTTCAGTTGATATATTTGTCAGGAATACTGACTTGTTGCCAAAGTTTGCATGTGACAACAGGTTGACGAAACTAGAACTTTTGCTACCAATGGGACTAGTATAAATCAAATCATTGATACTTGAAGTATTAGCCTCTGAATGTGTATCATCTTCAGAGGTGGCTAGAACTGGAAAAGAGGCTGACACGGAGGGTTTTAAACTCTCAGTAATGCTCGAAGAAAATCCACTAGTACCTCTATTACTACTCTGCAAAGAGCTTTTACTTCCATCTATTATCGGTAATCTTCGCAGACTTGGTTTTCCTTCTCTTTCTGAATTGACTGAAATCATGCCAATGAATTCTATTAAAAGGGAAGATTTCAAAGGGTTTTAATTCAGATACACAATTAGCAAAAAGGCCATGTCAATTAATTATGCCCAAATCAAGATAGCAGCAAATACCAGTGAAAAGATGTTAGTAATCTACAGTTCCCAGAAGATAATTACATAGTTATGAAGAGTAAATTCTGATATTATCATATGTTACACCATTTTTTCATGAACTACTAATTCCTGAGTAATGTATGAGTTAGTGTGACATATATTTCATTATTAACTCAAGAGGACTTTTAAAAATGGCATAACTTTTCATGAAGCAGTTACTCAATTATCCAGAACTAGAATTTAGGAAATGCATTAGTTAAAATTAGAATTTAAGAGGTGCTCTAAGTAAAAACTTTACCAATAATTCTATGCTACACCATATCAGATGTTGAGTAAGATGTGTTATTAATATATTAGTAACACCTCAGAGGGGTGTACTTACAAATCAAAGCTATTTAGCAATAGTAAGTCTATTGAAGCAAATATTCTTAATTTCAAACTTACCTTTAGCATGACGTTTCATTTTAATATCAAGACGAGTCACTGTACCATTAACAACAGTTATCTTCCTCCTTTCAGTGTTGTACCTGACAAGATGGGCATAACATCAGAATAATAATTGCTTTCAAGAAAATTTATTTATAAAAAAAATTTTATTAAAAAAAAAAAAGACAGCAAATTCACTTCTTTACTCAGTTTCATGCAGACAAAAATAGAAATCTTTATGATACAATTCACTTTTTAAATACCACTCCCTTATGACTGCAGTGTTTTTCACTTCTGGCAGGACAACTGTCCAAACTAAAAACATAATAGTATCATTTAGGTTGAACTGTCTCTTCACCCATCCCTTTAGGGTGGTTTGAGCATCTATAGTTTTCCATTCAGTGTTTTCCACTTCAGTAGGGAGGCAGAGAGTGACACATAGTTGAGAGGTAAGATTTTAAAATTAATTTTAAAAATGAATTTTATAAAAAAAAAAATTTATTCCTTAAAAAATCTTAAATCTCGATTATGATAGTAATTGAACCAAGTGGGTGGGAAAAGTTGAGTGGACAAAATCAATAACCGTTAAGAAAACTAAAATTCCACCCGAGATAAGACACTACATACCTGATGAATAGCATCCATCTGCCGGAAGCCCTGCCAAGTAAGGGCTATTCATTAGATGGCAAGACCTCTGAACAATGCTGGATGTTCATTGTCAGAGATATTACAATTCTCTCTCTGATGCAAGTGAGACAAAAGGCCTTCTGCCTAGCCAGCAAAGCAGTGATAGTAAAAGAATACAGGCACTTATCTAATACAACATAAGTACCTTCATACTCTCCAAAACACAGCAATTTTCAACAAAATAGGAAAGATTAGAGTACAGCTACCCTAGACATTCAGGCTATGAGTTTCCCTGCCATAATGAGGGGCAAAAGAGCTCTGCATGATTCATACTGACTTTCCACATCTTACAGATAGTACAAGGCAAATACAAAGTCACACCTCCACTGAGCTGCACTGATAATCTTTTTTAGAGAAAAATTCTTAAGGAGACTGAAAGTGGTTAATATTGTTCACAAGTTGTGAAAACTTACTTTCAATAGAGGTAGAAAAGTAGTCAAAGTTAGTGTATAACTCCCTCACCAGAGCCTTAAACCGACAAGACATGGCATTTTTTTTACAAGTGTGTCAGGCTTCCTAGGATGCAAAAAAGGTTATTAACATTTTGTTTGATTTCCCTAGTCCTTTGCAAATATATTGAAAGAGCTTGGACTGGATACACAGAAGTTTCTTTCCCATCTGACATCACAAAAGTGATGCAAAGGATGCAACTTAAAAGTTATCTTAGCCCTGAAAAGGGGATAGGAGAGAAAGGACTGCCCCTTGAGTAGTACAGCCCACATGGCATGAGAAAGCCTGAAGTTTACTTACTCATTTTGCCACCCAAGACCACTATTCCAACGTTTATAACTGCCTACTTTAGTTCAGACACCAAATATGTCTTCAACTATCACCTTAAACTAAATTCAAGATAGTTTCAAAGTTATTTTACAACATTAGCCTTCAAAATATATGTAGTATACGTGCTACTGTACATATGTAGCCTATTAGCCTATGGATTACAGCTAGAAGCCTACAATATGCATGCTCATGTGGGCCTCTTTTCTTCACAACACGTTAATATATTACACGTAATAACATTCGTCAGACGTTTAGGCTTCTTTCCCATAAGAGTAAAAGAATCGGGGCTTTTGGATGCCACATAATTGACTCGTTTATATGGGTACAATTTGAAGAATGCGGCAAACACAACTTCAATAACAACATAAAACGTGGGCAGGCCAGTGTCGCCAAATGGGAATGACAATTTCTAGCTAGATTTTGCTCCATAAAGTGCTAAAAAATTTACATCATACACAACAATGCCACCTAGCCAATTTCAACCGATTGCTCTCTTTTTCCATTCAAACATGTTTCTAACATACACAGTGTACTTGTACATTACGTTACATGATTCCTAATAATTTCGAAACTTATTCTGCTCAATTCCTAAAAATGGTTTTGCTAGATTTTGTTCTTTTTCTTACATGATATATCAAACATAGTAGAATAAAAGAAATATTAAACTTAACATTACAAAGTTTTGATGTCAAAATACGTATGCTAGATGTATTTGAAAACAAATGCATGCTAGATGTATTTGAAAACAAATGCAAGTTTTCCTACCAGATGCTGGATTAAAAATTTTCTAGCTAATTACCTCAAGAAAATGAAAGCTAGCATTAAAAATGCGAAATTGGTAACACTGGACTCAACAGATCCATGTTAGTAGTACAAATGATAGTTATTGTATCATTAAAAATATCAAAATAAATGAAGTCGCAAAGATGATTCTATTCATGTTTTTCTAAACACGTAGCCTAAAAGGAAACACCTTATTTTGTTTGTTTCATCGTGCCACAAACCCCTGACAATGCAGAGTACATATGATCATTCTAGACTATTATTTACTACCAGAATAAAAATGATATTGTGTATTGAAAATGAATGTTACGTATATTCCCAAACATTATTACTACCATGACTAGTACTATTACAATTTCGAAAGACAATCTTGCTGTGAACGCTACCATAATTTGATTTTCATATACGTACGCACATTTTGCTGGCTGGCTTCACATAAATAAAAGTTGATTTCACTGATATGAAATTATTCCACGAATAGCCTTTTTATTATGAAGATATGACGATAATATAGAAAGTAAAATGGAGAGAGAGAGAGAGAGAGAGAGAGAGAGAGAGAGAGAGAGAGAGAGAGAGAGAGAGAGAGAGAGAGAGAGAGAGAGAGAGAGAGAGAGAGAGAGAGAATTCTTTCTTCAGATCTCCATTACATGAAGAATGAGTAAAAATGTATTTTATTTTAACCTTTGGAAGCCACCATTGAATATCAGCAGAGAGAGACTGTTGCCTGATTTGGTTGTAACATTGACAGTTATCCATTAGCAAAAGTTGAATAATAGTTGCGTATTGAGAATAATGATAATTTTAATAAAACTGTTGTTTTACTGTGTCTAATCATATTGCACGTATTATTACCATATTATAGTACTATTATGATATGAAAATAGCAATCTACCATTTGCATTCTGGTTTTGTTCTACCATTTGCATTCTAGTTTTGTTTACATTCTTAAAATAATCAACTGATGTCGTTTTACCAATATCATCACTGTTTTTAGTTGCCGAATGGAACTTAATTCAGAGATATGCCTATAATATATAAAGTGAGAATGGTTTTATTACCTTTATTGTCAGTTAATATCATAATGTGAATCTGTTCATGTATGTTGGTGGTTATCGCACTGCAACTAGGTTTAGCCTACCAATGAACATCATACATATACCTTGAATATGCTATTTATTATGAAGATATGCCAATAATATATAAGGTGAGATTAGTTTTATACCTTTATTGTCAGTTAATATCATAATGTGGTTGTTTCATGTATGTTGGTGATTATCGGACCGCGGCTGAGGCTTAGCCTACCGATAAACATTCCATACGCAACGCGTTTGTCCCGCGATGCTGTGATTCATACCAGCGATATAGCATGAGAAGCGGTTCAAGAAAAAACCCGTGAATGACTGATTTCGTGATTACTGATCCGCGATTAAGTGATGCCCGACTGTACTGATATTTTCCAGTATAGCAAGATGATTTTGAAATTATATTTATTGTACAGATACATATTTTAGGACTGTACTATTGTTTAGAGCAGGGCTCTCCAAACTATGGCCCGCGGGCCACATCCGGCCCGCCACATAATTTCATCTGGCCCGGCAAACAAATCCCTGTGTGGTGGCCTTGAAAAAATAATTATCGCACGACTGGCATCAGAATGTGAATGGATTTGGAAATTGGCATTTTTTGCAGATATGACAGGTCATATGAATCAATTGAATCTGAAGCTGCAAGGCAAAAAAAATTTGATCAGTGACTACTTCATTCATGTCAAGGCATTCAGAATAAAACTTGCGCTACTTGAAGGCCAGGTGAAAGTTACGAATTTTCCTCATTTTCCATGTTGTGAAAAATTTCATACAGAAAGTAAAGTTGAATTCCCTTCTTCATTTGCAAACAAAATAATTTCAGAGTTGAAAAAACAGTTTCAAGAGCGATTTGCTGACCATGATGCCAAAGTAAATGAAATCAGGCTCATTCATAATCCATTTGACTGCAATGCTGAAAATCTTCCAACTCAATTTCAAATGGAAATTATTAATCTCCAGGCAGATGCAAGATTGAAGGATAAGTATAGAGAAGGAAATCTGATTGCGTTTTATAAATGCCTGCAGCCAGACCAGTTTCCAAATTTGATAAACTTTGCTTGTAGTATTGTGTGCATTTTTGGTTCAACATACTTGTGTGAACAAACATTTTCCAAAATGAAGTAGTATGTGAAATCTAACTATCGAGCAAATTTGTCCGATGATCATTTGAAATCAATTCTTACAATTGGCTCATATAATCTGGAACCTGATTTCAATGAAATTTTGAAGTCAAAACGTTAGTATCATTCGTCACACTAATTTGGTTGCATAAAACTAAAGGCAGGAATCTATTTAGTTTACCCTGATTTTTTCCAACAAGATATGCTTTAATTTTTCCATGTTTATACTGTAATATTTGAGGAAATTAAATTACTGACACTGATTTTTTTCCCCTTTGGCCCGCATAAATGTTGGAAATATATAATGTGGCCCTTACATTGAAAAGTTTGGAGACCCCTGGTTTAGAGTATATCTAAAATATGTGGGTTGTTTAGAACGACGGGACATGTGCACACTTCCAAACAGGTAGGCATGTTACGTCGCATTAGTATTTTTGTGATAACATACAAATACAGTTAACATAAAAATTATGAAATACAGTAAATTCTTAGTTTACATTGTATTGTGGTTAGTCTCTCTCTCTCTCTCTCTCTCTCTCTCTCTCTCTCTCTCTCTCTCTCTCTCTCTCTCTCTCATACAGAATCCATTTAAATATACTGTATTGATGTAAGTAATCACAATATAATTATTTGAAATCTATGCAAATTTCTTACGATTGTGGCAAATTTTTTGTGACGACATATAATTCTCTCTCTCTAAAAGACAAAAATATACTTTCATTACCGAATTTTGCTGTATTTATACACTAATATTATAGTACAGTACTGTAATTTGCACAATAAAAAATCCTTACCATAAATGTACCGTTCATTCACGAAATATATAAAGTTTTGTGCTTCAGCATTAACAGGAAAGATTCTCTCTTTCTCTCTCTCCTGTATGTCAGTACTGTACAGTACTGTACTGTACACATCCTTTTAAGGGAAAATAATATCAATTATTGTATCATAAACATAAAAAAAACACAAACATAAACAAATCCAACAAATTCAAACAGATCATGGAGGATGGTTGCCATATTTTCTGCTTTGTCTGATTTATTGTACAGCATTTTATTACAGCACACAAAAGAATAATTTATAATTTTATCACGTTGATGTCTCTCTAATCATCATAAAATATATAAAAAATCTGAATTTCATAAACAGTAGTGCCTCAGGTTATGAAATTAATCTGTTCCAAAGCGGCCTTCGTAACCTGATTTTTTTTTATCCAGAACAACATCTTACATGGGTTTGATGCAGACTCCAAAACTAAAAACACCTGAGTGCGGCAGGTATTTGAGATGGGAGGCGGCATAAACTTATATCTCTTGCAGTGGAAGGGTTGGTTGGATATGGCTTCACTGCCAGTCCTGGAATTGAAGATGTTGATGATTTGTGCCCGTCGGCCAGCAATTCTATTATCGCCGAATAAATTCCCCTTCGGTTAAAAATATATGAAAATATATGAATTCCGAGGTAGAGCGAATTGGATATTAAAGAACATTTGTAGCTCGATATATGTATATGAATCACGGTAATGTGATATGACTTATATAATGACTACGTACGGGCAAAAGCACTACCATGCTACCGAGGACGAGATGGGTTTGATGCAGTCTCCAAAACTAAAAATACCTGAGCGTGGCAGGTATTTGAGATGGGAGGCGGCATAAACTTATATCTCTTGCAGTGGCGGGGTTGGGATAAGGCTTCACTGCCAGTCCTAGAATTGAAGATGTCGATGGTTTGTGCCCGTTGGGCGGCAATTCTATTATCGCTGAATAAATTCCCCTTCGGTTAAACATATATGAAAATATATGAATTCCGAGGTAGAGCGAATTGGATATTAAAGGACATTAGTAGCTCGATATATGTATATGGATCACGGTAATGTGTTTTGACATTTATATAATAATTAATTATTATTATATTAATATATATTATATATATTATATATATATATATATAATAATAATAATACATACATATATATATATATAATATATATAATATTATTATGTATATATATATATTACTTATAATATATGCATATATATTATTATCTATATATATAATATATATATATATATCATATATATATATATATATTATAGATATATATATATCTATATTAATATATATATATATATATATATATATAAATCTATATATTATATATATAGATACATATATTATATATATATATATATATATATATCTATATATATTATCTATATATATATATATATATCTTATAATATATGATATATATAATCCTCGATATATATATATATATATATATATATATATTATAATATTCTATCAATATATATAATATATATATATAGATATATATATATATATATATATAATATATATATATAAATATCTATATATATATATTATATCTATATATGATATAGATATATTATATATATATATATATTATATATATATATTATAATATGTGTGTATATATATATAATATATGTATATGTATATATATATCCAATATATATTATTTTTAATATATTAATTAATATTATTTATATAAATTATTTATTTAGAATATATAACATGATATATATTATATTATTATTATTATATATTATACTATATATATAATATATCTAAATTATATATTATACATATATATATATATATATATATATATATAATATATATATATCTATATATATATATATATCGTATAATATATATATATACATATACACTGCAGTCAAAATAATTGTCGCGTTTCAAAAACGACAGTTTTTTTTGCCGCGAATAAGGCGACCCCATATCTATGGGGAAAAAAATCGGCTGGGAGAAACTGACTAATTGGCAACACAACTGAGTCATTTGTCTCACTCACAGCGTGGGAAAAAGTAACCAAAAGTTATCGGTCAGTGTTCTTAAGTGATTTATGAACAGTAGACATCGATCGTGACCTGCCTGATTTTTTGGATCACGCTTCCAGAATTTTCTTGTGAAAGTGTGTGTGTACGCTAGTGTACTATGTCTACATGGGTATACCTCATTTGAAAATCGTGTACGAGTTGTGCAGTTACACAGTGAAGGTTATAAAACTGGCGAAATTAGCAAGAAAATTGGTGTAAACCACGAACTGTGCAGCGCATTTTAAAAAATACCACGACAATGGACACCAGGAAGTACCTCGTGCTTCTACAAGTTCTGGGAGGCCACGTATTATTAGTAACAGGGTTTAAGAGTTGCTGGGCAGGATATTGAAGTCATCCGACCCTTACTGCCAGAGAACTTAAGGTTGCAAATCCAGATATATTGGCAGGAGCTTCTGTTAGGACCATACAGCGGCGCTTGAGCAAGGACTTGAAATATTCAAAAGTGAAGGCGCGTAAGAAGCCGCTGATAACCACTAAACAAAAGAAGACTCGACTAAATTTTGCACGTTCTTACAAAGACTGGGCTCTGGCAAAATGGCGTCAAGTGCTATGGAGTGACGAAGCAGGTTTTTTTGTTTCGGACAATAAGGGAAAGTGTGTGTGGCGAAAGTCGAACATCAGACCCGCTGGACCCCAAGTACCTTGCCACGTGTGTGAAATTCCCTTCTTATGTAATGGTATGGGGTTGTTTTGGTTATGGTGGTAAAGGTAATTTAGTAATATTACCTCGTAACAATACTGTTAATAAGGACTCGTATTACACACTGTTGAACGAGAATTTGGAGGAATCTTTTGAGCTCAGTAAAACAAGTATTTTCAGCAGGACGGAGCGCCTTCGCATACTGCGAAACAAAATATTAATTGGTTCAAGGACTGTGGAATTGATTTTAATACAAGACTGGCCAGGTAATTCCCCAGATATTTCGCCTATTGAAAATCTTTGGGCGATTATGAAAAGAAAATTACAGGACGTTGACACGACAACAACTGAAAAGTTAGAGACAGAGTTGAAACGTATCTGGGACAACCTTGACGAGAAGCTCCTGCAAAAACTTGCAGATTCCGTCCCCAATAGGCTTAAAGAAGTTCGGAAACGTCGGGGAATGCCTATTAAATATTAGGCTAGGAGTTGGTGAGTGTTAACCTATTTTTTTTTTTTTTTATTACTAACCATTGATTTTTAATTAATATTTTCTTTTCCGCAACATGTTTTTTTGCTTACGAATCGCTACCACGACAGTTTTTTTGACGGGTACTGTACATACATTATACATATATATATATATATATATATATATATATATATATATATATATATATATATATATAATATATATATATATATATATATATAATAGTATATTATATATATATATATTATGTTATATATATATAAGAATATATATATATATATATTATTATATATATTATATATATATTATATATATATATATATATATATAGATATATATATATATATTATATATATGTATGTATTATATATATTTTTTATATATATATTACATTATATATATATATCTCATATCTTATATATTATACTATATATATATATATATATATATTATATATGTAATATATCCTTTGATGGTAAAAAGAAAATATTAATAATAATCTATTCCATCATTCCATATATACTACCTATTATATGTACTGTCTTATACTTGATGTAAAAATCATAGGTTTTTTTTTGTTCTCCTTTGATGGAAAAATGGAAAAATCTCTCGAATCTTCATCATTCCATACAGAATCCATTGATATGTAACGTACTTCCTACTCATGTCTCTGCTCTCTCATCTCTCTCTCTCCTCTCTCTCTCTCTCAATCTCTCAAATGGTATATAAACTGTCTCCAAAAAAACTGCTGGCAGTTTCATAATTTTTCGTTCACCTGCCTGACACACGATTCAGGCCTTATTTATCTATTTTTATTTTTAACGATGGAAGAAATCATACGGAATGACGTTAAAAACAGTCACTGACATCTTTAGAACATTATATTATGTTATTGTGTAAAACTATTTTCCATATAGCAAAATTGACGTGAACGAAACAAAGTGATAAAAATGTTATATCACAACCACTGATATACATTACCAAATACATAGGAGACACACCTATCACTAGTAATATTGCATAAACATAATCTTTACATTATCATTTCAATATTAAGTTGAAGGTAGTTGAACTATTCCATTTGTTAAATTTAGAAAACATTAGCATCTCATTAAAAAAAAACTAACCTAACAGTGTGAACCATGCAACCTCACTATTGCTTTTGATGTCATTACATGCAACTGAAACTAATGTCAATGTGTCATTTATCGGTCTAAGAAACATCCCTCAATGAGCGAGAGAGAATTATTGCACTGCATTTGGTCAAGTTCCTGTTGGAGAGATATCAAGAAAGCTTAATAAACCGGAGAGAATCATACATAGATGAATCAAATTGTTTAAAGAACAGCAAAGCTTAGAACATGGGCCTAGAGGTGGAACACCTCGAAGCACCACAAGAGAGCAAGACAACACAGTAGTGTAAATGTTGCTAAGCAACATTTATTTGTGAATTTTGAATTCTAGTGCCTCGTCACGATATTGCTGAACCAGGAATCATGACTAGCTCTATGCTTATGACTGGTGTCTGATGAATACTTTAGATGGGAGGAAGAGATTGTTAAATCTACACTTGAAATCTTTGATAGGTGTATAATGAATAAGTCTAATGAATAAGCAAACTTATCTTTGATGGATGAGAGATTCAGTTGGCTTACTCTTTTTGTTTTGTTTTTTATCGGTGGCCAGTGAATACCACGGATAGGGAGGGAAACTGTTTCAATGATGCATGCATTTTCTTTTCTTCAAAACCTAAAGAATACATTTTATTGGGAGATACTTTATTAACATTGGCCTAATCCCTCCATCACTCCTATACACCACCTCCGCTCTCTGCTACATCTCAGGCGACTCGATCCGACTTCTCGCTACGATCTCCATGACGTGAAAGCGTCACTAATGATAATGGTTATTTTAAAATTCCCTGCACCGACAACGGACGCCTTAAAACGCATGTTTATAAAATATTTTCTGTTCAAAGAAACTTTATCTTTCATTCCCAAAAATATGTGCATACACTCGTCGTTACACCCTATATGATTGATGATTGTTGAAGCCGTCAAAGAGCAACCCTTGATTAAAGCAGTAGGTTTTTCTTGAAAAAAGGGGAAAAAAAAAAAACATATGAAACAGACTTAAACGAGAACGTCACCTTTCATATTTCTTATCCTTTCAGCTATTATAATATGCTTATGGTAGTAGGTATAGGTATATATGTGAAAATAATTGTAATTAATTTCTATTTAGAAGAAATGTATAGCTACAGAAAGATCAACCTAAAAAACTTTAATGAAAGTAAGCCTTTCTTAATGTATTCATCAGTTTTGACTTCCACAGCTTTCCAAAGTGTCCAAATGAAACAGGATGATATGCAAGGAATTTGATAAAAAATAAATGACTGAATTATATTAGTTTGATTTTTTTATGACTGCTTTTTGACTTTGAATATCTAGGTCTGAGTAAATTATGTTAAGCAATTATGAAAAGGATAAGAAGAAAGCAAACATGGCTAATAAAACAAGAATAACGGGAATAATTGAATAAAGCAGATTAATATAGTATATACTGTCGATATAAATATTCATATTACGTATCCGAGAGAGTATACTGCTGAAAATCAGAAGTCTAATTTAGGCCCACTAAATGTGTCATGCAAATTACTTTATTGATCAAAGGACAAAATTAGTTTAATTAAACATCATTTTCAAAGAATTGTAATGCCTTGATGTATTATTTATCGGCTGTAGGAGACGAAATGACAACACCCCAGTGCAGTACGATACGTTGTGTCAAGACTCGAGCAGCAGCGAAGCCAACTTCAGAATGCTTAGGTATGCTGTCACGATCTAGAGTTGAGAATAAAATTAGAAAGCGTAGACCCATCGATATATATTTTCCTTACTTTGCAAAATAATTATCTTTAATACGTTGAATAAGTCTACTCAATTCTAATGTAATCTATTTCAAGTATAGCACCTTTGAAAGGAAATGTTATTTATTGTTAAATAAATAATCTGGCCCCTGCATATGGCAATATTTCCATAACGAACAATGAATTAAGAAACTACGCCAATTCACCGTTGGCCGACAGTACATATCCTTTAATAAGAAAAAACAGCAGCAAAATATCAATGAAACATTACTTCACTTACAGAATCCATTTACAGTGTGCTTAGACTTGGATGTAAAGACAAAGCTCCCTCTCTCTTATATTTCAATTAAAAAATACAGTAATTAGTGAATAAACAGTGTTGTGCTATGAAAAAAAGTGAAATTAGTGACAATTTTAGATATGCACTGGCCCAAAAAAATCTGCAAATTAGTGAAAGTTTTAGTGAAAGTTCCCCATGTTAAAGTGAATGTGTTCCACAAAAATCTACGACAAAGTGGACCACAGAAATGTGAAACGCATAAAACCAGGGGGGGACACTGTACATAGGTGGTGCCAGGTGAGCTAGGAGCTTGGGAACTAGTGGGAGCTTGGCACTAAATAAGGTGAAATGATTCACAATTGTACAACATCCTAGCACAATGGTCAGGCTAACCACCTCTGTGTTGGTCCAATTTCAGCATAAATACTGCCAAAGCAAGTACGTACTGGAATCTGAGTTGTTGTTCATGCATAGTTCATGGCTGTCGAGAACGTCTTCTCTGTTAAACCCGTCACAACTAAACATTCTTTCCTGCTACACTGTACCCCTATACTTAAACAATTCTGGAAAGGAAAGGATGATAAGCAGTCCCTGGTTATCGGCGGGGGTTCCATTCTGATGGTTTTATGATAAGCAAAAATCGTCAATATATTCGAAAATCCGCGATTTATGGGGCCGATGGCACCGATAACTGGAGTTTCGCTCCAATAACTGGTTAGTGGCACTTCTGTTAGGTATTTATTAGCACCATAACTCTATAATCAGCCGATACCTTGAAATCGGACCATTATGGCGCCAAAACTGCCTGGCCCGACAAGCGTTATAACCGAGTCCGCCGATAACCGGGGACTGCCTGTATAAGTGTTTAAATCTACTGTAAATTTGCTGCATAGTGAAATATATGATAAAATTGAATAAGAAATTAATAACAAAACAATAAAATACCGATCCTGAAATGAATTTCATTAACGAAAATATCGGCTCAGCAGTGAATGCAATGTTTATGTTATAATATGCCACTTGGTAAAGAAGAGTTAATCAATTGACTGGAATTTTGCTGTAGTAGTAGCAAACAATTCAAGTGTACTGCACTCAATAACAACAAAACAAGGAAAAACTCATTCTGAATGTTTCCAGCTTGAAGGCTACTCAATATTTAGCTTGAGTAAGTGTAATATATCACTGAAAATCAGTTGACCCTTTAACGCCGATTGGACGTATTAAACATCGATATAAATTGTCTGTTGGGTGCCGATTGGATGTATATACGTCGATATAAAAAAAGTTTTTTATTTTAAATTCGCGGAAAAATAGTTATAGGTCTACTAGGCGAAAACTTTTGAATCACGCGCCTTGGGGGATGCTGGGAGCCCACGCATCAAGGCGCTGTTTTGTTTACAATCGTTACGCAGGCACGCAAGCGCGAATTTCTTTCTCCTCGGACTAAAAAGCATCAGCTATACATCTCAGAAATTATTTCGTCACTTTGACATAATTTTTGCACCATTTCATATTAGCCATTACATGGAGTATTATATATGAAATTGTGTGCAATTTCATGTAAAATACAAAAAAAAACAACTCATGGTTGTAGCTTTTATCAGTTTTGAAATATTTTCATATAAATAACGATAAGTACCAAAATTTCAACCTTCGATCAACTTTGACTCTACCGAAATGGTCGGATTGATGGCAAATTTATGAAAAAAACTTTTTCCTTACGTCCACGCGGTAACTCTTCCGAAAAAATCATAAATTTTTTCGTCCGATTCTCGTAATGTTTGTACCTTTTAAATTAGTCGTTACATAAAGTTTTATGGATGGAAATGTATGCAATTTCATGTAGAATACAACAATAAACAACCCATGGTTGTAGCTTTTATCAGTTTTGAAATATTTTCATACAAATAACGATAAGTGCCAAAATTTCAACCTTAGGTCAACTTTGACTCGACCGAAATGGTAAAAAAACGCAATTGTAAGCTAAAACTCTTACATTCTAGTAATATTCAATCATTTACCTTTATTTTGCAACAAATTGGAAGTCTCTAGCACAATATTTTGATTTATGGTAAATTTATGAAAAAAAAAAAAAAAAATTTTCCTTATGTCCGCGCGGTAACTCTTCCGAGAAAAAATCATAAATTTTTTCGTCCAATTGTTGTAATGTTTGCACCATTTTAAATTAGCCGTTGCATAAAGTTTTATACAGTAGTACCTCGAGATACGAAAGGCTCAACTTACGAAAAATCCAAGTTACGAAAGCAAAGACAAAAAATTTTACTGCTCAACATACGAAAAGTTTTCAAGATACGAAAGGTTTCTGAAAGTCTGAGATTCGCCCCATAACAATTTTGAAACTCGCGCCGCACGCCGCCATCTTAGTTATAGTAGACTCGCCACCATCCTCCTGCTCTCCCATTGGTTCCTGATGCTAGCCAAGCCATGAGATCCTTCTCTAATTGGACAGCATCCCTCCCATCATGCATCTTCTATACATACGTACTACGTGTTAACGTGCTTTACCTCGGCCACTTCGCACCCGAAACTTTACCGTACGCAATCGGCATTCGTTTGCTCCAACGATTTCGTTTAGTAATGTTAGTAACGTTAGTGATTTCGTTGCAGTACGTACATATTATCGTGTTGTGCTACTTTATCGTGTTGTGAGAACGCAACTTAATTACGTACAGTACATAGAGTCATGGGTCCCAAGAAAGTTGCTGAAGTTCACAGAAAGAAGAGAATGCTTTCTATGGAGACAAAAATGGAGATAATAAAAAAGTATGAAGCTGGCTTGCGGTTGAGTGTGATTGCTAAGGAATACGGCCGAAATCCATCGACGATAGGCACCATCCTTAAGCAGAAGGAAGCCATCAAATCAGCTACACCTTCCAAGGGCGTCACTATTTTGTCCAACAAGAGGAGCCATGTGCATAATGAAATGGAAAGGCTGCTTCTTGTATGGATCGAGGACAAAGAAATTGATGGCGATACGAAAACCGAGACGGCAATCTGCCAGAAGGCCAGCGCTATTTTCGGCGATTTGATTGCCCAAGCCAAAGACGACGGCGGAGAGGGGACATCACCGGCAACCCCAGAGTTCAAGGCTTCTCATGGGTGGTTTGAAAAATTCCATAAATGGACTGGCATCCATTCGGTGGTGAAGAAATTGAAATTACGTAAACTATAAAAAAGTACAACGAAATGTAAAAATCAAAAAAAGACAAAATAAATTTTATTTTAAGTTTTTTTGTAAAGTTAAGTGTTACAGTTTTGTTAATGTGTTTTGTAAAGTTTAGTTTGTTTTTCTGACATTTTTTTATGTGTTTCGTAAAGTTAAGTGTACGTATCTGCCGTTTGTCCTCCTCCTCCTCCTCTGCCGCCACTTTCGGAGATAGCCTCACTCGAAAGGTAAGCTTAGACATTTTACGTTACAGTAATAATATTTCTGGTACACTAATATACACTTTATTTACAGGTTTGGATTTTTATTCTTAATTTAGGTATTGAATGGTCCAAATTGTTGTAGTATTTCATTGTTTATAGGTCAATTTAGCTTTATTATGAAATTTAATGGGGTGTTTTTGGAGGGCTTGGAACGGATTAGCCATTTTACATGTAAAATGTGTTCCAAGATACAAAAAACTCATTATACGAAGGCCGCCTCGGAACGGATTAATTTTGTATCTCGAGGTACTACTGTATATGAAAATGTGCACAATTTCATGTAGAATACAACAATAAACAACCCATGGTTGTAGCTTTTATCAGTTTTGAAATATTTTCATATAAATAACGATAAGTGCCAAAATTTCAATCTTCGGTCAACTTTGACTCGACCAAAATGGTAAAAAAACGCAATTGTAAGCTAAAACTATTACATTCTAGTAATACGTATTCAAATATTTACATTTATTTTGCAACAAATTGGAAATCTCTAACACAATATTTCGATTTATAGTGAATTAACGAAATAAAATTTTTCCTTACGTCCGCGCGGTAACTCTTACGAAAAAATCATAAATTTTTGTCCGATTGTCGTATGTTTGCACCATTTTAAATTACCCGTTACATAAAGTTTTATATATGAAAATGTGCGCAATTTCATGTAGAATACAACAACAAACCAACCCATGGTTGTAGCTTTTATCAGTTTTGAAATTTTTTCATATAAATAACAATAAATAGAAAAAATTCGTCCTTCGGTCAAATTTAACTCCACCGAAATGGTCAAAAACTGCAATTGTAAGCTATAACATTTACAGTCTAGTAATATTCAATCAATTACCTTCATTTTGCAACAAATGGGAAGTCTAGCACAATATTTCGATTTATGGTGAATTTTTGAAAACATCTTTTTTTTATGTCCGCGCATTACGAATTCATGCATCATTTTGTGATAATATTTTCTCTGTTGCCTTGATTGTTTTATAATGTGTTATATACCAAATTGATCGCAATTTAGTGGACAATACAATGAAAAAAAATTAACTCGTTGGCTTTAACCGTTTTGCTCACAGCGTGATTTGTATACAATTATATATGAAATTTTTTTTCGCACTGTCATATACATATCCCAATATTTATAAATGATAATGACATTTTTTTTCATTTCTGATGGTTGCATACTAAACTTCAGGCAATGACAAAAAAGGAGCCAAAAATGAACTCTTAATCTTGAAAACTAAGTGTGCTGCGATTTTTTGAAAAAAACATTTTTTCCGCTTCGGCGCTCACTCGCGAACACCGCCGGCATACGGGAGACGATTTTCAAAATACCGCTTCGGCATTTAAGGGTTAATAAACCAGCATAAAATAAACAAATCTGCTGCAAATGCTCGATGTTTACATTGGGCACAGCAAAAACTGAATGAGGTTGTCTGTGGAGTCATTCCTCATACTCTTGTTAGTGAGGAGGACTGGTCACCTGCACTGAACACTGAAAGCACTACCACAGAATTTGAATTTACACTGCCTTGTGAGTGGAAACCATATCTGTGTAATTATTTGGTAAGTTACTTATACAGTATAATATAATGGATCTTATGAGAAAATCTACCCTCTATCATTAGCTTTGTCTGTGACTACTTGGCTCAAGTTTGACAAGTGTTAAAAGTGAAACAATCATTGATGAACGCTCTAAATAATTAATAATCCCCCCCCCCCCCCCCGGAGAGGAGGAGAATGGGATCTCAATGATAGAGGGAAAGGACCTAAAAAATTGATTTGATCATCAAAATAATTATATTTGAGGCAAAACTTATCCTCTATCATTAGCTGACCCCAACACTGGGTGCTGGAGGGTAAGATATTCCCTATAACTAAATTATTTGATATTGGAAATATCCTTATCACTGCTTACCTGATGCACATGATCCCATGGCAAGTTCTTGTCAGGTGAGGATCTTCATCAGGTGAGGTCCACTATTGCAAGGTGTAATGTGGGCCCTGAATATAGCAATTGGTTGAGATCGCTCAACACAGAAAGGCAAGTTTGGCCTCTGTGCCTCAGGCATGCAGAGCTGATGGGAACTAAAACCACAAATAAACATGATCCCTAAAGTTACCACTTCACTAACCAAGTTGCTGTGGCACCCCACACACAAAACAACACCAACAATTTTGCCTAAAAAAAGGGCGATTCTTGATCAGCTCAGGGTACCTTTCTCCATTAGGAACCATGGCTTGGCAACACAACTCAAACATATATCCACCCTAATGAACTTTGTTAGTCCCTATCTAAGAGAAACAAGGCAAATACAACTAAGCATGATAGTGCAATCAGAAGCAGAGTATGACAACATAGAATGTATGAACTCCAATACTACATAAGGTTCCTCATTACCAAGGATGGGGTTGATAGTGAAAACCTATGGTACAGGCAATCCCCAGGTTACGGCGGCTCCAAGTTACAGTGTTCTAAACTTAGTGCTTTTTTAAATACAGGCAGTCCCTGGTTATCAGCGGCCTCGGTCATTGGTGATCTGGTATTAAGGTGCTTGTCTAGCACAGAAAATCAGCAATTTTTGGCACCGAAATGTGCTTATTTCCGGTATTAGCGCCGATTATAGAGTACTGGCGCTGATACTGTATATACTTGAGAAGCTCATCTTCCCCAGAAGTCAGTCTCTCTAAAGCAGGGATAGAGAAAACTCTTGGAAGAGTTTTAGCCTTGACATCATCTTAGCATGAAAGGATGCAATAAAAAGATAGTTCTGCTCCAGTACATGAGCACCTTACTAACGATTATATCGCATGTAACCCATTTACTCTTAGCAGAAACCGAGGATACCAGAAAGAGTTCTATGAAAGAGCCTTGAGAGAATTCTCTTCTTGGGTAAAAAGGAAGTCCCCTTATTAAGTCTTATGTTAACAACTAGGTTCCTTAAAATAGCTTAGTAGCACCTTCAGCAATCCAGCTGAAAAGTATGAACAGTTTTGCCTAAGTCTGCATGGATTTATAGCCTTGATGGAGGAAAGACAATGCTTTGGCATCTCTCAAGAAGTGCAGCCTCTTATACATTATTAATATTGTTAATTTTGGCGTGAAGACAGGGACTGCCCTTGGACTTGTACCGTAACCTATACAGTTCCCGCAACATTTAACAAGAAATTAGTGGACTTTCCTCTTGTCAATAGGAAAGGGCTCCTAGATGACAAAAGTCTCTGGAGCTGAGGAGCTACACGACAGTTCCACGCAGTTAGGACTGTGGATATCTGTCTATGCGCAAATTAACTAATTCCTTAAAACTGAGGGGATAGACTAAATGCTTGTCTTCCTGAAAAGGAAGCAAAGGAGAATGCTGTAAGGAAGAGCAAGGCCAATAAAAGTCCTCTTCCTTAAGGACAAAAGTAGCCCCAGAACCAGATGGTCTCATACTTCCTGAAGCCTCATGTGGACTCACTGATGCTAACGCCTGTAAGGACTTGCTAATGCCCGTGCAGATTCTCTAATGCTCATGCGGACTTGCTGATGACAGTGCAGACTTGCTGAAGCCCATGCAGTCTCGGTGACTCCTGTGTAAACTCACTAATCCCTGTGGAGACTCACTGCCAGCCATGTGGACTCATTGACAACCATGCAAACTCGCAGACAGCAGTGTGGACTCACTGATAACTGGGCAGGCTCACAGACAACTGTGCAGACTCGCTGCCAGCTGTTGTGTAGACTTGCTGCCGGCCATGCAGACTCGCTGACAACTGTACAGACTTGCAGACAACCGTGCAGAATTGCAGACAACCATGTGGACTCGCAAACAACAGTGCAGGCCTGCAGACAATCGTGCGGACTCAGACATCCATGCAAACTTGATGCTGACTATGAGGACTTGCTGATGCCTCACATAAACTCGATAATGCCCTGCGCGGCTTCCATGACACCTTGTGCAGACCAAAGACATATGTGGAACTGTACATGGACTCAGTGAGTTGTGGAAACTGACGGACTAATGGGTGAAGCTTGAAATGGCCTAAGCTTGAAAAAGTCCATAAAATGCACAAAAGCCTAGGCACAGACATAACAATGGCCTTGTCAAAAACAAACTTGTACCATCGCTGATAAAAGAGGGGAATTGAAGGAAATGCTTATGTACTCCTGATATCCTAACTACAGATTCAGGGCTGCTAGTGATGGCTGTAGGAACAATGGCAGCACTCACTACAGATCGCGATCAGTTATCTGGCTTGGACAAATTACTAAAATACATAACGGCAGGAACAAAGAGGTCCAGCACAAGATCTATTAAAGAAATAGATTACCATAGCTGCAATTATGCGACCGCGATCTAACTCTGCCCATGGCATAAGACAGAAGACACAGTTCTTTAACATCCTGGGATGTTAGTCCTTGTCTGGAAACTCCAGTATGGAGGAATTATGGAGTTCCATTTGATGTCTGTGTGTGTGTGTGTGTGTGTGTGTGTGTGTGTGTGTGTGAGAGAGAGAGGGGGGGGGTGTAATTGCTCTATGGATAGTTAACGACTGAATTGGCTGTTGGCGAGTTCTGGGTTGTCTGCTGATGCAGCTGGAGTTAGCTGTTCCAAGTTCTGTGTTTACGGTCAGTCTTTGGTGAGAGCTGATGATAGTAGTATCAGCAGCAGTCTATTGAAGGCACTGAAAGTCATTTAGGTTGTGTTGTTGATTTGTTGTTGGTTGTTATTAAGGTTGATGTTATTTGCTTTGGAGTTGTTGTGCCTGTGCTGTTGGATTTGTTGTGCTTGTGATTTTCTGTTGAGTTACTTGTGAGTTGTTATGGTTGAGGGTTGTTGTTGGTGAGCTGTTGTGATCCCTTGGTGTTGTTAGTGGGTGTGTGTGTGTGTGTGTTGCCTTTTTGTGTTGGTGGTTGGTTGTGCAGTGGTCTTTTGTTGTGGTTGTGTTCCTTGTTTGTTGTTGAGTTGTGGTTGAGTTCCTTGTTGTTTGCTGTGTTGTTGAGATGTGGTTGTGTTCCTTGTTTGTTGTTGCGTTGTTGAGTTGTGGGGTTGTGGTCCTTGGGTGTTGTGTTGTTAGGTTGTGGTCCTTGGTTATTGTGTTATTGTTGAGTTGTGGGTTATGGTTCTTGGTTTTTGTCTTGTGGTTGTTAGTGTCTCAGCAACCTCGACCCGTGGACAGCACAGCATAGCCCGGAGTATCTGAATGAAGTTGAGTAAGTACATGTGTTTTGAGAGTTTTTTGTTTTTGGGTTTGTGTAGGTCAATTGTCCTGCATGTATTCCGTAGTGTGAAGAAGAAAGTGTGACTGAGGGTGGGTTTGGCAGCTGGATTGTTTAAGTTTATGGGGGGGGGGGGGGGGGGGGGGGGGGGGGGGGGGGGGGGGGGGTGGGGGGGGAGATTTTCCCTGTTGTTTTTTAAGCTTGTGATCCCGCCACACCAGGAATAGTACTAGGCCTGTCAGCAGGAGTGGCAAGGTGACAGGCAAGACTGTATTCACAGAGTGGCCAACAGTAAGGGGAAACACTCTCCCTGCCAATGCACTGGTCACATTCAATACAAAAGACTCATATTGTTGCACAAAATTCAATTCTAGATTTAACTAAGTCAATATCTAATTGCATTAAATCTGGGCTACTACTCTGAGCTGACATTTGGGTGTGGAAGGATCTATATCCACTAGAAAAGACATTCTAGACTTACCTCTATCATCATGACCAGGTGTTAATTCTTTAAAAAAAAAACCTTGAATCAAGACTGTTCTGTTTACTCTCTTCTAAGTCTATCCTTCTTTCTAATTAGGCAACCATCTCTCCCAAAGACCAGTCTTTGCAATTATCACAAAAGTTGTCTGAATCACAATTCACCTCTCAATAATCCATGCATAGTTCATCAATTAACTCAATCTGGTCTTGCAATGGGTAAGATTGAGAAGAAGAATCCATACTGATAAAAACAGACCAAAATCCAGACAATCCATTCATTAACCAAGAAAATAAACCAAAAATTTTAGAGCACTTAGTCTAAACATTTGGATGTATTCTCCGGTGGAGAAGAATGGCAACCAAAACATTCACAGTCTTAACACCACCCTCAAAAGGGTAGGGGTAACTATTCGGAGTGTTCATTAACCATTATTTCAATTTTAAAATGTCGAACCTGATAAACCTGATGATAAGAGGTTAAGTTTTTCCTCAAAAATGTAGTTTTGTCAAAAAATAAATTTTTCCTACAAACCCATTTCTTTAATAGCCCCCTACACACATGTCCATTTCAAAATAAATTTAAAAAAACATGCAAAGGTGGAAACCCACGGCTGCATGTGGCCAAAGGAATTAGTATTCGTGCCCTATAACCCATGAGCTTTGAGAAAGCACCTAAAGACTGATTTACACGTCTGAACACTTGTTTTTCAGACACACAGTTACCATCAGATATAAATACTTACTCATATGCAAAAGAAACTTAAGGTTTCAACTGAAAAACCTGAATTGGAATATGTAACCTGAAGTACTACAAAGTTGGGGTAACTTGGGTGTGGGTATGAGCACCTGCTGGTGGACAACTCCTTAAGACTAGATCCACAATAAAAAAAATAAAAAAACAAGTGTGGTCTTGCTTAGGATATCATAAGAAATATTTGGCTGTATGATGGCGGATAGGGGCCCAAAATCATTGGCAGCAGGATGACGGATAGGGACCAGAAATCATCAGCAGAGGGTTAAGGTACTGCTCCCCCTGACTCTTTGGCTTCAACTTGGATGCATGGCAGATAACTTTTGTTAAGAACCAAAAGGTAGTAGTAAAGGTCAATGGCTATATTCTGCTAAAGCCTGCACGGTACAAGAGATCAGCTGCCTTTCAATGCAATTAGCCCATGAATCCCCCGTGGAGTCTGCCACACTAATGGACAAGCAAAATTTACAAACGGCCTGCAGACCTGGCACATGTGATAGTGCTGAGGATCTTCCAAGTTATTCAAATATATTAAGGATAACACGACAACAACTAATTAGAATGTAAAAATGCTGAAATTAAAAAGATAGAACAGGTGTAAGATAAATATGTATTGTTATGATACAATAAAGTTTTATGCATACTTACCTGGCAGGTATATATATAGCTTATCCTCTTGACGCACTGGCAGAATTTCAAAACTCGCGGCAACCGCTAGTACACTGGTAGTTCAGGTGATGGCCACCCCGCTCCCGTGGCGCTGGTACTTGGAACTATTCCCGTTTTCCTCAGATTTTCTCTGAACCCTGTCTCCTGAGGGGAGGGAGGGTGGGAATTTAATTATATATACCTGCCAGGTAAGTATGCATAAAACTTTATTGTATCATAACAATACCATTTTTATGCATGACACTTACCTGGCAGGTATATATATAGCTGATTGACACATTTGGAGGTGGGTCATAGACAGCAACATCGTCATAATTCAAAATTTAACCAAAATTTTTAGAACTATGTATTATGTTCCTTACCTGCTAAGGTAGCTGACTTCGTAGGTCCTGCCTCTTAGCCTGCTAACCTTAGTAGCTCTCAACTAGGACGTGACCTGTTTGTTGAGAAAGCTAACAATAAGGCCTGACAACTGGACGTGACCAATTCGTTGACAGAGAACCCTAGCCCTCATTCACCACGGGCATTCATGCTAGGAAAGTTAGTCACCTGAACCACACACACATATAATACACACTAATCACCAGACTGAGTTGGTCTTTAACCTCCTCAGACAACCATAAAAACACTATAACCTAATTAAAATAAAACCTAGCATGTTATTAGGTTATGGGGTGGAAACTCCTTTGCCCAGTACTGTACCTGAGGATACATACGGGCCTAACGTTTGACAATTATCAAAAGTTGTCTTCACGTCTCTAAGGTAATGCGAGGCAAACACAGAGTTTGTCCTCCAATACGTTGAATCTATAATGTCCTTGAGGGCTAAATTTTTTCTGAATGCTAAGGACGTAGCTACTGCTCTCACCTCATGAGCTTTAACTTTAATTACACCGAAGCATTCTTCTTGACAAAGCAATGAGCATCTTTAATGACTTCTCTTACAAAGAAAGCCATTGCGTTTTTAGACATAGGTCTAGTAGGATCTTTAACAGAGCACCACAGAGAACCTGAAGTTCCCCTAATGCCTCTTGTTCTTTCTACGTAAAACCGTAAGGCTCTTACTGGGCAAAGAACCCTTTCTTGCTCTTGACCTACCAGATCAGCCAGTCCTTCAATCTCAAATGATCTTGGCCATGGATGCGAAGGATTCTCATTCTTTGCTAAGAACTCCTGTTGAACGAGCAAACTGCTTTGTTGTGTTTCCAACCTATTTGCTTGTCAATAGCTTGCAGCTCGCTAATCCTTTTAGCTGTAGCTAAAAGCTACTAAGAAAATAGTTTTCTTAGTTAGTTCTCGCAACGGTGCATTGCCCATAGGTTCGAACTTATCCGTCTCCAAGAATTTGAGAACGACGTCCAAATTCCAAGAAGGGGTTCTGCACCGTCGATCCTTCTTTGTATCAAACGATCTGAGGAGATCTCTAGATCTGCGTCATTGGACAGGTTTAAACCTCTGTGTCTAAACACTGCAGACAACATACACTTATAGCCTTTAATCGTCTGATTAGCCAAACCTAGTTCTTTCTTCAGGTATAGCAGGAAATCTGCAATCTGAGTCACAGAGGTACTGGATGAAGAAATCTTCCGATTCTTGCACCATCTACGGAAGTTGTCCCACTTCGCCTGGTACACTTTGATAGTCGATGGTCTTCGTGCTCTTGCCACTGCCTTCGCTGCTTCTCTAGAAAACCCCCTCGCTCTGACAAGTCTTTCGATAGTCTGAACGCAGTCAGACCCAGAGCGAGGGTGTCTTGGAACCTGTCGAAGTGGGGTTGTTTGAGAAGATCTACTCTCGTGGGTAGACTTCTCGGGGAATCTACTGTCCATTCCAGTACCTCTGTGAACCACGTTTGGGCCGGCCAGTATGGGGCTATCAGGGTGAGCCTTGTTCCTCGACTTTCCCTGAATTTCTTCATTACCTTTCCTAAAATCTTGAACGGGGGAAAAGCGTACGCATCTAGCCCCGTCCAATCTAGTAGGAAGGCATCGACTGCGACTGCAAGAGGGTGGCCGGGATCGGAGAACAGTAGGTTCGGTGCAACCTCTTCGTCGCCGCGGTAGAGAAAAGATCCACTACTGGAGTGCCCCAAAGCTTCCACAGTCTCTGGCATACTTGACGATGCAACATCCACTCCGTGGAAAGCACTTGTCCGTCCCTGCTCAACAGATCCGCCCTGACGTTCTTCTCTCCCTGAATGAACCTGGTGAGCAGGGTGACGTTTTCTTTCTGCGACCAAAGAAGAATCTCCTTCGCCAGGTTGCAAAGAGACAACGAGTGAGTTCCTCCTTGTTTCCGTATATACGCCAGAGCTGTGGTATTGTCCGCGTTGATCTGCACTACTTTTCCGCTGATCCACGGTCTGAACGCTTTCATAGCCAAGAAGATCGCCATCAGTTCCTTCCTGTTTATGTGCCATGCCTTTTCTTCTTCGCTCCAAAGGCCTGACTCCTCCCGAGGGCCCAGCGTCGCTCCCCAGCCTGCGTCTGACGCGTCGGAAAATAATATCCGGTCTGGGTTCTTCTGCTGGAGTGACGTACCCTCTGACAACCTCTCCGGCACTAGCCACCACTTTAGTTCCTCCTTTATCTTTGGAGGAATTGGAAACCGGAAGGAATCTGGTTGCGATCTTCTTGGCCAGACTTCGTTCAGAAAGAACTGTAAGGGCCTCATGTGAAGTCTCCCTAGTGAAATGAACCGCTCTAGCGAAGAGAGTGTCCCCAGCAGGCTCATCCACTCTCTCGCTGAGCATTGGTCTTTCAATAGGAATTCTTCCACTTTCCGTATACACATGGTCTGCCTTTCGGGTGACGGAAAAGCCCGAAAAGTCACTGAGGATATCCGAATCCCCAAATAAACTATTTCCTGAGATGGATCAGTCGTGACTTTTCCAGGTTCACCATCAGACCCGCAGCTGCTGGGTTAAATCCAATGTTACATTCGTGTCCTCCAGACATTGCTGTTTTGATTGTGCTCTTATGAGCCAATCGTCGAGGTAGAGAGATACTCTGACTCCTGCCAATGAAGCCACTTCGCCACATTCGTCATCATTCTTGTAAAATTTGAGGCGCCGTGCACAGCCCGAAACACAGGGCTTTGAATTGATAAATCCTTCCCTGGATTACGAATCTCAGATATTTCCTGGACCTTGGATGAATTGGAATATGGAAGTACGCATCCTGAAGGTCCAGTGTTACCATCCAGTCGCCTGGTCGTACCGCTGCCAGTACTGAATCGTTCGTCTCCATCGTAAACTTGGTCTTTTCTACGAACAAGTTTAGCTGGCTTACGTCCAGTACCGGCCTCCAACCTCCTGATGATTTCGGTACTAGAAACAGACGGTTGTAAAAACCTGGGGATTCGCAATCCAGAACCGGTTCTATTGCCCCTTTTTCCATCATGGTGACGACCTGATGCCAAAGAGCCTCTCTCTTCTCTAAATCGATGTAGTGAGCCCCTAGGGCTCTCGGAGCTGTAGCGAGAGGTGTTTCTTGAGAAAGGGGATCTTGTACCCTTCCTGCGCTACCTTTACGGACCAAGGATCCGCTCCTTTGTTTTGCCAGACTTCCCAGAAGTCCAAAAGTCTGGCCCCTACACAAGTCTGGAGGACTTTTGACTCATTGTTTCGTTGAAGTTTTAGCACCTCTTTTGGCTGGTAACTCTTTTCCCTCTAAATGCTGGGTCGGGAGAAAGTCCTACCCCGAAAGGGCTGCTGTGCTGTCTTCGTATCTTTCGTAGTCTTCTTCATGACCTTAGAAGGTAAATACTTCTCCACAGATGACGTAAGAAGATCTTGGGTAGCCTTCTGAGTGAGGGAGAGAGATATGTCCTTAATGATCTCTTGAGGGAAGAGCTGTCCTGACAGGGGAGAGAACATCAACTCCGACTTTTGCGCGTTCGACTCCTTTAGCAGCGAACGAGCATAAGAGATGTCTTTTCTTCAAGACGCCTGCTGTGAATATTGAAGCCAATTCATTAGCTCCATCTCTCAAGGCTTTATCTATACAGGACATGATGCTTCTCGACAACTCGGATACTGACGACTCTTCCATCTCCGAAGTCCGAGCCAGGGCCCCCAACGACCAGTCAAGAAAATTAAATACCTCAAAAGTCCTAAAGATACCTTTGAGTAAATGGTCGAACTCGAAGAAGTCCACCACACTTTGGCTGAATGCAAAACGCATGTCTACGGGAGCTATCCACTATGTTGGAAAAGTCTCCCTGGGAGGAGGCAGGTACTCCCAGGCCAAGACTTTCCCCCGTAGCATACCAAACACCAGACTTCGAAGCCAACTTGGCCGGAGGAAAACAAAAGAAGTCTTGCCCGACCTTTCTTTCTTCCTTCTTCAACCACTCATTTACTCGTTGAAGGGCTTTGCTTTCTTGGCCGAAATGGACAAAGTCATTTTCAAAAACGACGATTTCTTGCTTTCTTCGTCTTTGAAAATTGCGACAAAGGCGATGGCGGGCCTGAAGGTTGAAAATCTCCTTCAAACAGAGAAAGAAGGCACTCTGTTAGCCTCTTGTAATCCGAAGAAGGCGCTTCCGTCTTGTCCTCTTCCGTACTCTCCGCAAATTCTCCTCCTGCGAAGAAATATCTTGAAAACCAAGATCCTGCTGATTCTCCCAATCAGAGTCCTTATGCAGCTGCTGTTTAGAAAGTGAATGTGGCACTGACTCCCTACAAAACTCCTCTCTTCCTTGTCGAGACAATGTTTTGATTGCGCCGCCTGCGTCCTGCGTTTCCTCCTGAACGTATGCGTCCACGCTGCGTCCATCACTTCTCCTCTTGCGTCCTGCGTCCTGAACTTCGTCCTTCTTACAGGACGCACTGCGTCCTGGATCGCGTTGTACGTCCTGCGTCCTCTTGGAGGACTTAACCGGGAGAGACGAGTCCTTACGTCTAACCGAAGGTTGTTCGGCGCTCTCCCATGATTGCACAATTACTGCCAATCTCTGCTGCATATCCCGCAGCACCTCCTTCGTCCCCGCCTCCTTACGAGACTCCTGATGATGAGGAGATCGAGGACGCACCGGGCTCACACGAGGCGGCGAGCGAACTTCCAGCCGACGTGAAATCCTCTTCCTTTTGATAGGATCATCTCTTCATCCTCCGAAGAAAAAATCTCAGGGCTACTCCACCCTTCCTGGTCGAAAGCCCTTTCCTCCTGTGAAGAGGACGGACAGTATGACCTCTTGAGAGGACGCGATACCTCCGCGGCAAATCGTCTGCTCCTTCCGAGGCCGAAACTATCCGAAGAGTAACGGGCACTTCCCAGTATCGCCTTTCCTATGGCGTACTGCGCAGCTGGGTACGTCTCAACAGGACTGCCTGAAGGGACGCCTGATCGCATGTCAACCCCTCTCGCCTCCCTTCGACTGTCGACATGCCTTCTCCCTTGGGTCTGGGAGCTTGACAGAGGTCTAGGTCTAGGAGCACGAGAGAGACGATCAGACGCCCCCTCCACAACACTGTCACCAAACACTTCCACTTTGTCCGTTAACCGTTTAATTTGGTCTCCCATGGACGCAAGGGCAGCGAACACTTTCACTATTTGTGGATCCGTAGTATCCTCAGATACAGCAACTGGAGCAGGAGAAACCTGGGGAAAAGGTGCTACATCTACATGTGAATGAGCTGGAGAAGACACATGCAAGGAATCATCCAAAGGTTTACTCGAAGATCCCGATCTTTCACTCCTAGATACAGATCTTCTAACCCGATCTTTTTCCAATCTCTCCACATACTTCATAAGAGCCTTCCACTCTTTCTCATTCAGACACTGACATTCATTACACCTATTGTCCCACGTACATACAAACTCACGACACTTCTTACAAATAGTATGTGGATCTACCGATGATTTCGGCAGTCTCACCTTACACCCTTCTTTCACACAAACTCTAAACATACTTCCTGAATCAGACATACTAGACAAATTCAAAACAATTGCGATTGCCACTCTAACTTCCTGAATACGATACCAATATCCAAAAGTCAGATAACGAGCAGGAAATTCCAACAGAGAACCAACAACGATGTTGCCGGTTCGGCTGGCAGAGAAAATCTGAGGAAAACGGGAATAGTTCCAAGTACCAGCGCCACGGGAGCGGGGTGGCCATCACCTGAACTACCAGTGTACTAGCGGTTGCCGCGAGTTTGAAATTCTGCCAGTGCGTCAAGAGGATAAGCTATATATATACCTGCCAGGTAAGTGTCATGCATAAATTTGAGAAATATAGATTGTACAACACTGCATAGGAATGGAGAATAGACATTGCAAGAGCTGATGGAATTGATAAAAAAGAATTTGAAGGATCTTAACACTAATTGCATAAACAGTGTTGTATGAGTAGTATAATGGGTTATGCATCAACAAAGGAACTCTGAATAAAAAATGAATTTCACATAGAAGTACAGAGCAAAAACAGGAGACGACTCCGAACACTTGAACGCGGACGTGACTGTGAGCACAATGGGGAAGTCAACTCATCTTAGGACACACAAAACCAGAGGCCTAACGATAGGATCTTAAGAGATGGTTCAGTAGCAGCTAAACCCATCAACTGCCAGTAGTAATCCATTTATGAGAGTGAAGGTTCTTATTCATATCTGAGCAAATGATTATTCATGTCAGAACAAATGAATTTTATTTAGAACTACAAAATATAACAGATGAAAAAGTAGAAAGAGGTATGAGAACTGATGGTGGTAATATGAATGCATAATTTGATAGGAAAATTGAAAGTATGGACAATGTAATGGCAAGGAAAGTCTTGGAAAGACTGTGAACAAGAACGGGGTAAAATTTGTCCATTTTTGTGCTGCCAATAATCTCATAATTAGAGGTACACTTTTGCAGCAAAAAGTAAGCTGTAACAGAAACCAAACAGATCAAATAGCCCATAATCAAGATAGAAATACCAAGAGCTATACATGAGAAGATGTTGGCAGTGGTCAACAGCTTGTCACTGCCATGGTAAAGCTATATGTAATTTAAAGTACCCAATATAAGTTCCTTGATGCTGAACATCTAGTCTTTTGCCAATGATGTCAAAACAGATATGCGGTTCTAAAAACCATACCTAAAGAGGTGAAGACCATTACTGAAAGATACGGCTAACAACAGGAATGTACTGTGAATTAATCTGTGAAAAAGTAGTGAGACATGAGGTCAAGGATAACTGGGATATTGCAACTTAGGTTAAAATAGAAAACAAAAGCCACAGGTACTGATAATAAAATTTCAGGGAAGAGAAGGAACACACAGTATAATGTATTAATTATTCACGTCTGGATAGTGAAGTTAAAACTGAAGAAGAGATGAGAAAGAACAACTAAACAAACAGCAAATGATGCTTACAATGCCATGCACTTACAGTATAGCATAGGTGTTGGGGTAACCAACAGGAATACTATTACTGAAAATCCATAGGTGAAACATTGGGGTAACCCACAAGACTATCAAAGAATATTCATGGGTGAAAAGAATATTATTAAAATACCCATCCAAGGGAGAGATGGGTCAATAATAACATCAAAAGAAGATGACAGACAACACGAATCAGAGATATGAAGGGTATAATTTGCATGATGAATCATAGGTTGAAGAAACTGTTTTACTGAACAAACTCATGGATTTCGCCCGGCCTTTAATTAATTTTTTATCTCTTCTTCGTATGTAATTCTCTCATGATTGAATTACCAATATGTAAGTGCTCTGGACTTGAAAGGTGGCCTTACTGATTTTTATATAATTTCTTTCATTTCATTATTATTTCTATTTTCATCTCTATTTCACTAATGAGTACCAATCAATCACCTAACTGTTAATTTTGGAGAAACTTAAGCAAGTGCATGGTGACAGTTGCCTCTTTCCAACTACTATAATGAAACATGGAAAGTCAGAAAATAGTCTTCACATCCTCTCTCTATGTAAAATCCATTTCCTCATATGACAAAAAACTAGTTAGCAAAATAATATTCCAGTAACATACCCACTACAATATGAGCCCTCAAAAACATCATAATACATTAGCTTCAAATACTTAAAAGTAGCACTTATATATGGTAAAAGTAATGAAAAAATATTGGAAAAACTTGAGTAGTTCATGTGAATAAAAATGAATACAATAGAGATATCAACTATAAGAATAAACTTACCCAAATCCTTGGGCAACTAAAGTGTATTCGCCAGGCATCAAAAGTCGCCAGTATTCTCCACGGTTTGATGTTGTTATATTGTAGTTTATTTCTTCTACACTAACAAACATTCCTGGAAGACTTGCATCAGTATCAGCATCTGTTACCAAACCTGTAGATGTTGTAAACATGATAAAATCTGTACATCACCATCATATACAGAAGAAATAAGCTTTTTAGCATGCCATCTCTTACTCATTTGCACCAAGAATGCCAAAGGGTGAATACAGATATGGATTGTAACCTAACTTTAGATATCAGCCAACCAAAAAACTTGAAATATATACTATGTTCACCCTTTGAGCACACACTATGCCAGCCAACCACAAAACTTTAAATATACTGTATCCACCGTTTGAGCACACTAAGAAGGACTGGCCATTAAGGGGGAGAAAATGTTTACTTACGGGATAATGCTATTATATTTACACCAAGGATAAAGCACAACATGTATAGTATATACGTCTTGCAGGTATATATTGATGTGTTAGTGAATTACATATCGTGTGCCCTTGCTTGGAGACAGAGTGAGCTGTAGAGGCGACCTCCTTGAATGAAGGAATCTGATGCGTATGCATTTTTAAGCTGGAGGCTGTCTGTACTGTTGCCAGGGGTAGTTTGGGGTGTGGTGGGTATGTACATTCGTTTGTATGGATGTCACAGGCCTGACCGATCGAGGCACTTGGGGGAAAGACACATTCCTTTGTGACAGGAAGAAAGACGGTTGAGCGAACGCCAGGTGTCGGGAGAAAACCCACCATCTTACAGATGGGCTCTATTCCATGATATTAGAGACGGGATTCTCTAACTTGACTAATACAATGTAACAATTGACATTTTGGGTCTGGGAGTGAATACTTAGCCAGGAGAGTGGAATGATAACAAAATAGTTTTCTTTGTGGGGCAGACTTGGGTTTTATCACTATGACTTATTAATCAATTTACTCTATTTTATGTTCATCTGCTTTGGGTAATAAATAGTTTATTTTGTATTTATGTGAGCTTAATAGCCTAGTGACATGCTTGCAGATAGAGGGCGCCGCCTGCTGCCACAGGTAAGAATTGTTAATTTGTGTAGCTTTGTCATAAGGAGGGGGGGTTTAGAGTGGTGACAGCAGTTTAACAAGCTTTTTATATATTTTATAGGCTGTAGGTATGCTAACGAAGAGACTGGTGACTAGTTAAGACATATATTTTTTGGAAGGAAATGGGTTTATAATCATGTCACAGGCAACTCAGGGTCCTTTTTGCTGATTCAATGGTTTGGTGTGGTGTTGAAAGCGTCGGGTTACTTGGGTATCTCTCTGCATCTCAGTGTTGGCCAGTTAGTGATTCACGAAAACCAGTGTTTTAAAACGTGAGGGGGAAAAAGTTTAATTTTTGACAAATTAAAGTGTTTTGCAAGTGTGGTGAATAAGCTACTCATATTTGCAATGTGTATACGAATTCGGTTTCCAGTCATATGAAGATGTGAGTGTATTTTCAAGTTTTCTTTCTTCTTTTCTCCTTTTTTATTTTTGTTTTTGTTTTTATTCTTTTATGTTTGCGGTGAATTTACTCGAAGGGTGTTTTTGTTTTGATGTCTATCGAAATTCGACGGACATTGTAATGATGAGAGCGAGGGTTTTTGGTTGTTGTGAGTCACGCCCTGAGAGAGAGAGAGAGAGAGAGAGAGAGAGAGAGAGAGAGAGAGAGAGAGAGAGAGAGAGTCTGAGTGTCACTGGGTTGGATCGCTTAGTAAGCGTTTTGCACCTTTTTTCCTTTTTCTAACCCCTCCCTATTTTTTTGTTGTTGATTTCGTGGGATGATATACGGGGTGTGGCGCGCGTTTGTTTTTTGTTATCCATTATTGGGGGAAAATTTGTATTAATTTTTCTGGATTGGGTTTTGTGTGTATATAAATACATTGATGTTATTGAGATCGGGGAATCTTATAGAACACAAGAGCTTCAGTAGAGAGAGAAATATGGCGGATGCTACGGCTACCACAACACTGCTACATCATGTAACAAATGTGAGTGTGGGCGTGAGCCCGTTCAGGGGAATGGTAGACGGTGTGTTATCTCAGCCAGGGCAAATATTTATCGAAGGTGTGAATAATGATTTAAGCGCAAAGAATATAACGGATGATATAGAGGCGTTTAGAGAGGCGAAAGCTTTGCTAGATTTCAATAAAGGCGATCTCTCCTATCGTTGCAGAAGTTTCCAATTCAAAATGTCGTACCTGGACTATTTGTAAGCATTTTTGAAAACAGCTTATGGCTCAAAGGAACACAGAGATATAGTGAGGGACCTTACGGGTCTTTATAAAATACGGAAGGGCACTAATAGCCTCGTAGAACATAGTTCAAAACTTTTTGACTCGGTGGCAGATTGGGTAGGAAAATTGAAAACATCTAAATGGGTTAAAGGAAGTAGTGTCTCACTTGATAACTTACATAAACTGATCCATTTTTTGATGCTCTTGCATGAAGTACCGGATGCAATAGTAAATAGCTTTGATGAAAAGATTGAACCTACTTCAGATGAAGAATTACTTTATGCCCAAATTGAGAAACATATGTCTAAATGTCCCACTGTAGACAGTACAATTTTTAATGGGACGGGCCCGAGGAATAGGGTGCAAAGAGAGACAGAATTTTCTCCTCCCATTCTGTGTGCAAAGGTTGAATATAACAAAAGATCGATTGATCAAAGGCAACAGCAGTTGCGCTGTTTCTACTGCAATAAACCAGGGCATCCAAAGAAATTGTGTAGGGTTAAATATTGTGGAATGTGTAAGAGTATCGCTCACTATTGGCAATCTTGCCTGTCTCACATACGGAGAGATGCGAGGCCTACACCTCAAGGTTCTGGTAATTATAATGTGAGGACTTCCCAGGCAGGTCAAACCATAGGGCAAAGGGATCAGCGAAATTTTTGGAAGGCCGATCAACAAAAAGGGTAGAGGTGATTAGTACGTGCCATTGTGGTCTCGTGGGGGACGCCCCAGAGCCCAGGCCTATAGTTTATGGAACAGTAGGGGATGTGGATATCCCGATATTTATAGACTCAGGAGCGTCTATAAATTTAATGGACTATAATTTGTATCAATCCATGTTTTACAATTACCCTTTGCAACCCTCAATGGAGACGGTGTGTGATGTGCAAGCCCATAGATTAAATACCCTGGGTTGTGTTCAAATACAGTTTACTCTCGGTGACAGAGTGCTAACAGAACAATTTTTGGTAATGAAAGGAATTGCGTTGGGCAACAGACTTTTGCTGGGTCATCCTGCGTGTAGGAGACACAAGATTTCGATCCATGCAGGTGTTAATGGAATAACAGTCGGAATACCTTGTGTTTTTCTTCCTTATGAGGACATGGAGATTATTGAAAAAGATGTGCTCAGTGATATTAATGGCGGTGATACGGGTGTTACGGAGAGAGGTAATATTAAAACCCACATTGGTGATATGAGAAAGGATTGCGAGGATTCTATCGGAGTTCACGGCAATAACAATTGTGGTGGTGATATTATGCATGGGGATGTGGATACTAATATTAATGTTATTTCTGATACTAACAATGCTGGAGATGATACTGAGGGTGGTAATGTGTATGGGGTGGTGGAAAGGGGAGATACTAACCACAAATATAGAGGTGTTTTATCGGAAGATATTGTGTTACTACCTGGTTCAAAGACTATGGTAAAAGTCAAATTGAAGGAAGTGAGAAAACCTATGAATGTGTGTGTTATTGAAAATAGCGAGAGGCTTAGAGGGGTTATTAGCACGGCATCGGTGAACAGGGTATCCATGGATAGGACCACGTGGTTGGAGTTACTAAACTGTAATGATACAGTTAGAAGATACCAGAAGAATACATATATATTGGATTTCCAAAATTGGAGTCGTGATACTGGTTCAGTGGCTATCGTAGAGGAGAAACCTGAGTTTTCAGAGGCAGAAATGCAATCAAGGAAATGGATATTTAGAGAACATTTAGCTAATGCGGATTATAGTGAACATGTTGAAGTGATAAGCGAGCTCTTGGCAGAATTTGGGGATACGGTAGCCTTACAAGGTGATAAATTGGGGTTGACTAATGTGTTAGCATAAGGAAAATTTGGAGAGTGGCACAAAACCTATTCATATTCCTGCATATTGCATACCTTTCAAAATCAGAGAACAGGCAGAGAAAGAGGTCAATAGATGGGAGGAAGAAGGAATCATTAGACCTAGTGTGTCTCCTTATAACTTTCCCTTGCTAGTGGTGCCTAAGAAGGACAGTGCTGTCCATATATGCGTTGATTTTAGACATTTAAATGAAAAGACGATCCCTGACCGCTTTCCAGTCGCGTGCATACCAGATCTTTTTGTTGAAATAGGCGGACATAATATTTATAGCTCAATTGATTTGGCGCAGGGTTTTTTGCAGGTCCCTCTTAGTGAAAGTAGCAAGGAATATAGGTACAGTTTTTTCAGTGCCCAAGGGACACTATGAATTTACATGAGTGCCTTTGGGTATATTGGGCAGTCGGTTGGCCTTTACCAGGTTGGTGAACACAGTTTTGCATGGGTTATTGGGCAAAAATGTTTGTGTGTATATGGATGACATATTGGTCACAACAGACACGATCGCGCAACACCTGGAAGTGCTTACAGAAGTACTTAAGGAGGCTTAGATTAGCAGAATTGAAAATTGAGCTGGCCAAGTGTTCGTTCTTGAAAAAGCAAATTACATATCTAGGCCATGTCACATCTAAGGAAGGGGTTAGGGTAAATGAAGATAAAGTCAAAGCAATAGCGAATTTTCGCACCCCCAGATCAAAGAAAGAGATTAAGTCATTCCTGGGTATCGCCGGTTTCTTCAGGAGGTTTGTGAAAGGGTTCTCTAATATAACAGCTCCCCTAACAGATGTATTACGGGAAGACATTCAATTTCAATGGAAGGAACCCCAGGCGGAGAGTTTTCAAAAGCTGAAGGACGCGCTAATGAATCCCTGTTTTGAAGTTTACAGATTTTAGCAAACCTTTTACATTAGTGACCAATGCCAGTCAGGAAGGTATAGGTGCTTGCCTTATGCAAAAGTTTGATGGGAAATTCCACCCCATAGCCTTTTATAGCAGGAAGTTCAGGACAAAGGGCAGCAACGAGAGATCAATGGCTACCATAGATAAAGAAGCCTTTGCAATAGTGTCGAGCTTGGTTAATTTTAAAATGTTACTGATGGGGAACAAAGTAGAAGTTCTTACAGACCATAAGCCATTATAAGATCTTTTTAATAAACCCTATTTGTCGCCTAAAAGAGCTCAATGGTTTTTGACTATCAGAGATTTTGATGCAAAGCTCAAATATATAGAGGGCAAATTAAACGTAGTTGCAGATGCTCTTAGTAGAAGTTTTCAGTATTCCAAGTTGCGCAAGTCACTAGCGAGGCTATACAATGGGATATGGGTCTCATAGAGAAAAGGCAAGATGAAGACGAGATTCTAGCAGACGTGAAAGCGTTTCTTAGAGGGGAATTAGTCAGGAAACGTTATAAGTTGCCTTTTTCGGGTTTAGAATTAGAAGGTAATCAATTGGTTATGAAAATTAAATATAAATGGAGAACCAGTAAAAGTAAAGGAGATACTACACAGATCGTAATTCCGAAAGTCCTAATTCCAGTGGCTTTGGATATAGTTCATTGCAGGTTCGGTAGTCCACACTTGGGAATAGAAAAAACGTATGATGAGGTTCATGCTAAATACATTTGGAAAAACATGGGGAAAGATGTGGAAAATTTTGTGAGGAATTGTACAGTGTGCAACGCACGTGAGCCTGCAATGCAAGAATAACTTTATGCAAATTAGGAACGTATCCTATACCGAGTAGACCTTTTCAGAGAATACATATGGATATCCTGGGGACTTTTTTTGAGTCTAGGTATGCGAACACCTACTCTGAGTTCCTTTTCTGTCCTTTTACTTATTTTTGGCACTTTAAATAAAGAAAGAAAATTTAAGAATGCATACTCCTCATATACGGCTCTATATGAATGAAATTAATTTGATGCAGACCCTTATCATACTCTTCAATCCCATTAAGAGAGATCTGAAGAAACATTACTAGTTTACGAAATATAAACCTATAATGTTATTTATATATAAATTTCCACTTTCACCATCAATGAAAAGTCTGCCAGAACTCTGTCCTTGCAGATACAAAAAATATTTTATGCAATCAATCTAACAAGTGTAGGCTTACAGTCTGTGTGAAATATTAGTGAAATAGGATGGCGTACTTAGATGATGGATATTGCCAAAGGCAGATCATAAACCACCAGAAGAAGACTGGGTCATTCTTGCACACTTTCACAGCCAAACCTTTCTTGAAATGCAAGGAAAATATTCAAGGCTAAAAATAAAACAAGCCCAATGTGGTAATTCTTTACATACATATATTTTTGTTCATAATAGCACAAAGATTCTTAACTGGTTCATTATCAAAATCCTCCACCAAAACAAAATCTAACTTGAAATGAGTCAAACCCACCCCACCTAGAAGGGCTGGGAAGTCATGCTGGTAGGGTCATGTGCAGAGATTAAAGACAATCCATCTGATGGTTGATAGGTGGATGTGAATGTTTCCCCTTCTGGGAGGGGAAGTTACAATTCACAAGTTCATCTGGTGAGGAGCAAAACTCATCACAAGGAAAGTTAAATTAATGGCAAGCCCATTAATATATTACTTGAATTCCCATAATGCCAATCTGTTTCATAAGAACTCCTTAACTCACCACGATGAAGGCTGGAAGAAAGATGCCAGCAGACATGGCCTATCTCTTGCTGATGAATAAAGGCACCATGTCTCAGAAACTCATTGACCCCCTCTCTCTGGTGTCTGGTTCAAGGGAGTTTGCATAATATCCCCCACTATGGGGTCCACGAACTTCAGCCTAAAATGACAAATTTTCTAAAACAATTTGTATTTTTCATAGCTACAAACCTAAGCTCTTAATAATAGGATAGAATAGGATAATTTTCTAGTGCCAAGCTGGATCAGGTTTAACAATCGGAGACTGAAAAGCAAGGAATCTGTGAGATCTGGCAACGTGTGTATATCAGGTGAAAACTGGTCAAAGACCATGAACCCACATTACCAAGTTTAGTCTTTCCCAACCCAGGATGTCATAAGATGACAGAGGGGCGGCTGGAGGTGGGCAGTAAAGCGTTAAGACCTCAGGTTTGTAGCTATGAAAAATACAAATTATCTTAGAAAATTTGTCATCTGTCCATACGCGAACAAACCTTTGGTCTTAACAATAGGATAGACTTATACTTGGTGGGAGGTATAGACATCCTAAACCAGCAGGGGGCCAACCCACCAGTCCAACTCCAAAAGAAATATCTACAGGAGGGGGACTAATGCCTGTGAGAAGCTAGATACACGGATATCCAAGAACTCGGCTAACTGGGTTACAAATAATGATAGTATATGGGAAGATTCATTGCAGTAGGGAACTAATGAGAAATTCTGACTGTTCAACAACAAACCAATGCATCAACATTTGTTAATCACTCCTCATTCCCCCCTGCTAGAGAGTGGAGTACAGGCAGTCCCCGGCTTACGACGGGGTTCCATTCTTGACACGTCTTAAGCCGAAAATTGTTGTAAGCTGGAAAATTGTCAAAATTCCTAAGAAAACCTTACTTTTAATGCTTTGGCTATATTAAAAACTATGTAAACTGCATTTTTCATCAAAAACCCCTTCAAATATTGATTATTTTGCATTTTTGGAGTCATATTACTTTTGTTAGATCGGTGTCATAAGCGCCGTAACCCTGGAACATGCGTTGTAAACCTGGAGATAATTTCTGAAGAATATAATTGAAAAGCGTTGCAACCTTGGAACGTTGTAAGCCAGAGATTGCCTGTATATGCTACTGAATAGAGGGTTTAACTATCTGAACACAAAACAAACAAACTACCAGCATGATTACCTTATTCACACCTGTACCAGACCAGTCCAGCAAATGTGTCTATTCCTCAACCAGCCCAAAGGAAGAAGGAAAGGAGCAAGAGAAAGAAAGAGACCAGCCAACTCACTCATTCTCTTTTCCACACAATCACCTTAGGTGAGATACAAACGTGCCCGGTTATGGTCAACGATGAATTACACGATCTGTTGGGCAGCCACCACAGAACCCAAGAAAAATGTGTCCATAGATCTGTGGGCAACATCCTTAAGATAGAAGGAGGTGAACGTGGACTGGCGTAACCAAGAATCAGCGCTCAAAACTCCATGAACAGCTAAATTCTTCTTGAAAGCCAGAGAGGGACCAATACCCCTGATGTCATGTGCTCTAGCTTGCACAGATGTGGCGGCGCAATCATCAAGAGCCAAATACCCCTGTCTGATAGCCTCACATAACCAAAAAGCCTGCAACAACCTGGCCTAAGATGTCGTGTCCTCTTAAGATAGCAATGCAGAGCCCTGACAGGACACAACAAAAGCCCTAGAGAATCACCGGCCACAAATTGTTCAGAGATGGAATGGAAAAGGAGGCGAACCTGTTATCCTGCACCGAGGGATTCTGGGTCTTAGCCGCGAATTCTAGGACAAATTCGAAAAACACTGACCCCCAACCCCTGGTGTGCTTCACATCATAGCTCTGTCCATGAAGCTCCCCTACTCTCTTCAAAAATGCCAAGGCCAAGAGGAAAACCGTTTTGTGTGTCAAGTTTTTGTCTGATGAACGACATAAAGGCTCATAAGGAGCTTTAGTAAAACTTCTCAGAACCAAGGAAATATCCCACGTTGGAGGCTTAAGCTCCCTTGGAGAACACAACTGCTCAAACCCCTTAAACAGCAAGGAGAGTTCCCAGGATAAGGAGATATCAACACCTCTAAGATGTAACACTAAACTCAGGGCCGCCCTGTAACCTCTAAGAGTGGAAACGGACAAGCCTTTCTCATCCCTAAGGAAGACCAAAAAGTCTGCTATGCACTGAATAGAGGTTCTGAGTGGAAAGAAACCCTGTTTACGACACCAATCACAGTATGTCGCCCATTTACCTTCGTAAACGGCAGAGGCAGATTTCCTGAGATTGCTAGACATATGCCCTCCTGTCTTCTGAGAAAAGCCTCTCGCTCGGAGGAGATACTTGACAGCCTCCAACTGTGGCGAGACAGAGACTCTACTGGCTGGTGGAAGCTTTCTATGTGCAGCTGACAAAGATGCCGCAACAGGGGAATCTCCCTCGGTACCTCCGACAACAACTACAGCAGATCTGGAAACCATTCCGCCTGCAGCCACAGAAGAGCTACTAATGTCATCCTGAGATTTTGTGAGGCCATCGTCCTGTTCAGCACTTGACGGATCAAACAAAACGGAGGGAAGACATACACGTCCAGGTTGTCCCAGGGATGTTAGAACGCATCCTCTGCTAATGCCAGAGGATCCAGAACCACTGACAAGAAAACCTCTAGTTTCTTGTTGAATCGGGTTGCAGAGAGGTCCAGCATAGGTCTCCCCCAAACCTGGAAAAGCCTGTCCGCCATGACCTGATGAAGGGACCTCTCTGTGCCTAGAACCTGATCCTGATGACTGAGCTTGTCCACAACCACATTCCTTTTGCCTGGGATATACCTGGCTGAAAGCTCCACAGAACTCCTGACCGCCTACTGGTGAAACTCGACTGTCAAAGCATGAAGTTGATGCACAGCCAGTCCCCCCTGCTTGTTCACATAAGCGACCACCATGGTGTTGTCCGATATAAGAACTACAGAGTGTCCCTCTACTTTCTCCAGAAATTTCTCCAAGACACTGACATGCTGCAGTCTGTCCTCCAAACTCCAAACACCCAAAGTAATGGAGGCATCTGAAAATAAAAGGAAGTTCAGCAGCAGTGAATGCAGAAGAACACCCTCCAAGAGATTCTGATCTTCCAACCACCAACGAAGATCTCTCACTTCTAGGGACAGAGGAGCCCTTATCAAGGGTGAGTACCCTGCCGGGGGGGCCATGTTACAAATCGTGAGTCCCCTCAGGTTCTTTATTATAATAAACAAAAAGGATTCAACACCAACAATTGAAACTCGGGATACGAATGTAGAGAAACTCAAACAGAACGGAAGTTTATTAACCCTTAAACGCCGACTGGACGTATTTTACGTCGCCATTTTTTGCCTCTCGGGTGCCGGAAGCTTTCTATGTGCAGCTGACAAAGATGCCGCAACAGGGGAATCTCCCTCGGCACCTCCGACAACAACTACAGCAGATCTGGAAACCATTCCGCCTGCAGCCACAGAAGAGCTACTAATGTCATCCTGAGATTTTGTGAGGTCATCGTCCTGTTCAGCACTTGACGGATCAAACAAAATGGAGGGAAGACATACACGTCCAGGTTGTCCCAGGGATGTTAGAACGCATCCTCTGCTAATACCAGAACGGAAGTTTATTAACCCTTAAACGCCGACTGGACGTATTTTACGTCTACATTTTTCGCCTCTCGGGTGCCGACTGGACGTATTTTACGTCGACATACAAAAGTTTTTTCAAAAATTCGTGGAAAAATACTTTTAGGCCTACCAGCCGAAAACTCTTGAATCACGCGCCTTGGGGGATGCTGGGAGTTCACGGATCAAGGTGTTGTTTTGTTTACAATCGTTACGCAGGCCCGCAAGCGTGAATTTCTTTCTTGCCGCATAAAAAGTATCTGTGACACATCTCGGAAATTATTTCGTCACTGACATAATTTTTGTACCGCTTTAAATTACCGGTTACATGGAGTATTATATGTGAAAATGTGCGCATTTTTATGTAGAATACAACAATAAAATACTCATGATTATAGCTTTTATCAGTTTTGAGATATTTTCATATAAATAACGATAAGTGCCAAAATTTCAACCTTCGGTCAACTTTGACTCTACCGAAATGGTCGAAAACTGCAATTGTAAGCTAAAACTCTTATATTTTAGTAATATTCAATCATTTACCTTAATTTTGCAACTAATTGGAAGTCTCTAGCACAATATTTCGATTTATGGAGAATTTATGAAAAAACGTTTTCCTTACGTCCGCGTGGTAACTCTTCCGAAAAAAATCATACATGCGATTGTGGTAATGTTTGCACCATTTTAAATTAGCCGTTACATAAAGTTTTATATATGAAAATGTGAGCAATTTCATGCAAAATACAACTAAAAGTAACCCATGGTTGTAGCTTTTATCAATTTTGAAATATTTTCATATAAAAAATGATAAGTGACAAATTTTCAACCTTCGGTCAACTTTGACTCTACCAAAATGGTTGAAAAACGCAATTGTAAGCTAAAACGCTTATATTCTAGTAATATTCAAGCATTTACCTTCATTTTGCAACAAATTGGAAGTCTCTAGCACAATATTTTGATTTATGGTGAATTTATGAAAAAAATAACATTTTCTTTACGTCCGCGCGGTAACTCTTCCGAAAAAATCATACGTGCGAATGTGGTTATGTTTGCACCATTTTAAATTAGCCGTTACATAAAGTTTTATATATGAAAATGTGCACAATTTTATGTAAAATACAACAATAAATAATTGAAGGTTGTAGCTTTTCTCATTTTCGAAATATTTACATATAAATCACGATAAATAGAAAAAAAACAACGTTCGGTCAACTTTGACTCTACCGAAATGGTCGAAAAACGCAATTGTAAGCTAAAACTCTTACAGTTTAGTAATATTCAGTCACTTATCTTCATCTTGAAACAAATTCGAAGTCTCTAGCACAATATTTAGATTTATGGTGAATTTAAAAAAAAAAAAACTTTCCTTCCCTCCGCGCGCGGATTCTCCGCCACAAATCTCTGAAATGCGTACGTCCCATTCTCGGAATATTTGCTCTGTTTCATATTAGGCATTTCATAGAGTTTTATATATGAAAATGTGCGCAATTTCATGTAGAATAAAACGAAAAATATTTGAAGGTTGTGGCTTTTCATATTTCCGAAATAATTGCATATAAAAAATATATATAAAAAATTCGACATTCGGTCAACTTTAACTCATCAGATATGGTCGAAAACTGCATTTGTAAGCTAATACTCTTACAGTATAGTAATATTCAATCATTTGTCTTCATTTTGAAAGAAATTGGAAGTCTCTAGGATAATATTTAGATTTATGGTGAATTTTTGAAAAAAATATTTGTTTACGTCCGCGCGTTACAAATTCATGCATTATTTTGTGATAATATTTTTCTCGTGTTGCTTGCTATCGTTTTTACAATGTTTTATATACCAAATTGATCGCAATTTAGTGTACATTACAACGAAAAAAAAGTAACTTGTTACCTTTAACCGTTTTGCGCACAGTGCGATTTGAATACAATTATATATGAAATTTTGTTTTCACGCTATCATATATCGCATTATTTATATATGATAATGATAATTTTTTTCATTTCTGATGGTTGCATACTAAACTTCAGCCAATGACAAAAATAGGTGCCAAAAATGAACTCTTAATCTTGAAAACTAAGCGCGCTGTGATTTTTTGAAAAAAATATTTTTTCCGCTTCCGCGCTCACTCTGAAACACCTCCGGCACACGGGAGACAGTTTTTTTTTTACAGCTTCGGCGTAAGAGGGTTAAGCAGCAATGAAGTTTCAAAATCCTAAGACGGAGGTACTGAAAACAGTTGTTTACAGTACCGGCGACAGAGAAAATCTGAATGGAAGAAGGGAATGGTTCCTGATACCCGCCTCCCAGCGGCGGGAATGGGTACTAACCACCTGACCGACCACTGCGTGTGCCGGGAGTTTTGAAATTCTGTCGGACTTCAGAGAATACAGCTATATATATATCTGGCAGGTAAGTGTCATGAACAAATTATGTTTTAATAACCAATGTAAGAATAGCAAGTTATAAATGGTAAAAAAGGGATCAAATATGACCAAATCTATACTATCCTGGGAAAAACAACAGGTAAGGAATACAAAAAATGACATTGTTATGATACAATAAAGTTTCATACATACTTACCTGGCAGATATATACATAGCTATAGACTCCGTCGTTCCCGACAGAATTTCAAATTTCGCGGCACTCGCTACAGGTAGGTCAGGTGATCTACCCCCCCGCCCTGCTCTGGGTGGCAGGGCTAGGAACTATTCCCGTTTTCTAATCATAATCTCTCTTCCACCTGTCTCCTGCGGGGAGGCTGGGTGGGTCTTCAATTGTATAATCTGCCAGGTAAGTATGTATGAAACTTTATTGTATCATAACAATGTCATTTTCATACATTCAACTTACCTGTCAGATATATACATAGCTGATTGACACCCTTTGGTGGAGGGCAAGAGACAGCTAACTAACTGACTAGACAGGTAAACAACATATGTTGTAGGTATAAATAAACCTTAGTTCCTACCTTCTTAGATGGAAGACTTCGTGGCTACTGCCTAGGAGTCTGCTTCATCTCAAGAACCTTAGCGAGATAGTGATCTGTGGCCAAGAATTCTTGTGGATCTGTCGATGGGGTCTCTTCCACTTACTCGACAGAATCCTAAATGGCGTTTGTCAATGGGAGCACATCCGCTTATATGACAACACGCACTAATTTAAGGAGCACACAACCAATCCCGATCACCGATCCTAACCCGTGTTAGTTCTAAGATTGCCTAGAGTTATGCCCCAAACTCTTTGCAACAACCACAAACTCGAAAATCATACATACAAAAATAACAAATTTTTGTACCCCTCTAATAGTCAGATGTCACTCGATTTTCAAATAAAGAGAAGTGAAGGCCGCCTGTGCGACAACTGACACTCCCATCCACCGAAAACCCGAGAACACATCCGACAAGAGGGTTACGTACATAATTTTAAGGATTGGTGCTTTCTCCTTTACCCAGAACCGTCTGTGCTGACACAAACGGACCTAACGAAAAGCATTTATCATACGTAACTCGTACGTCTTTTAAATAATGGGATGCAAACACAGAGTTGCATCTCCAATAAGTTGTATCCAAAATGTTCTTTAGTGACATATTTCTTTGGAACGCCACCGAGGTTGCGATTGCTCTAACTTCGTGGGCTCCCACTCTTAGGAGATTAAACGAATCATCTGGACACTTCTTATGAGCCTCTGTGATAACACTTCTCACAAAGAAGGCTAATGCGTTCTTAGACATTGCTCTCTTGGGGTCTTTCACTGAGCACCAAAGACTTTTCGCGTAAACCCCCACCCCCCTGCTTCTTCCTGGTCCAGATAAATTTTAGAGCTCTAACTGGGCACAGGGATCTTTCTGCCTCTCTGCCCACCAAGCTAGAAAGTCCTTTAACTTCGAGCTCCTGGGCCAGGGATTCGAAGGGTTTTCATTTTTGGTTTTTGGCCAGAAAAAGGGAACTGAAATGAACAATTGCTGAGTCTCCTTTGAAGCCAACTCTTGATTCAAGGGCGTGCAACTCACTGATTCGTTTTTTTTGGCCGTTGCAAGAGACATTCAGAAACAAACACTTTCTCGTGATATTACGGAACGAAGCAGTGTGAAGTGGTTCGAATTCATCTGATGAAAGAAATTTAAGAACCACATCTAAGTTCAGCTTGGAACCTTAGGTTCGCGTGATTTAGATGTTTCGAATGAACGAATGAGGTCCGTGCAAATCCTTGTCATTCGTTAGATCTAATCCTCTGTTTCTAAAGACTGCTGAGAGCATACTCCTGTACCCTTAATAGTTGGTACCGGAGAGATGCGACTCTTGTCTAAGAAACAGAAGGAAATCTGCAATTTCGGTCACAGAGGTACTGGAAGAGGACAGCTTCTTCGACCTACACCAGTTTCTGAAAACTTCCCACTTCGATTGGTACACTCGTCTCGTAGATGATCTGCGGGCTCTAGCAATTGCATTTGCTGCCTGGCGAGAAAACCCTCTCGCTCTGACGAGTCTTTCGATAGTCGAAAGGCAGTCAGAGCAAGAACGGGTAGATTTTGATGGTACCTCTCGAAGTGGGGTTGTTTGAGCAGATCTATTCTGTTTGGAAGAGATCTGGGAAGTCCACTGTCCATTCCATCACCTCTGTGAACCAGATTTGAGTGGCCAATACGGAGCGATCAGAGTCATCTTGGTTCCTTCGGATGCCACGAATTTTCTGACTACTTCCCCCAGAATCTTGAACGGGGGAAAAGCGTAAACGTCTATTCCCTGTGACCGAGTCCAGGAGAAAGGCGTCTGTTGCATAAGCTCGGGGATCCTCCACCCAGGGCACAAAATGTATCTATCCTTTTGGAGAGGAATGTGGCGAAAAGATCTATTTGAGGCTTCCCCCAAAGGCGCCAGAGGCTCTGACAGACTTCTGAGTGGAGTGTCCATTCTGTGGGAAAGGACCTGGAATCTCCTGCTCAGTCTGTCCGCTCTCACATTCCTCTCCCTTGAACAAACCTTGTTAGAAGAATTACATTCCTTTGGTTCGCCCAAATCAGTAGATCCCGTGCCAGCTCGTACAGAGCAAAAGAGTGCGTCCCTCCTTGCTTCTTGACATAAGCCAGAGCTGTCGTATTGTCCGAATTTATCTGCACGACTTTGTCTCTGACTAAGTGTTCGAAGCTCTTTAGCGCCAGGTGAATTGCTAAGAGCTCTTTGCAATTTATGTGCCATGACACCTGTTCTGCCGACCAGGTGCCTGACACTTCTCTGGGTCCCAATGTTGCACCCCAGCCCGCCTCCGAGGCGTCTGAAAACAATGTCAGGCTTGGGTTCCGTACTTGCAGGGACACTCCTTTGTTTTCCTTTAGTGGAAGCAACCACCACTTCAAATGGTGTTTTTATTTCTTCCGATATTGGAAACGTATCCGATAGCTGACCTGTCTTCCAACTCCAACTTCTTCTTAGGAAGAACTGAAGCGGTCGAAGATGTAATCTCCCTAGGAGAAAGAACTGTTCGAGCGAGGAAAGGGTTCCCAGAAGGCTCAGCCATTCCCTCGCCGAAGTGCGCTCTTTCCCTAGAAGTTCGAATACTGTGGCACAGCCTTTCTTTAGTCTTTCTTGCGATGGAAAAGCTCGAAAACCCCGAGAATCCATCTGAATCCCCAGATAAACCACGTTCTGGCTGGGGATCATCTGAGACTTCTCGAGGTTCACGATCAGTCCCAAAGACTTTGTCAACTCCAGTGTTATTAACAGGTCCTCCAAACACTGCTTTTGAGACCTGGCTCTGATGAGCCAGTCGTCCAGGTACATTGAGACATTTATCCCTTTCAAGTGTAGGTGTCTCGCTACATTTTTCATCACGTCTGTGAAGACTTGAGGAGCCGTGGACAGGCCGAAACACAGGGCCCTGAACTGATAATTTCTGCCTTCGAACATAAATCGAAGGTACTTCCTCGACGAATGGTGGATCGGGATGTGGAAGTATGCGTCCTGAAGGTCTATGGAGCCATCCAATCCCCTTGCCGTAGAGCTGCAAGGACTGAGGCAGACGTTTCCATGCTGAACTTCTGTTGTTCGACAAATTTGTTCAGCGCACTTACGTCCAGTACCGGTCTCCATCCCCCCGAGGCTTTTGTTACAAGAAACAAGCGGTTGTAAAACCCCGGGGAGTTGCAATCCAGTACAAGTTCTATTGCCCTTTTTCCCACATCTGTTCCACCATTTGCCGAAGAGTGTCCGTCATCATCTGGTCCCTGTATCTGGCGGACAATTCCCTCGGAGATGTTGTCAAGGGAGGAATGTCCTTGAATGGGATGCGATACCCCTTCTTGATGATCGACATCGTCCAAGTGTTGGCTCCTAAGTCTTCCCAGGCTTTCACAAAATACTGTAGCCTGGCTCCTACGGGTGTCTGGAGGACGGAAACTCTCACTTCCCTTTCTTAAAGGCACGGAAGGAAGACCTACCCCTCTTATCGGTTGACTTCCTTCTGGCGATCGGTCTAGTTGGAAGACCTCCTCGAAAAGGGCTGTTTCTGAGCTGGGTGAGCCACTTTCTTCTCCTCACTAGCCACAGGCCTACTCTTCCTTGATGATTGTCTAAGGAGATCCTGGGTTGGCCTTTTCCGCCAGAGAATGCGCGATGTCCTTCAACCAACTGCGATGGAAAAAGGTGTTCAGAGAGAGCGCAAACAATAAGGCGGCTCTCTGCGAATGCGAGACGGCCTTTGTGAGGAAAGCACTGTGCACCGCTCTTTTCTTTTAAAACTCCACTCCTGCACCATATAGCGAGCATACCTCAGCTGATCCATCCTGAACAGCCTTATCAATGCAGGCTAGGATACAATTCAGGGTTTCTGGGTCGAGTTGTTCATTTTCTTGAGATTTCTTGGCCAGAACCCCAAGGGACCAATCTAAGAAGTTAAAAACTTCTAGGGTGCGAAATAGACTCTTGATGAGGTTTGGTCCGTTTCCGAAAGCCCCCATGTAACCTTTGCTGCATTCAAGGCGTGCCTTCTAGACGAATCCACCAAACTCGAGAAAATCTGATTCGGCTGAAACGGAAAACAGAGACAATCCTATATCCTCTCCCGTTTCGTACCAAATTTCCTCTCCTTCCTGTAAGTTTGACGGGGGAGGCATACAAAATGACCGTCCTTCCTAACTCCTTCTTCTTCTTGAACCAGGAGTCAAGAGATTGTAGCGCTCTCCTCATAGAAATGGCAGGCTTCATTTTGAGGAAAGAGGAGGACTTGAGTGGTTTCGTGCTCGAAAACTGCGAACGTGGCAAGGAGGACAGCTGGTGTCAAAGAGTCTCCATATTCCTCCAACAGCAGGGACGAAAGGACTTTATAATTAGAAGATCCTTTCATTTCGTCCTCCGAGGCATCTTCTGGGTTAAGAGACTCGGAAGGAGAAGGTTCTCTCCTTTCTACTGACTCCTCTCTTACTCTCTTACGAGTGTCAGGTTCACTTTCAGCAGGCGCATGGCGCCTGGCAGGCGCATTTTCATCAGGCGCCTGGCGCCTGGCAGGCGCATTTTCATCAGGCGCCTGGCGCCTGGCAGGCGCATTTTCATCAGGCGCCTGGCGCCTGGCAGGCGCATTTTCATCAGGCGCCTGGCGCCTGGCAGGCGCAGAGCGCCTCGAATACTCCTGGCTTTCAGCAGGCGCCTGGCGCCTGGCAGGCGCAAAGCGCCTCGAATGCTCCTGGCTTTTAGTAGGCGCATTCTGTTCATAATACTCCTGGCGCGTGGTAGGAGTATTAAATTCCGCATATTCCTGGCGCCTGGGAGGAGTATAAGCTTCGTAATACTCCTGGCGCCTGGGAGGAGTAACTAGTTCAGAATACTCCTGGTGCTTGGGAGGAGTATCCGTCTGATGTTTAGTAGAGCTTTCCGTCTTATAAGTGCTCTACTCCTAACAGGATCTTCCTCTTCATCCAGCTCTTGGTTGCTTGATTGAAGATCTTGAATGTTGTCCTGGCTCGTTACGCCTACTCGGAGTCTGGCTTCTGGTTGGCGCCCTACTTTCTTGACAGGAGTAGCTTCCTTTCCTACCTCCCGCCTGTCTAGCGCAAACCGCCCCCCCCCAGAGATGGCCGCCTCGAGCGACAACTCCCCTGAGGGATGCGTCGCGCCTGGCAGGAGATAGTTCTTTCGATCTTTTAATAGGAAGCCTATCATCCTTCTTACGAGTAGGCTCCTTATAACGAGTTCCTACTAGCAAGGCTAATTGCTCTTGCATATTCTTCAAGATTCTCTTGGTTGAGGAATCTTCCGATTTAGGAGAGGGAGATCTGGAAGGCGCTCTAGGATCTCCTCCATTCTCAGAGTCTGACCGTATTCTCGCCCTCTTTACTACCGAAGGCGCTCCTCCTTCTGAGAAGCGCTCGGGACTCGAATTGATCTCATGTTCCGCAGGCGCCTGGCGCCTGGCAGGCTCTTGCATACTCCTCTTTCAAGGACGGGAAAGATTCGACTCCTTCCACCCTCTTCTCGGAAGAAGGCGAACTCGACGACGAAAAGCACTCTCGTAGGACCCTCTTAATAGCGGTCTTTAGCAGTCGATACGATCGATTCTGCCGAAGGGACGCCTGATCGTTGGGGATTCTCCACAACCCCCGTACGGCTTTCGACTTTCTTCTCCTCCGGGCCAGGGAGCTTGGAAGAGGTCTAGGCCTGGGAGCGTCGCAGAAAGACGAACCAGGTACTCCCCCTCCACTACACTCGGGGACCACTAATATCACTGTCACATTCACTTTGCTTACCTTCCAATGCTGCGACTTTTCCTGCATTTTCTGAAGGGAAGCTCTAAGTTCTGCTATTTCCGAAGCCGAACTAGAGGGATTAGCCATTTGTGAACGGGCTGAAACAGAATGTTCATTATCATCATAGGAAGAAGCTACAGAGCTAGAAAGTAGATCATGAGAGGCAGACCTTCTATGGGTTTTCTTCCTCTCTCTATCTCTCTCTAACTTCTTCAAGTAAGAAGCTAGATTCTTCCACTCTTGTGCACTCAGATTCTCGCACTCATTACACGTATTCTCAATTGAACATTCAACCATTCTACACCTTCTACAACTAGTGTGAGGATCTACCGAAGCTTTCGGAATCCTCACCTTACAGCCCTCATTCACACACACTCTGAAACTAACACTAGAATCAGACATATTCACAAAATCCAAAAACCAAGTCCAAAAAAACAGTCCACGATAGCGAATGCCAAACAACGATCCAAGTACGTCACCAATATCAGCGATAGATGATCAAAAGCTTTGCGAAAAACGAATTCTAGTCAGGAGGAAGGAAGTAACAACAATGTTTGATACAGCCGGCGACAGAGAGATTATGATTAGAAAACGGGAATAGTTCCTAGCCCTGCCACCCAGAGCAGGGCGTAGATCACCTGACCTACCTGTAGCGAGTGCCGCGAAATTTGAAATTCTGTCGGGAACGACGGAGTCTATAGCTATGTATATATCTGACAGGTAAGTTGAATGTATGAAAACAAACAATTATGAACTATGTACATGTTGATGAGCAATCCAGACCGGAACATAAGGCAGACAGGCAGGGATTACAAGCGAGGCAGGTAGGTGACAGTGAGTATTAAAAGAAAAATTAATAGCAAAATAATAGAATACAAAAATAGAGTTACAAAACTAGGCCATATCAGGGGGGGAGAATGCTCCCTGCAGCCACTGCCGAATATTTAAGGCCTCTAAATTCTTTAGATAATGGCGTTTAAATACTGTCGGGGATTTCCAACCCATATATTTTTTAAGATCCTCGAAGTTCATATTATGAAAATAATTAACTGAGGTAGCCAACGCCCGCCCGGATATCATGGACATTGAGGGGCGGCTGAATCCGGATTGGCCTTGTTTTTAATAAAATAAAGAATTTGTTGTCTGATTCCTTTCAAGGAAATGGTTCTGCCTTTTTCTCTAATAAAAAGAGGACCTGAAGACTTCTCAGAAGTTCTGCCCAGATAAGATTTTAATGTGACGATAGGACACAATGATGGGTCCTGTGGGAGAGGTATAATCTTCCATGGAGACCACCTGCTTTGTGGGTCTTCATTCTTTGCTAAGAATTTCCGATCTGGGGAGAGCAGAACTTCTCCTGACGGGAGGAAATCAATATGATTTGGTTCTCTAGAGAGAGCCCACAGTTCAGATATTCTGGCGCCTGAGGCCAGACTCATTAAAAGTAATGTTTTCCTGAGAAGGGTTATATATGAGCATGATTCATTATCAGTATCTGAAGCCAACTTGAGTACATCGTTTAAAAACTAGGAGACCGTGTGAGGATGGTCCATCGGTCTTAGACGAGCACATGCTTGAGGGATAGATGAGAAGTACGAATCTGTCAAATCAATATTAAAGCCAACCTGAAATATCTTCCTAGAGGCAGATTTAGCCGTAGTAATGGTACTAGGGGCTAGGCCTTTTTTGAACAGAGTTCTAAAGAATGAAATTGCCAGATTCGTGGTCATCTTCTGGACATCTGATTCTTTTAGAAAGATGGCCAACTTCCTACTGCTGAATCATACTGCCTGAGTGTTGATTCTCTCTTGTCTGACTCCACGAACAGGATGTTTAGTGGGTCAATACTAGCATCCTTCTGTGCCGCAAACTTCATGAAGTCCATAAAGTTAGGGCATTCAGAATTCTTGAGGAAGCTGACACAGTCCGAGTTTGTACTATTTGAGTCAGTTTTGGGTTGGGAATCCATCTGGGACAGAGATTCAACTCTAGTAGAAGAGGAAACCAATTGCTCTTTGGCCAGTTGGGTGCTACCAATGCTACCTGTCCTCTGAAAGATCTGAGTTTGTGTAGAACTTTCATCAAGAGGTTTATTGGCAGAAATAGGTAAATCTTCTGCCAATTGTTCCAGTCTATGGACATCGCATCTGTGGCGTGAGCTAGAGTGACTTCACAAAACCAGCCCTAGACCTCTTACGCAGTATCTCCGGCCTTCAATCCAGTCTTTGAAGGCCAGGCGTTCCAAGCCTTTAATAGGTTTGGAAGGGGAAGCAGGGCTAGAGGTGCATTTCGCCAAAGAGGTGGCGGAAGGACACCTAGCAGGGGCAAGCACTTCCGAGGAGGACGTGGATCACGCCCCGCCCCAAGTCAGTGAGGACCCTCAGGTGGGAGGGAGGCTGTTCCTCTATCGTCACAGATGGGGATTCAGCAGTTGGGCACAGAGCATTGTGTCCAAAGGACTGGGATGGAGTTGGATCAAAGGTCCCCCTCCATCCAGAACATTCCTTCAAGAACCAACAAAGGAATTGACAGAGTATACACAGGAACTCCTTCAGGAAGGGGTAGTATCAAGAGTCAAACATTTAAAGTTTCAAGGACGCTTGTTCAGCGTGCCAAAGAAAGGCTCAACCAAACGAAGAATAATCTTAGACTTGTCCCGTCTAAACTTATTCATTCGTTGCGACAAGTTCAAAATGCTGACTATCTTGCAGGTGCGGACCGTACTTCCCCGTGGGGCCGTCACCACCTCTATCGATCTTACAGGCGCATACTATCATATCCCAGTTGCAAGGCAATTCCGCCCATATCTAGGCTTCAGGCTAGGAAACCAGGCATTCTCCTTCAAAGTGATGCCCTTCGGGTTGAACGTAGCTCCCAGGGTATTCACGAAGATAGCGGAATCAGTAGTCCAACAACTAAGATCCCAAGGGATAATGGTAGTAGCGTATCTGGACGATTGGCTCATTTGGGCAACAACCGTCGAAGAATGCCTCAAAGCCACGAGAAAGGTAATGCAGTTTCTGGAACATCTGGGGTTCCAAATAAACAAGGTCAAGTCCAGGCTAACGCCGGAATCTCGCTTTCAGTAGCTCGGCATTCAGTGGGATCTGAACTCCCCCACACTGTCAATTCCGTTGGCCAAAAGGAAAGAAATAGCCAAAGCAACAAGGCAATTCCTCAAATGCAAACAGACGTCAAGGAGAAACCAGGAAAGAATCCTAGGCTATCTCCAGTTTGTGTCAGTTACAGACGTTCTGATGAAAGCAAAATTGAAAGATATAAATCGAGTTTGGCGCTCAAGAGCAAACAACAAATCTCGAGAATCGTTGTCAGTCATCCCGCCGATTCTCCGTAAATGTCTCCGCCCCTGGACGGAGGCCAAGAATCTGTCCAAATCAGTCCCTCTCCAATTTCCACCTCCGGCGTTGGTTATCCACACGGACGCTTCTCTAAGCGGGTGGGGAGGATACTCCCAATTCAAAAAAGTACAAGGGACTTGGTCACCTCAGTTCCGCCGGCTTCACATAAATGTACTGGAAGCTATGGCAGTATTCCTCACATTGAAGAGGCTTCTACCAGCCAAGGGATCCCACATCAAACTAGTATTGGACAGTGCAGTGGTAGTACACTGCATCAACAGAGGAGGATCCAAATCAAGTCATGTGAACCATGTCATGATAGCCATTTTCTCTCTAGCAGCCAAGTACAAATGGCATCTATCCTCCACTCATCTGGCGGGAGTAAGGAACGTGATAGCAGACGCCCTGTCTTGATCAGTTCCTCTAGAATCGGAGTGGTCCCTCAGGCGTTCATTCTAGTGGATATGCCAAAAGGTCCCAGACCTCCAGGTGGATCTTTTCGCATCACAATCGAACCACATACTCCCTTGCTATGTGGCCCCCAACCTGGAATCAGTGGAAGAAGATATACATCTTTCCTCCAGTGAATCTTCTATTGAAAGTCCTGAACAAGCTCAGGTCTTTCAAGGGACAAGTTGCTCTAGTAGCCCCGGACTGGCCCAAGAGCAATTGGTACCCTCTCCTTCTGGAATTGGGTCTCCAGCCTCAACGGATCCCCAATCCCAAGCTGCCTCAATCAGTACAAATGAGGACTGTGTTCGCTTCCTCAGGAATTCTCAAAACCCTAACTTTATGGACTTTCATGAAGTTTGCGGCTAAAAGAGATGCAAATATTGATCCTCAGAATATCCTTTTCTTAGAATCGGATAAAAGAGAATCAACATTGCATCAGTATGACGCAGCAGTTAAAAGACTGGCAAATTTCCTGAAGGAAACAGATTCTCGAACCATGACTATTAATTTGGCTATATCCTTTTTCAGATCTTTATTTGAAAAAGGTCTAGCAGCTAGTACTATTACGACCAATAAGTCAGCTTTAAAGAAAATCTTCCAGTTTGGCTTTAAGATAGACTTAACAGACTCTTACTTTTCGTCTATCCCTAAAGCTTGTGCTAGGCTCAGACCATCAGAAAGACCTAGTTCAATTTCATGGTTCTTGAATGACGTTCTCAAACTGGCTTCAGATTCTGACAACGATTCATGTAACTATATTACGCTCTTAAGGAAAACATTATTCTTACTGAGTCTGGCCTCACGAGCCAGGATATCTGAACTTTCAGCTCTCTCCAGAGACTGGCCATGTTGAATTTCTCCCCTCAGGAGAAGTTCTACTATCTCCAGATCGTAGTTTTTTGGCTAAAAACGAGGACCTCTTAATGAGATGGGCCCCTTGGAAGATCCTCCCTCTTCCTCAAGACCCTTCTCTATGTCCAGTAACGACCTTACGAGCCTATTTGTCCAGGACATCTTCTAGCTCCTCAGGTCCCCTATTTATAAGGGAAAAAGGTGGCACTATTTCCTTAAAAGGAATCAGACAACAGATCCTCTATTTTATCAAACAAGCCAATCCTGATTCATTCCCTAAGGTCCATGACATCAGGGCAGTAGCCACCTCAATTAATTATTTCCAACATATGAATTTTGATGATTTAAAGAAATACACAGGCTGGAAGTCGCCGACAGTTTTCAAATGTCACTACCTGAAATCCTTGGAATCTCTTAAATTTCCGGCAGTGGCAGCGGGACACAGTTTCTCCTGACACTGTCTAAGTAGCTTTAGTCATAGATCCAGATCTCCTTTCTACCTGCCTCACTAACAAATTTCCTTTAACCTACCTCCAGGCTCAACCCTATTTGAGCCTTAGCTGCCTAAAAAGGCTATGTAGTGATGTGTCCCTTATTTTTATGCTAGGGTGACTCACTTCTGTATATATTGATATTTTCTAGTTTTAAGTTATCATAAGTTAGAATAAGTATAGTACTAAGTCCTATCACAAGTTATCATAAGTATAATGTTAAGTCCTATTACATATTTTAAGGCTAACATATGTTACTATGCATTAGTTAAGATTTTATATGATCACTTTGCAAATATTTAAACTAGATTATACTCATGTTTTGTAATTTTGTGTTTTCTTGTTACCTCTTATACCTTTTCCCAAGCTTGTGCTAATTCTCTGGTACTATTTCACAAAGCGACACGGGCTTGGCCCATAAAAGGGATTTTGACGAAGGAAAAATCTATTTCTGGGCAATGGCCCGTGTCGCCCAGTGAAATCCCCCCTAATTTCTCTCCCACCCCTGTGCCCAAGCTTGTTCTTCTAACGTCAAGGATGGTCACCAGAGGCGCTGGTGTTAGCATGGGTGGGTGAGTAGTAGTAGTTGCTGGTGCAGGCTGTGTACCAGCAATCTCTGGCAGGGGGATTTTGGTGGAGGAGAGATCTAAATGACAAGAGGTCCGTGGTAGTGGTCTCACTCGCCCCAGTACCATACCGACAGCCTCTTTTTATTTAGGGTGAGCAAGTCAGGATACTCTGACATCCCCCTCTTTTATTTTTCTCTGGTAATGTTAGTCTTATTTACCTTAGAAATATGAACTGAAGGGATATTTCACTGGGCGACACGGGCCATTGCCCAGAAATAGATTTTTCCTTCGTCAAAATCCTTTAATTAATTATCACAAAGTAAACTGTATCAGAAGAAGAAATAATGCAGTTCTTTTCACTGTTATTTCAAAACCAAAAGACAGAAAAAACAGAAACATAAAGTCCTCTATTCCTGGAAAAGCCTTTACTTATGAAGAAATAATACGTACTTACCTTTAACACCCATATGGGTTTGTTCCATGAATGCTACCATAGATTCCCGGTTGTTGATCCATTCTTCTACTAAACCAGATGCTTTTGGGTATTTACAGCAAGACAGTTCAAATGTAACCTCTGAACATGAACCGAAGACATAGTTGAAGTCCTGCATTCCACCTGAAAATTTACACAACTGTCCTTAATAAAAGCACTACAAAAAGACATTCTTATTACATATACAACAAACTCTTGCCTAGTATGTTAAATAAACAAACCTCCTTGGAAATTTTGTATGATAAGGCCCTATAAAACTAAAAATATGTTCCAGACAACCAATTGGCAATGCTAGATACAGTGCATAACCTTATAAGAAATACTTATATATTCATCCTTCCATGAAATATTTAAGTACTATAAAAATAATCTTACCACAAAAAGAAAAATACATCTTTACTTGAAGTTGTTTCAACATAGTTCTAAGTTTTCATGAATGAAAATAGGTCTCATCGTGAAATGCAATCCCGTTCTTTTGTGATCATGTTTCTGAAAGTGACACAGATGATGGCCCAGCACTGGGTGTCAGAAGTGGCTTGGGTGCTGCTGGTTTCTGCAGTCGCTGCCACTGCCATTTTCGAGAATCAACACATAACAATGGCACCTTACGTGCAGCTATTGTCACTTGTCTGCACAATCTCTCCCCTCTATATCTATGGTTCTTATCTCCTGACTTCATAAAAAAAATTCTAATTACATACACCTTGCTTGTGATGTCTGGTTGGCCACTGTACTGAATGTACTTCTGTCTGCTTGTGTACTTGCACTGCCATAGAGTAGATGAAGGAACACTAGGCCGTTTTGGTCACCATAGCACTACCATGATGTCATTGCTATCACACTGAGGAATGTCTATCTTGGATTCTGAGATTCTTGAAAGACAAGACTAAGTACCAAGAGAGAAGTGTAGGAGCTTGCCACCCTTGTCAATGTTCTGAAGAATGAAGATTCTCTGGGGAGGGAAGTGAAACCATGGCACCACCTTGGTGTCATTACTATAAAAAAAAAAGTGCCTATTCAGACTCTATGGCTCCTGAAACTGTCTTAAGAGAGCCACACAATCTTCTCTCCTAGAGCTGTGGATCAACTGATAATTGCAGCTGCAGCAGCAGCAGCAGCAGTGGTTACGGTTTACATCTCCCATTCCTCCCAGGAGGAATGTAAGTATATCAAGTCAAAAGAAATGGAGCTCCTAGACACCACTTCTTGACTGAGTAGGAACCAAGAACAAGTTGCTGGAACTTAGTTTGGAGGTGCTGTTGATAGCTACACATATCTGTTCAGATAACTACGGTAGCCATCTATGTGTGTTTGTTATTGTTTCCCTTTCCTGTTATTAGAGAGGAAGGGTTTGCTGCTAAAATGACATTTTTATATAATAATAATATAAAGTTTTATTTACACTTACCAAGTAATTACATAGCTAAAGTTTCTAACTAGTACGACAGCTTAATTTTAAAATTTGTGGCAACACTTCTTTAGAGCGGGTGACAGTATTGTCCACTAATGGCAATACTAGGAATGACTTAGCAGATAACCTCATTCTGTTTATGCTTATGTCCATCAGAGGGGAGGGGGGAAAGCTCTGATCATGTAAATACTTGGTAAGTATGCATATACAGGCAGTCCCCGGGTTACGACGGTGTCGGCTTATGGCGTTCCGAGGTTACGACGCTTGTCAATAGACGTTATTTCCAGGGTTACGACGCATGTTCCAGGGTTACGACACATGTTCCAAGGTTACGACGCCTACAACGCTCATCTGGGAGATGAAATATGACACCAAAAATGCAAAATAATCAATATTTGAAGGTTTTTTGATGAAAAATGCCATAAGAATGCAGTTTACATAGTTTTCAATGCACCCAGAGCATTAAAAGTAAGGTTTTCTTAGGATTTTTGATGATGTTCCGGCTTACGACGATTTTCGGCTTATGACGCGTCTCAAGAACGGAACCCCCGTCGTAACCCAGGGACCGCCTGTATATAACTTTGTGTTATTTTTCATATACTAAATAACTTACCAAGTAATTACACACCTGAATCCCACTCAGACAGGATATGGGATACGTGGACCTAGTTAAGAGAGCCTGCAGTAGAAACTGCCACTGGTTGGTGCTCAACTTAACTTGCAGTGGTGTGGTGGTAAAGACGTGAAGCTCCTCCACTTAAGTATGAGCTTTGTTGCAAATGAGTAGTTTGAAGGCTATCAAAGCATCAGTAAAAGTTTTGCAGTGAAAGAGTTAACCAATGGCTAGCAAACACTTCAAGAGGTGCCCTTGCCCTGACCACATTACCAAAATAAAAACAACCAGATAACACTGTCACCTACACTGAAATAAAAACCACAACCCAACTACTGAGAGTGGTGGGTGCTCCGGGTATATTATACCCATACGCTGTTTCACTTCCAGTAGAATGATTGTAGAATGAACATAAAGAAGCAAGTAGGGCCTGAAAGCTAAGGTAGAAGCTGTTAAGATGGATTTAACTTATACTTAAAATGAGGAAATTGCTCTCCTAAATCTGAGTGTGTGTCAGAAAATAAGGTCCATTAGGATAACGGACAAGACGATCTAATCAGAGGGTGAGAAAAGGTCTTGTCATAACCCCTAGGGGTATGGGTGGTCTTGAGCTTCCAGTCCCTTTCAGGTAATACCTGAACATTCCAGCTGGATAGAGAGCTCTCTATTCTTCCTCAGAGAGAGCATGTGTGGGTGCTGAGAATATAAGCTGGTGCCAAGATGTGGCTGGCGCCAGGAGAGATGGGTGCCAGACGAGTTATAAGCTTGGGTGCTGTCTGGTGCTCCTCTAAGTCAAGGATGTCTGTAAAAAGCCTAGTTCTGTACCCCTAAATGGTGGAATACAAGATTCCAGGTTTCCTTAGAAAGAAATGGGTTAATTTGCAAAGGGTTTACAGTAGTCTTGACAGAAGAGACATGGTGCTTGAGACATCATCTTCAGAAAATCGCCCCTTAAGTCTGGCAAACAAAGAGAGAGGATTGACTCCTACTACTTACAATAACTACTGCACCACATCTAGAAAAAGAATCTTCAATTGACAAGCTTCCAGACAGTCTGGAGCCTGTCAATGTAAGAGCAGACCACCTTGGTAGATCTCTTGAGGCGAGGCTGTCTGAGAAGACACAGTTGGGGGAAGAATCTTGTCAAGTCCACAGAGCAGGTTTGGGAAATATGACACGGGTAGAATAGGGCTAAGATGTTATCGCAAGTTGCAGTCAGCCCCAAACTTCTGTAGCTCATCCTTGACTATGATGAAGTTCGTGAAGAGAGGAGGTCTGATGGACTGGTTTGTAGCATGGTGTCTGTGCACATGCTATAGGGATGGAATGGACAACCTAAAACGAAGACGAAGGTTCCTTGAAGGGACAAACAGGTCTAAAAAGGGGCCTGACCCATAAATTCACAGATCCCAGAAAGAGAACACACTTCTGGCAGGTCAGTACATTTCCTAGGACTTTAGTTTTCTGAACAAACCAAGTGACTAGAAGACTTGATGATCTGTCAACAGAAAGAGGATTCTTACTACAGGCAGTCCTCACTTCTCCGAAACAAGTTTATGGCGCTTGTTTAGCGCTTGACATTTGGTGCCAAATTGCACAGATTTCCAGTTATTGGTGCTGATACATACCTAACAGTGCCAAAATCTGGTTGTTGGAGCCGATAAGCACTAATTTTCACTTACCATCAAGCCATCTGAACAAAACCCCCACAGATAACCAGGGACTGCCTGTACTTTGAGGTGGTAAGAATGGTTAAGTTCCTGCTTCCAAAAATACATTAGAACTGTGGACTTCTCTGAATGGCTACCACAGTCTAGGAGTGTACTAAGGTAAAAAAAAGAAAAAAAAAACATCATTGAACTTTACACAGGGAACTTCTAGTTGTACAAGAAAGAAGTGAAGGATCCATTCTTCCAGGGACCACATCCCGGAAAATCCTCCAGTTCCTCATGTGGCCTCCCAAACTAAATCCAAGCCGTTGAAAACAAGGTTTTAGGCTCAAGGGGGAAGGCACTTCCTTTCCGAAAGTAAATGTTCAGCCAGCTACCAACGTAATTCCGACTTGATTCGGGGCTGTGAAAAAAAACAAAGGTGCCAGGCTGAGTTTCACAGCCAGCAGGTGGACTTGAGTTCAAAAGACCTTCAAACACTTACATTGAAGGGGATCAAAGAAGTCAAGTCATCCAAGTGAGGACTGATATTATGCCAAGAAAAAATGAAGTCAAGTACAAGAAGGGCGAGGACTCCAAAGACGACTTATGCTGTGAAGAGGCCAAAATCACAGATCCTTGAGCTGGAATGACCCTGTCCCGTAGGAAGAGCTTAAGATAAACCCAGAGTCTGGCGCGGACAAGGAAGGGTGCTTCCTGCATCTCTAAGGCTCCATTCAACAGCCATGAAGATTGAAGGAAGGGCTGTTTGGTTCGTCTCTATTAAACTTCCTCTTCTGATCAAAGCAAAAAGAGGGGGTGTGGGATAATATACCTTTTGCTGATGCCCATGCAGACTCATAGAAAATTAGCAAACTTGTACATCGATGTTCAGAATTGCAGACAACTGTGCACACTAGTTGCCGACTCTGCGGACTCTGGAGACAATTGTGTGGACACGTTGATATCTGTGCGGACTCGACATTACAGAACTCAATGACACTGCATGGATTTTGACGACACCGTTATAGAGAACGACAACATTTACGAAACTGTACACGGTGGAAGAATTATCTGGAACAGTTATCAAAGGCTTGAAGAATTCCATAACCAAAAAGAAGGTGTAAGGTGCTTCTCTTCTTGTTTGGAGCCCAATTAAGGTCATTCAATAAAGAGCAAAACTGCAAGAGGAATGTGAGAAGCTAGCTTCCTTACCATAGACAGGAAGCAGTGTACAGTAATAGTCAACATGAATATCTTCAATGGCCGTGAAAGAACTTAACATTGAAAACAGTCACTAGAAACTTGTGAACTGGATGAAAACGAGGACAAGTTGCATAAAACCTCATATAAAGATTGTTCAACCAGGCTAACACCTTGACATGAAGCAGAGTATGGCAATTGTCAACAAGAATATCTTCAGTGACCGTGAAGAACTTTAGTGTTTTCAGTCTTCACTAAAAAACTTGAAATTGGATGAAAACTGGAGGATTAGTTGCAAAAAATCTCATATAAAGACTGTCCAACCAGGATAACACCTTGGTGGGCACCAGAGTATAGCATGGCAGACAGAAAAAGTTCGAAATTCAAGGAGATGAGACTGAAATCAGTCAAGAGAATTAGGGCTTCCTATAAACTTGACAAGAAGGCTTAGATCTGTCTAGGCTCTAGAGCAGTGGTTCTTACCCAAGGGTGCAAGGAAGCATATGAATTAATTATTATTATTAATTATTAATTATTATTATTATTATTATTAGTATTATTATTAGTATTATTATTATTATTATTATTATTATTTGTGTATGCTGGAAACAGACCTTCTTTCAAACATGTTTTATTAAAAATAATGGGAGAATTCACATAATTGATTTTATACAAAATTCTTTCAATATGGCAAATTGAAAGAATTTTGTATAAAATCAGTTCTGTAAATTCTGCCATTATTTTTAATGAAATAATAATATTATTATTTCTGGGCTCAGTTCGTGTCGCTGCGCGAAATAATCCTTTAGTTCATTATTTCTTAGGTAAATGATCTAACAAATACCAGAGAATAAACAAAATAGAGAAAAGGTCAGTATAACTGACTCGCTCACCCAAATAAAAGAAGGGCGTCGGTATGAACACTAGGGCGAGTGAGACCACTACCACGAACTTCTTGTCAATTAGAAATTTCCCACAACAAAATCCCTCAAGGAGAGAGCCGACCCACAGAACGGGGCAGCAACTACTACTACTACAACCCACGCTTAGGTGACTGAAGCGCCTCTGGTGGCCATCCTTTCAGTTAAGAGGTCTACAAGACGCTTCTATTTTTCTTGCTCTTGTATTTTTCGTGCTATTTCACGGATTTTTCACCATTATGGAACGTTCTGCCATCGCATCAGCTAAGTTAAGTATCCCGAAAGGTTCCTATTTAGTTCGTTCCTTCCTTGAGTCAGTATTTGCCGTTTTTTAGTAGTTTTTGTAGTAGTGGGGTTATGCCCAATAATTTTCACTCTCCGGCATGCAACGGAGTTCTAGAGTAGCCCTGTAAGTGTTATAGTGATACTCATGTATCCTTCCACTTACAGACTACCAACTGTGAGCACCCGGGGTGCAATGCCGTACTCCAGGACCCCTGTGGGCATGAAGTCTGCAGGTCCCACGCTCCGTGCGCGACTCCTCACGGGAATCTGCAGGTCTGGTTCCACGAAACGTGTACGATCTGCTATGATCTTGAGTCAGTTTTTGGACGGGGTAAGTATTTCCAGCTGTATATATAGGATATAAATACTGAATTATATCTTAAGTCTAAGTTTGAAATATGTCTTTTAAGCTTAAGTTCTCCATATTATTATGAAATATATGCCGGAAATGTGTAGGCTTAAGACTCTATTTTAGTCTAAGGTTGAACCTCAACTTTAAACTAAAAGCTAATAGACACCCTCTCTTCCAGGCTGCCGCGGTTAGAGAGACCGCCCTTGCAACCTTGAGGGCTTGGGTCGGCGACTTCGGCAAGAACGCCGCCAAGGGACAGCCCTACATCTTAGAAAAGAGGATGGCTGTCCTGCTGTTCCCCGGCAGCAAGTCGACGGGGTACGTCGACCCGGCGGAGGCAGCCCCGACGATGACGACAATCCAGCGGCAGGTCGCCGCATGTATGAAGGAACCAGGCCAGGACATTTCAGCGGAAGTCGCCACACTGGACCTTAATGTTGAACCGATGGTAGGTGTAGACGACCTGTTGGTCGAGGTAGGTACATTGGACGCTCAAGGGCTTCCCTTGGGCCCCTCTGGATGATCTTCTCCCGCTATTTCTACTGCTTCCTTCCAAGGCTTTACGGGAGTTGAGCTCCCGTATTCTACGCCTAGCGCTTCTGTGAAACATAGGGTGAAGGGGCACAGGGCGCAGAAAACCCTAACGAAGGCGTCGTCGTCGTCCAAAAAGGCTTCGTCGACGTCATTGTCTCGTAAGTCTTCGGCTTCAAATCCCGGAGCAGAGAAGGGTAAATCTTCTGCTTCAGGCTCTAGGTCTTCCAAGAGCAAGTCCTCCAAGGAGAGGCCCCGTACTCCGGCGGAGTCAACGGTCTCTCCTCCTCCTGAGGTACCTCTAGCGAGTTACCCTTCCACCTCTGCATCTGCTCCTACCTTTGATCCCAACGCTTTCTCCGTCGGGATGATGCAGCAGATGGGGGATTTGGTAGGCTCATTGAGGACAAGTATGGAGCAGATGTTCTCACAGTTATCCGACAGGATCACTACTCAGGAGAACCTAATGTCCGGTTTTAACCAGGCCCCTCAAGCTACCTCCCCGGCACCTGGTGTTGGCCTGATCCAGCTTCCTCCCCATGATTCTCTTCCTCCTTTCACAATGAACAACCCCTGGAGAGTGGCTTCCTACGCCCCTTTCCTGGACGGACTCATTTCCATCCCGGAGTGCGGTACTCGAAGGATCAAAGACTTCGAGTTTTACCCGGAGAATCTTCAGCCGCCGTTCATTGGCTACGCCAGGCTGACGGAGGCAGCTATGACCAGGGAGGATAAGGTCCCTAGGGAGACAGTGCTGTACTCCCGGGACCAGGCTCAAAGAGAGTGGCTTCGGTGCTTAGAGGAGATGGACTGCTCTAACACCAGGATTCAGGCTTTCAAGAGTCCCTTCACCATCTTTACGATGGAGGAAGAGGCTCCTCTCCCCTTCTTAACGAAGATCGCCGCTGTTACCATCCCAGCTGGCTTGAAGGGAGAACCCTTGCCTCAGTTAAGGGAAGCAGATCCCACTTCTCCTTTGCTCCCTTCGCTTGGAGATTTGTGGGAGGATTTACCAAACACCTTCTCGGCAGGCAAGCTCAAGCCGGACTGCGCCATGGACCAGTTCGGCGAGAAGCTACCAAGACTTCCTGATAGCCTCATTCAAGCTGAGTTTGAGGCTAAGACTAGGCTTGCCAGGTCTATGAACACCATGGCAATGACGGAAGTAGCGGCTATATCCTACGCTTCAGAGCCGCTCTTCAAATTATTGACCAAATCGCAGACTTGTACGGTCCAATCGGACTTGTACGAGTTTGTGACAGCGAGGGTCAATTGTCGGAAGCATGTCCTCCAGGAAGCAACTATTCGGCATGAGCTGAATAAGCTGCTTTCTTCAAATATCTGGGGGGCAGACCTCTTCCCGGAAGCAATGGTTAAGGAGGTCCAGAATGAAGCAACGAGGCTCAACCAGAGCCTCAAGGATCGTTGGGGCCTCACTGCTAAGAGGCGCCAAGATCAGCCTTCAGCAGGCAAAAAGCTGAAAAAGGCTAGACGGTTCCAGCCTTATCAGAAGAAGCCTCAACGCTTCAACCAAGCTGTGTCAGCTGTGCCGATCGTTCAGCCAGGCCAGCCTTCTACATCGAAGACACCGGCTCAACCCATCTACGTGATTTCCCCTCAGGCTCAGCCTTCCACTTCCTACGCTGTCTCCCCGGCCTTTAACCAGGTGTTCGAGGGCCAAGCCTTCCAACACTATGACCGGTTCGCCAGGGGAGGTAGGGCTAGGGGATCCTTTCATCAGAGAGGATCAGGAAGGTCGCTCAATAGGGGAAAGCACTTCCGTGGAGGCCGCAGAGGTCACTCGACCCAGCAGCAGTGAGATCTCCAAGGTAGGAGGGAGGCTGTTTCTCTTCCGGCATCGGTGGGGATTCAGCAAATGGGCACAAAGCATTGTGTCGAAAGGCCTGGGTTGGAGTTGGATTGGAGGCCCCCCTCCACCCAGACCATTCCTTCAACTTCCATTGAAAGAACTGACGGAGTATGCGGAGGAGCTCCTTCAGAAAGGAGCAATAGCGAGAGTCAAGAGATTAAAGTTTCAGGGTCGCTTGTTCAGCGTACCAAAGAAAGGCTCATTAAAAAGAAGGGTAATCTTAGACTTGTCCCGCTTAAACTTGGCCAATCGCTGCGACAAGTTCAAAATGCTGACTATCTCGCAGGTGCGGACCTTACTTCCCCGTGGGGCCGTCACCACCTCTATCGATCTTACAGACGCATACTATCATATCCCTATTGCAAGACACTTTCGCCCTTATCTGGGCTTCAGACTAGGAGACCAAGCATTCTCCTTCAAGGTAGTTCCTTTCGGTCTGAATGTAGCACCCAGGATATTCACGAAATTGGCGGAAGTAGTCGTTCAGCAACTGAGGTCACAAGGGATAATGGTAGTAGCGTACCTCGACGACTGGTTGATTTGGGCACCAACAGTCGAGGAATGTCGCAAAGCCACAATGAAGGTCATTCAATTCCTGGAATATCTGGGGTTCCAGATAAACAGGACAAAGTCAAGACTCACTCCGGAGTCCAGCTTTCAATGGCTGGGCATCCAATGGAATCTATCCTCCCATACTCTGTCGATTCCACTAGCCAAGAGGAAAGAAATAGTGAAGTCAGTGAAGCAATTTCTAAAGTACAAATATGCTTCAAGGAGAAACCAGGAAAGAATCCTAGGTTCCCTTCAATTTACCTCAGTGACAAACTTCTTGATGAAAGCCAAACTGAAAGACTTAACCAGGATCTGGCGCTCACAAGCAAATGTCAGATCCAGGGACAAGCTGTCAACAATACCACAGATTCTCCGGAATCGTCTGCGCCCTTGGACAAAGTTAAAGAACCTGACCATGTCAGTACCCCTTCAGTTTCCCCCTCCGAGAATCATTATCCACACAGACGCTTCATTAAGCAGCTGGGGAGGATATTCTCAGTTCAAGAAAGTTCAGGGAACATGGTCACCCCAATTCCGCCAGCTTCACATAAATGTATTGGAAGCAATGGCAGTGTTCCTGACTCTGAATAGGTTAGGCCCTCCAAAGAACTCTCATATAAAGTTAGTTCTGGACAGCGCAGTGGTAGTTCACTGCATAAACAGGGGAGGCTCCAAGTCAAGACACCTGAATCATGTCATGGTAGCCATCTTTTCCCTGGTGGACAAGTTCAGTTGGCACCTCTCCTCCACCCATCTGGCCGGAGTGAGAAATGTCATAGCAGATGCTCTATCCCGGTCAGTTCCTCTGGAGTCGGAATGGTCACTGGACAACAGTTCGTTCCAATGGATTCTCCGGAGGGTACCAGGCCTGCAAGTAGATCTGTTTGCATCTCGTACGAACCACAAACTTCCCTGTTATGTGGCTCCCAACCTGGACCCTCTGGCCTATGCCACGGACGCCCTGTCCATAGATTGGAACAACTGGGAGAGGATTTATGTCTTTCCTCCGGTGAATCTTCTCCTGAAAGTGCTGAACAAACTCAGGACATTCAAGGGTCAAGTAGCTCTAGTAGCTCCGGACTGGCCGAAGAGCAACTGGTACCCCTTGCTGCTGGAATTGGGTCTTCGTCCCCTTCGTATTCCCAATCCCAGACTCTCCCAGTCAGTACAAATGAAGACTGTGTTCGCTTCCTCAGGAATTCTCAAAGCCCTAACTTTATGGACTTCATGAAGTTTGCGGCCAAGAGGGATGCAAATATCGATCCACAAAATATCCTTTTCCTGGAATCAGATAAAAGGGATTCAACTTTGAGGCAGTATGACGCTGCAGTTAAAAAGTTGGCATCCTTCCTGAGGGAATCAGACATTGAAATCATGACAATCAATTCGGCTATATCCTTTTTCAGATCCTTATTTGAAAAAGGGTTCGCAGCTAGTACTATTACGACAAACAAGTCAGCTTTGAAGAAGATTTTTCAGTTGGGCTTTAACATAGACTTAACAGACTCTTACTTTTCGTCTATTCCCAAGGCTTGTGCTAGACTTAGGCCTTCAGTAAGGCCTACTTCAGTGTCATGGTTTCTAAATGATGTTCTAAAACTGGCTTCGGATACAGATAATACGGCATGTTCATTTATAATGCTCTTAAGAAAAACATTATTTTTATTAAGCTTGGCTTCAGGAGCTAGAATTTCAGAACTGTCGGCGTTATCCAGAGATGCGGGTCATGTAGAATTTCTTCCTTCAGGAGAAGTTCTGCTTTCTCCGGATCGCAGCTTTTTAGCAAAAAATGAGGATCCTTTGTTGAGGTGGGAACCATGGAAGGTTATACCCCTTCCCCAAGATCTTTCTCTTTGTCCAGTAACGACCTTACGAGCCTTTCTGTCTAGGACATCCTCATCCTCTTCGGGTCCCCTCTTTAGGAGAGAAAAAGGTGGTACTTTATCAATTAAAGGTATTAGGCAACAGATCCTATACTTTATTAAGCAAGCTAACCCTGAATCCTTCCCCAAGGCACACGATGTCAGGGCAGTGGCCACCTCAATCAATTACTTTCAACATATGAATTTTGATGATTTGAAAAAATATACTGGATGGAAATCGCCGACAGTATTTAAACGTCATTACCTAAAGTCTTTGGAATCTCTAAAATTTTCAGCAGTTGCAGCGGGTAACATAGTTTCCCCTGACTCTGCTCAGTAGTTTAGTTGAAGATCCAGATCTCCTTTCTACCTATCTCTGCCAACAGTTTGTCTAACCTACCATGTTCCTCTACACTTGCCCTTGAGTCTTAGCTGCTCTTGTGATGGTTTAGTGGGTGTCCCTTATTTTTATGCTAGGGTCACCCACAATTGATTGTACATACTAACTTTAAGGTGTGGTCCCCTTATTTTTATGCTAGGGTGCCACATCCCCATTACCAATGGTTTATTGTATTTGGTATTGATATCTATGAAACTTATTTGGTGTGTTTTTTAGATTAAGATTTTTCACACACATGGTTTATTGTATTTGGTATTAATATCTATAAAACTTATTTGGTGTGTTTTTTAGATTAAGATTTTCACACACATGTTTATTTCGTATTCAACCATGTAACTGGTGTAAAGACTTTGTAGATAATTTTAGTTATAAGTTACTTTTAATTATTGTTCTCTATTCAGATTTGTATGAACAATTTGTATAAATATTTTGTTACAATTATAGTATGTAGTTGAATTTTAGTTTTATTGAGACCTTCTTTATTTTCAATCTTGGGCTAATTCTCTGGTACAATTTCGCGCAGCGACACGAACTGAGCCCAGAAAAAGGATTTTGACGTAGGAAAAATCTATTTCTGGGCGATTGGTTCGTGTCGCCCAGCGAAATAATCCTTTAGTTCATTATTTCTTAGGTAAATGATCTAACAAATACCAGAGAATAAACAAAATAAAGAAAAGGTCAGTATAACTGACTCGCTCACCCAAATAAAAGAAGGGCGTTGGTATGAACACTAGGGCGAGTGAGACCACTACCATGAACTTCTTGTCAATTAGAAATTTCCCACAACAAAATCCCTCAAGGAGAGAGCCGACCCACAGAACGGGGCAGCAACTACTACTACTACAACCCACGCTTAGGTGACTGCCGCGCCTCTGGTGGCCATCCTGAAGTTAGCAATCAATCTTGAGCGAAGGGTTGGGAAGAGGTGGGATTTCGCTGGGCGACACGAACCAATCGCCCAGAAATAGATTTTTCCTACGTCAAAATCCTTTTATTATTATTATTATTATTATTATTATTATTATCACTACAGCAGCAGTGCTCATGAGATAATTTCTTGATGAAGTGGCAATATTGCAACAGCTATGTGAATGAAAATTTTTAAAATGTGGTTTTATTATTAATTAAAATTATATCAACTTTCTATTTAGTTTGCTTGCTTGTTTTTTTTTGCTACCTCAGCAATTCAAGGGGTGCGAGAACTGACTGCTGATTTGAAAGGGATGCATAAATTGAAAAAGGTTAAGAACCACTGCTCTACAGGGAGAAAAGACAAAAGAAATTTGTCTTGCTCCTTTACACAAAAGCCCAGTTTCAATCTTGAAAGACTTCTAGGATGACTAGAGAAGAACCAATGTCCTGGTCTGTGGGTAGACTTGGTCCCTGTATAATCTGAAGTGGCACACAAGGCAGAACAACAGTGTATTCTTAAAAAAATTTAGGTGCCAAGCCAAAGAGGAACTGGCACAAAGTCCTAGCAGGCAGGTTCCAGATACCTGACAGCTGGCACCAAATGGACAGGTGGACGATCAGACACTGGGCGTTCAGACACTAGGTGCTCGGTGGCCATTGGCGCTCTGACACTGGACACTCAGCGGCCACTAAGCACTCAGAGGATGGACACTCAGTGGCCACTGGAAGCTCAGCAGCCACTGGCCACTCGGACACTTGGATATAGGTGGGCGCTTGGACACTGGGTGCTTGGTCAATGGGTGCTGGGACTCTCATTTGCTCTGACACTGCTGGGCAATTAGATTGGAAGAGCATTTTGGAACTAATTACAGGCACTCCACAACTGGAAGATATGTCTCTTTAAAGACTGAGATATTCCAGAAAAGTACCACCAACACCACTTGTCTGTAGAGGACAAAGAAAGCACATCCCTATGGATGCCTTTCCAATGGCTATCCATTGAGACCTGAGGACAGAAGGCTCGACTGAGAAGTAACTGCTCAGGGGCAAACCCCTTTGGACTACCGTGGACTGCAGTGTACCTCCTCCCTGGTGCATGGGAGTCTGATAGGGACTGGGTTTAGGAGTCTGCAGAGCCTGATAGTCATTAATTAAAAACAAAGGAGTAACTACTTGGGGGCAAACAACTTTGGACTTCAATGGGCTTCAGTATACCTCCTCCCTGGTGCATGGGAGTCTGACAGGGACCAGGTTTAGGAGTCTGAGGAGTCGGATAGTCACCTCCTTCACTATACAGTACGTTCGTAAGACTCCTTTCCAGCGGCTGTCAGTTGATACCTAGGACCGGCAACAGGCTCAACTGAAAAGACGACTACCCCCCATGTGTAACCCCCAGACTTCCCTTGGACTTACAGTGCATGGAAGTCTGACAAGAACCTTTGTTTAGGAGCATCGGGGGATGAGTAGACACCTCCTCCACTGCCCAATACATGCAGTCCCCAGTTATTGGCAAGGGTTCCCTTCTTGGCAGGGTGCTGATAAGCAAAAATCGCCATTAACCTAAACTCTGCGATTTATAGAGTTTATATGAGACTGCAGCCAAAAGTAAACAGCGTAGATTTTAGTGCACTCCGACTAGGAGGGTGGCACTTCTACCCATACCTTCGGTAACTTTTATCATAATCACCTTGCAAAAAGTTTAACAGCCGAATTTCCAGCTCAGTGAAAGTTAATCCTATATGTAAAGACCGACGGTTTGTATTTGTGAAGGAACAAATACAGAAATCTATATATTCTTCCATACTTCCATGATTGTTAGGCAACTGCTATTTTTATTGCAGTGAACAAACTCAACCTGGGGATGGCTGCACATCTTGGTCACTTCACAGTAGAAATCAAAATATAAAATCATTACTCGTAAGTTTCACTGCATCATCACGTCATTTATCCCCCTATAAACAATTCTTCACATTATTTTAATCCTTCTACGCAAGTTTCCACATCAAAAGCCCACCTTTTCCTATATGTGCAGTCAACACTCGTGGATCAATAGATATATTTGGAAGAATCAGAGAAGCACATCATAACAGAGAATTTTGAATATAAAGTCACAAGATATATGTATATTTATACATTTTATGTACTTTTTATATATTGGGCATTATTTTATGTATTTTCAGGATATTTTTTATTTTCTTGTGTGTAGGTTTGCAATACGTATTTTTAGCAATATATGATTATTATTATGACTTACCATGCATTTAAATTTTCAAAAATATCAATTATATGTAAAATGTTTTTAAAAATTTTCAATTACTCCTAAATTATGACATTTTACTGAATGCATAACTTTTCCCTGGCTGCTCACGTGACTAGTTTGCATACTTTTTTAGGGGGTGAATTGTGTCACCTAACACATATTAGTACTGAATTTATGTATCGCCCAAAACAAAAATGGTTTTACTTTCTCAGAGTAAATAAAGATTAGATGTCAATTTACCTATTTTCAGCAAATGTTTACATGCAAGAAACTCATGAAATCTCCATTTATGCTAAAGTTCTCCATGGCTCACAAGAGTAAGTTTATTTGCTTTACTTGGGGTGTGTGTTGTCTAAGCCATAACATAAATATTAATGAATTATGCATCATATTAAAATGCAAATTATAGTAATATCTCAGCGAGTTAAGAAAAACTGGATAATTCAATTTACCTATTTTTGGTGATTTTTTTAAAAACAGCAACATAAACAGGTGTTGCTACAACACCTGTGTATACCAAAAACACACATGTATAGCTTGTAATTGTGTCACTGTGCTTTGTAGTATCGTTCTTACCACAAATAATAATGAACTATATATCAAAAGAACAGCAATATATTGTACTTTTGTGCTGTAAAAAATGAGGTACTGCAACTCTATTTGGTGATTCTTGGTGAATTTTAGAAAAAGTAACATGAAGCATTTTCTATTATGGCTAACTTCAACTTGTGATAAGATCCTTTATTCTTATTTTAGGGTTTTTTCAACATATGATCAAGTACTCTTTAGCTTTAAATTGACACCAACTATAGTGGTCCCGCCCGTATTCGCGGGGGATGCGTACCAGACCCCCCCGTGAATAGTTAAAACCCGCGAATGTTTGGAACCCCTATAAAAACACTAAACACAGTGTATTTTGTTATTGAAAACTCAAGAAAAACCCACTAAAAATGTTTAAACTTGGTTTATTAATAGTTTTATCACAAAAAGTGCATTTCATGATGAAATTGATTAAAAAACCCAGGAATTTGTGGATATTTCTCATAGAAAAACACAGCAAATGTGCGAATTTTCCGCGAATAATGCAGGGGAAACGTTCTTGAGAGATCCACGAATGTGTGATTCCACAAATCCGGAGAACGTGAATATAGGGGGTCAACTGTATATGTACTAACATCGCATGAAAGATAAAGTTACACAGCAATAACAAAAAAATCACTGCTATGCAAATTTGCATGGCCCGTGAGGGTAGTACTAAATGTGTCACAGATCAAACCTGACATGGCCAGTATCACAAGAGTTAAAATATATTACCATAAAAATATATACAGTGGAACTCCCGTATTCGCGTTCTCAGCATTAGCGGATTTCTCTATGGACCATACCTACCCATTATTTGCAGGAAATTCATGTAGTTGTGGTACTTTTCTATGAGAAATATCCATACATTCCTGGTGTTGTGGTTGGATTACAAGCCAAAACCAAAAGAACTCTCAAAACCACACTTGTACTTACCACACACTCAGGGTGAAGAGCTGCGCTGCTGTCCGCTGGATATAGCTACGCTAGGCTAGCCGTCGTAACACAATACATAAACAACCAAACAAGGACAACAACCACATAATTCAATAACTATACTACAAAAGACCACTGCATAAACAATCACTATCAACACCAAAAAACCATAACACAAGTCAACACTCCGCCTACAACATCAAGGAAGCACAACAACACTAAGCAACTCACAACTCCAACAACTCGTCTACAACACAACAGAACTCACAAGCACAACAAACTCAACAACACAGGTACAACAACCTTTAAACATACAACACCAGCAACCTCAAAACACACAAAATAACTGACAATCAACAATATTTAAGACTGCTGCCAACAAAGTAACTCTCCAACACTGGCTCTGATCACAGACTCCCTCACTTCTCCTGACTCTCGTAACAGACGCTCACCACTGATATACACGGTGATCACCACAACAGAGACATGCTTACGACTGCCATCAAACCAACCCCATATATTCTCTCTCTCTCTCTCTCTCTCTCTCTCTCTCTCTCTCTCTCTCTCTCTCTCTCTCTCTCTCTCTCTCTCTCTCTCTCTCGTGCAACCATTGGAGACATTGCCAAACTTAAAATACAAATCATTACTCCATATTACCTTCCCCATTACATTTGACAACATCTTAAACTCGCAACATCCACACTAAATCGCCTTTTGCAACACCAAAGGATGCTCAGATGCAGGCCCCCTGAATCTTGTTTAAGGGCCCTTATACATTCTCTCAGTTACATCGCCATTCACTTCTTCCAAACCACTTTCATTCAAATCCCCATTATCTCCCTCACTACTATCCTCCTAAATCTCATTCACTACTTCATTGAACATCGGTCATACTCTCCCAATATCTCCCCTATTTCTGCTACCAAACCACTCAGTTCATCCATACTTCAGTCAAAACTCTTTCAAAGACTTATCCATACTATCAACTACCTCCTTACTACTAGGTTTCCTTCCCACTGAAGTCTCACTTATCCCTGTTAATTCAAACCCACATACACTATAAGTATCATTCATTCCCTCAGTCATCCATACTACACGCTTTATCAACCGTTTGCACCCTACCACTAACACCCTTACCATGCTGTTCATGCTTCTTCCTTCCACTTCCTTTCTCTACATTTTTCCGCTTTCTTCCATAATCAACCAACACTAACAGTCGGTCTTCCAGACCCATTTATTCACTGACACTCGGGTCATACTGATTTATTTTCAACCATTCACTCATTGCATTCCCCTGAACATACTGTCACACACAAGAGGACCCACTCAACTGAATCCCCTTAACACCTTGTTTCCTGAATTCCCAGCTTGACTCATCCTCTTTTGCCTACACACACACACTACATGACCTTCCATTCCCAATTCAACACTATTTCAAATGCAGTTCCTTACACATCCTAGCATAATGCCCATTCTTTCCACAATTACCAAAAACCTCGGTCACAAGGGTACCCCAACATCCACTCACTATATGCCCTACTTCCTTACACCTGTAACACTTAATATCCCTATTTTTCTTACATTCACTCACCATATGACCTGTCTGTCCACACCCGAAACACGCTCATAACGCCCACCGACATTCATTTTCTTGTGTCTTTGCTTTCCACATCTATAAAACTGCTGCTCTTGTTCATGACTAACTGATCCTATTCTTCCAACGCTTGGACTCCAATCTCTCTTAGGGTTTACTACACTTACATTACTTGCTCTCACAATCCTATCAACCACTCGCTCTGCCATTCGCTTTGGCCCTTGTAAAACTGCCTCCCCATAGCTCTTAAACTCTGGTATAACCTCTGCTACTTCAGTCCTAACACTAGCACTTCTACTCTCTTTCATACACCTATCTAGCTCATAATCCTCTACTATTTCTGAAATGTCGTTCCATGTTAACCTTTCATTCATCCATCACATTTTCTCCTTACGTTTCAGATTTACAAACTCATGCACACTTCTCATGCACAGTCGCCACAACTTCCTCACTAACTCTTTACACTTATTTATCCCCTCATCCCAAAACTTTTTCATAGCTAATGTTTCCAACCTGCACACTTACATTGACAAAGACTCACCAACATTCATTCTGCCTCTTCAAAATCATGCTTCCTCCTATATCTAACGCTACTCTTTATCCTCTTCACCTGTTCCACAATCCCGGCTTTCACACTCTCATTACCCCATACATACTCAACAAAAATCCTGTCAAAAAGCTACCAAAGTCTCTTGCCCAGACACTCTTGTTATTCCCATACTTAGCTACACAATACTTTTCACATTCCTTAAATAAGTCCCCTAAGTCCCTACTATAATATTCCTCGTATTGTGCACATTGGTGTACCTCTAATATACACAGCCTTTCATACTTCCTGCTCATTCTCTCTCTCACTTTCGCTACTTCCATTCTGATCCCTCTTAACCTCTTCTGAATACAACGAATCAACTTCCATACTAACATCCATGCTCTTGATTACACTCTTCTTACCCTTCTTCTTTCTACCTACCTGTTTCCACTCTCAGCCCTTTCTCCAATGTATTCAGTCCTAGTCTCATCCTGTCTGTCATCCTTACTAACCTTCTTTCCCTAAGTCTTCTTCTTTTCCTCAGCCCCCTTCTTATTCTTGTCCTCAGGTTTATCCTCATCCTGTGTCTTCCCCTTACTTATTACAACCAAATCATCTTTGTCACTCGTACTCTTTGTCACTCGTACTCTCATCCACTTGTCCTTTCACTTTCTTAATTGCTCCTGGTCCGTCAAAAGACCCAGTAGGCCTACCTCCTAATGCTCCCTCTCCCATGAATCCCTCTATCGTCTCCTGCACTGCATTCATCATTACTCCAAATTTTTCGTCCATTTCCTCAACCATTCTGTCTTACGCTCCTTTCATCTCTTCTTTCATCTCCATTTTCACGCTCCTTAGCATTCCTCTCATTTCCTCTAACTTGCTCTTCAGCTCCTCACACTCTACCCTCAACATCTCATTCTCTTCTTCCACTCTTTCCTTAGCTCCCCTCAACAACTGCACATCCTCCTTCAGCCTCTCCACGTCAGTCAAACCTTTTATACTATACTCATCTTCTTTCACCAATCATACAACCCACCACACCAACCGTCCTGCAGCTGCCACACCAGCAGCCCCACATTGGGCGCCAATAAATAATGTGACGGAATTACAAGCCAAAACCAAATAGCTCTCAAAACCACACTTGTACTTACCACACACTCAGGGTGAGGAGCTGCGCTGCTGTCCGCTGGATATAGCTACATTAGGCTAGCCGCCGTAACACAATACACAAACAACCTAACAAGGACAACAACCACACAACAATTCAATAACTATGCAACAAAAGACCACCAAAAAACAATAACACGACAAGTCAACACACTGCCTACATCAAGGAAGCACAACAACAACACTCAGCAACTCACAACTCCAACAAATCATCTACAACACAACAGAACTCACAAGCACAACAAACTCAACAACACAGGCACAACAACCTTCAAACATACAACACCAACAACCTCAAAACACGAAATAACTGACCATCAATAATATTTAAGACTGCTGCCAACAAACTAAACTCTCCAACACCAGCTCTCATCACAGACTCCCTCCCTTCTCCCAACACTCGTAACAGACGCTCACCACTGATATATACGGCGATTGCCACAACAGACACATGCTTACGACCGCCATCAAACCACTCCCATTTATTTCTCCACCAATTTTGCTTTCACTCTCTCTCTCTCTCTCTCTCTCTCTCTCTCTCTCTCTCTCTCTCTCTCTCTCTCTCTCTTTCACGCAACCCTCGGAGACATTGCCAAATTTAAACTACCATCATTACTCCTTCAAAGTGTTTTTATCAATTTCATCATAAAATGAACTTTTTGTGATAAAAATCTTTAAAAAACCAGGTATAAACATTTTTAATGGGTCTTTCTAGTTTTAATCACCAAAATAAGCAGTTTTAAGCTTTTATAGGGGTTTCAACTATTTGTGGATTCTAGCTATTCGTGGGGGGTCTGATACTCATCACCCACGAAAACGAGGGTTACGCTGTATGTCCAATATTGGGTACAGATTTATCCCTTAGAAGTACGTATATACATGCACTAATCATGGGGTATATTTGAAATTAATATTATTTCTGTCTGTGGAAGATCATTTGTTTATTATGCAGTAAGAAGTAATGCTAGCACTTGGATAGCTTTGTTATCAGCTACTGGGGGGGAGAAATGATTCCTGCTCACTAGTTTGTCTAAACAAGTCACATACTTATAAGTAGGTAAGGGGTAATGCCAACACTTGGATAGCTTGGTTACCATCTACTTGGATGAAATGGATTCTGTTCTAGACTCTACACAAGTCACACATTTATGTCTTCCAGATATCAATATGTAATGAACATATTTGCATCTTTGATCTAAAGTGAAAAGAGAAGGCACCATGAGTGAGTGGACGTATGCTGGGAGCATATCCAACATTCAAGTGCTGTATAGTAGCCAAAACAGTTTTACAGAGTATACAGTTTGGATTAACTTTTCATATAGTACTTCAATTAAGATATCAAAGTACAGTGCTTCTCATCCCTTACCTTTAACATCATACCACGCAGCTCCATTTGTAATGCCGCTCCTAAAGTTGTCCCCTTCACAAAGATTGCCGTTGAACATGGTAGCATGCTTTGAGGCATAAACATTGGCCAGGTATTTGAACAAATCATTATCAGGAGCCAGGCTTGGTCCTCCCTTATGGTAACTGAGGAGGATGGGTAGGTAAAAGTTAATATAAGGCAAAATTTTCTGGGACAGATGCAAGACAGTTTCATGACATAAGAACACAACAAGCCATGAACAAAACCAGGATTAATAAAGGAAAGATAACTCAGAAATGAAATGTTGCTGAACTGATTTGATTCTTGGAGACAGACAATTACAATTAGGCATATTGCAGTAGCAGCAGAGAGAAAGGATTTGAAATTTCACACATTTTAATTATTGTGTTTTTGTTAATTTTCATTACTGATTGGGATTACAATATATTACAAAAATGCATATGCTACATTGAATTATTTGACTGGTTAGTATTTATTTTACTTGGAATTTTTTAGTTTATAAAAACAGAGAGGATATAATAGTTTCTGCAATTACTACTTGACCAGTTTCCTATTTTGAAAATACTGAAGCTACTATTGTATTGATTATCAATGGCAATACAGCAGCATCAAATAATAATTAAGAAATACAATGAAAATAAACACACATTTTTTTTATCAATTTGTATTTTTCATGGCTACCATAACAAACTTGATGTCTTAACAATAGGATAATCTTCTTGCACCAGCAGGAAAAAAGTTAAAAACAACTAAAGACTGTAAAACAAGGAATCTGTGGCATCTGGTAACTCATATGTATACAAGGTGGAAGCTGGTCACCGACCAGGAAAAGAACCTCGTGACGCATCAGTCTTTTTCCCACCCCAGGACAAGAGAGAGAGGCAGCTAGAAGTGGGCAGTAAAGTTAAGACCTCAGGTTTGTTAGCTATGAAAAATACAAATTGATTAAAAAATTTGTCATTTGTTCATACCTGGAACAAACCTTCAGTCTTAACAATAGTATAGACTTATACAGGCAGTCCCCAGTTATGGGTGGGGGTTCCATTCTTGGCAGGGTGACGATAAGCAAAAACCACCATTAACGGAAACTCTTCCATTTACGGCACTTATGGCGCCAAGTTTCCTGTAATGGCGCCAATAACCAATTAATGGCACCTCTGTTAGGTATGTTATAGTGCCATAACTATTATTGGTACCTTGTGGCATCAATAACTGAAACTTGGTCTGTTATGGCACCATAGTTCGCAGATTTTATGTTAATAGAATAGCGCCATAAAACCAGATTGCCATTAACAGAGTCCACTGATAACAAGGGACTGCCTTTACTTGGAGGGAGGTACAAGTACCCTAAACAGGCTGGGAGTTTAACCCACCTGACCAAGGTCCAAGCCCATACGAGAACAGACGATCGGATATCTAAAAACTCAGCCGTCCGAGTTGAAACACAATGATATATGACCAGATTCATTGCATTCCAGGAAGATACAGAAAACTCTCCTTGTTCAAGCAACAAACCATGCAAGCCACAAGGGTTTGTCACCACTCCTCACTCCCCTTGCCTGAAAGAGGAGTACTTGCTACTGAATAGCACATTTGTCTATTGTCTATTGTATAGTAACAAACCACCACCAGTATGACCACCATACTCACCTGTATCAGACCAGTTCCAGCATATGATGTGTCTATTCTATGACCTGCCTGTAGGAAGAACGGAAAAAAAAGAAAGAAAGAGGCCTGCCTACTCACTCATTCATTCTTCCACACAATCATCTTAGGTAAGATACAAACTGTCCCACCAGGGACACTGGGTGAGTGAGTTACACAACTTGTTGGGAAGCCTCAACATCACTTAAGGAAAAAGTGTCCAAGGACCTGTGGGCAACGTCCTTTGGGTAAAAGGAAGTGAACGTGGATTGAAGTAGCCAAGAACCAGCGCTCAAAATTCTATGACCAAAAAAGTTTTCCTTAAATGCCAGAGAGGAACTAATACCTCTGATGTCATGTGCTCTAGCCCACAGACTCAGTGACAGAACTAGTATATGAGGAGTAAGCCAGTGTAAATGTCTTCTGTATCCAGAATGGAATCGTGTTCTTGGACACTTACCTTCTGGACTGGCCTGTGATGACAAAAAGTCTCCGGCACCTAGGTCTTGGGTGACAAGTTCTCTTTAGATAGCATCGCAGTGCTCTGACGGGACCAAGTAAGTGCTACTGTGGATCGCAGTCCACAAAGTCATTCGGTGAGGGAATAGAAAACAAAGCAAATCTGTCATCATGCACCGAGGGATTCTGGGTCTTACCACGAATTCTGGGACAAATTCAAAGGCTACAGACCCCCAACCCCTGGTGTGTTTAACATTATAACTTAGGCCATGAAGCTCCCCAAATCTTTTCAAAAAAGCCAAGGCCAATAGGAAAACTGTCTTTAAGAGTCAGATCCCTGTCTGATGACCGACGTAGGGGCTCGAATGGAGCTCGAGTGAGACTTCTCAGGACGAGAGAAAGAGCCCACGCAGGAGGCTTGAGTTCTCTTGGTAACAGGACTGTTCAAAACCCCTGAACAACAAGGAGATTTCCCAGGACGAAGGGAGGTCTACGCCTTTCATGTGCAAAACCAAGCCCAAGGCTGCTTTGTAGCCTATGACAGCTGAAACAGAAAGACCTTTCTCAACCCTGAGGAGCGACAGGAAATCCACCATCTGCGGAACACAGCTCTGAGTGGAGAGAAACCCCACTGACAACACCAATCACAGTAGACTGCTAATTTCCCCTGATTAACTGCTGATGAAGATTTTCTGAGATAGCCAGACATTTGGCCCACAGCCTTTTAACAAAAACCTCTCGCTAAGAGGAGATACTTGATAGTCTCCAGCTGTGAAGAGACAGGGACTCCATTGACTGGTGAAACCTTTCCACATGAGGTTGGCAAAGGAGCTGCAGCCATGGAATTTCTCTTGGAACTTCTGACAAAAAAGAGAAGGTCAGGGAACACTCTGCTTGAGGCCACAGAGGTGCCATCAAAGTCATCTTCAGATTTTGAGAACTCATTACTCTGTTCAGAACTTGATGGATCAGGCAGAACGGAGGGAAGGCCTACACATCGAGATAGTCTCAAGGATGCTGCAAGAAGTCCTCTGCTACAGCTAGAGGATTTGGAACCACTGAACAGTAAATCTCCAGCTTCCTGTTGAAGTGAGTGGTGAAGAGGTCTAGCATTGGCCTTCTTCAAATCTGAAAGTGTCTGTCTGCCACGTCCTGATGCAGAGACCACTCCGTGTCCAGGATTTGGTTCTGACAACCCAGCTTGTCGACTACCACATTCCTCTAGCTAGGAATGTACCTGGCAGCAAGCTCCGCCACGTTGTCGATCGCCCACTGGTGCATCTCGACTGTCAACAAATGGAGTTGACTAGACACCAGGCCCCCCTGTTTGTTCACATAGGCGACTACTGTGGTGTTGTCCGACATCAGCATAACGGAATGACCCTCTACCCTCTCCTGGAACTCCCACAGACCTAGGAAAGCTGCTTTCAACTCCAAAATGTTGACATGAAGCAGCTTGTCCTTTGCACTCCAAACATACAAGGCACGGAAACTTTCCCGATGGGATGAGCACCTCAGCCATCGATACAGGCATCCGAAAACAGGAGCAAGTCTGGAGGGGATGAACGCAGTCGGACTCCCACCGTGAGGTTCTCATCAAACCACCAATGAAGGTCTTTCCTCACCTCTTCTGACAGAGGAACTATCTGCAGAGGGGAATCTCCCACTGGGGACCAGAATTCCTTCAGTCTCCACTGTAGAGGGCGAAGGTGAAAGCGACCATGAGGGACCAGCTTCTCCAGAGAATACAAAATCCTGAGAAGAATCTGTCATTGGTGAGATGGCTGTTCGGTCTGTGACAGGAATGAACGTGCCACCGGCCTGAATTTCTCCAACCTCTGGACCGGTGGAAAAACCAGATTGGACCTATCCAGGTTTACTACGTACTATGCCTAGATTCCAACAAAACTGAAGGCAGAGATCCCTGTCTTGAAGTAGTTTCTCCCTGGAACTTGCCAAGACCAGTCAGTTGTTGAGGTACAGTAGTGCCTCAGGATATGAAATTAATTCCTTCAGAGGCGACCTTCGTAACCTGATTTTTTCGTATCTCGACCTACATTTTACATGTAAATTGCCTAATTCGTTCCAAGCCCGACAAAAACACCACAGTAAATTTTATAATAAAGCTAAATTCACCAATAAACAATGAAATACAACAATTTGGACCATTCAATACCTAACATAACCTATACTGTACCTGTAAATAAAGTGTATTAATGTACATGGTACAAGAAATACTGTGCGTACATGTATGTACATATGTAGTAAAATGTGGAACCTTACCTTTTGAGTGAGGCAATCTCTAAAAGTGGAGACAGAGGAGGAAAAATGGCAGAAAACATGGACACTTAACTTTACGAAACACATTAAAAATGGCAGAAAACATTAACACTAAACTTTATGAAACACATTAACAAAATGGCAGAAAACATTAACACTTAACTTTACAAAAAAATTAAAATCAAATTTCTTTTTTTTTTTTGCATTTTTCTGATTTTTACATTTTTTTTTTTTTTTACTTTTTTATAATTTATGTTTTTTACAAAATTTCAATTTCTTCACCACCGAATGGATGCCAGTCCGTTTACGGAATTTATCAAACCACCCACGAGAAGCCTTTAAGTCTGGGGTTGCCGTCGATGTCCCTTCTCCTCTGTCATCTTCGGCCTGGGCAATCAGATCACCGAAAATAGCGCTGGCCTTGTGGCAGATTGCTGTCTCGGTTATCGTATCGCCAGTGATTTCTTTGTCTTTAATCCATACAAGATGCAGCCTCTCCATCTCATCATGCACAGGGCTCCTCTTGTTGGACAAAATAGTCACACCCTTGGAAGGTGTAGCTGCTTTGATGGCTTCCTTCTGCTTAAGGATGGTGCCTATCGTTGACGGATTTCGGCTGTATTCCTTAGCGATCACACTCAACCATACCAGCTTCATACTTCTTAATTATCTCCGTCTTAGTCTCCATAGAAAGCATTCTCCTTTTTTCGTGAACTTCAGCAACATTCTTGGGACCCATGGCTAATTAAGTTCACACACAACACGATAAAGTATACAAGTAGAAAGCAAAATCACTAACACGAATTTACGTTAATTAACGAAATACGTATATGTGAACGAACTAATTCCGTGTGCGTATGATAACGTTGATGCGACGAAGTGGCCAAAGGATGCCTTTATGTAGAGGCATGATGGGATAGATGCTGACCAATAGGAGAGCAGGATCTTACGGGGGTCACTAGCATCAGGAACCAATGTGAGAGAATGAGGATGGTGGTGAGTCTACTGAGTAAGCAGCGCGCGAGTTTTAAAATTGTTCTCGGTGGTCCGGGCGAATCTCGGACTTTACAGTACACCCTTTCGTAACCTGAATTATTTTCGTATACAGAAGCAAAAAAATCTTCTTTACTTTCCTAACTTGGACTTTTCGTAAGTAGGGACTTTCATATGTCGAGGTTCCACTGTATCTCAAAAGGCGAACCCCTTGAGCATGAGCCCATATAGAGACTAGGGTAAAGACCCTTATGAACACCTTGCTCTCCCAGGTTAAAGCTAAGGAACTTACTGGAGGAAGGGTGGACTGGAATCTGAAAGTACGCATCCTTCAAGTCTATTGACAGCAAGAAGTCATTGTCTCTTATTGCTGCCAACTGAACCTTGTTTTCCTAACAAAGTGATTCGGTGTGGAAGGTCACCATTGGTCTCCAATCACCTGCAGCCTTTGGAACCAGGAAAATCTGATGGTAAAACCTTGGTGAAGGACATTGTACTTCTTCCACCGCACCCATGTCCAGCATTTTCAAAACTTCCTCCTGAAGAGCCAAGTACTTCAGAGAGCCTTGAAAATAAGTCTGATTCTGAACAGGTCTGTCTGAGAAAGGGGGAGGGAAGTCGAAGGGTAGTAGATACCCCACCCAAAGGACATATACTACCCACTTCTCTGCTCCATGCAAATGCCATTTGGCCCAATGACCTGCCAGGCATCCCCCTATCTGTGGCAATGGGGAATGAGAGGTGCCCACTCTACCGATGATCCCCTCTGCTCCTTCTTCTAGTGCTCCTCCCATCCTTGTAGGGGAGAGATTGAAAGGGATGCTGCTGCTGTCTTGAATCTGATGGTGAAGTAGCCTGAGAGGCTCTCATAGTGAGAGGCTCTCACAGAAGTTGAATACCTGGTTGACTTGACAGGAGACTGTCTGGTCTGCCGTTGAGGAGGGGAAGAAGTAGGATGAGAACGAGCCTCCAACTTAGATACCGCCTGATGTACTAACCTATTTTTGGTATCTGCTTGTTGCTGGTTGATCACATCTTCTAAAAAAGGTCTCGGGAATAGAATCTGTGACTCAAGGAGATCCCCATTTCGGAGGACCAACAAGGACTTCGAATCTACTGACCCTGCCACCTTTGACAAGACTGCGTCCCTCCTAGCCAGGAGGAGGTTGGCCCACAAAGTTGCACTAAGATGGCCTTGATACGAAATGGTCTTAGCCCCAGACTGCAATAGCCTGACAAAGGAGGAAAAACTGACTGAACCTCCCTCAGTGCAATCTGACGCTATCCTGGCTACCGCAGTGGACCACAAGTCCAACCTGGACACAGACTGGAAGATGGTAGAAGCAGCAGACACCATAGCCAAAGCCTCTTGCAAAGCAAATGAAGGTCTTTCAGATCTAACCTGAACCAGGGTCAAACCAGGCTTAAGGTGGAGCATGTCTGAATTAAGGTGATGGGGCATCAGCTGAACAACATTGGTGAATAATACTTCCTATGCTACATGAGAGGGGGAGGGGGAAGGAACTATGAGGCCCTACTGGAGCAGAGAGAGCCATCCTGGTCCAAAACCAAGACATTAACACACTGCAAGATAGACTAAGCATGCTTTGACAGGGGAAGCTCAAACGAGGCCCTAGCATCTTGCCTTGGACCTAGCAAGGCCTCTATACCCATAGGGGTCATAGAAGACCGAGTCTGCATTCTACCCCCAAGATTATTGAACTCACGAATGAGATCAATAACCTCAGAGGAAAAAAAAAAAAAAAAAAAAAAAAAAAGACAAAAACTTCTGGCTCTCTCCTTCCTCTGGTTCTGGCAAAGGAGACCAACAATGCAAAGAAGGCAGCTTGGAGGGATCCCCATCTGAGAGGCTTGAAGCCAGGCATCATGCCTCCCACTGGTTGGACCGGGGTCCAGAACTTCTGAAGATCCTAAAACAGAGAGCCCCGGAATACACTCAAGCGAAGAAACACATATAAGGTCTCGCGCCAAACTCTGAACGCACTCATACGATGTGCCACATATACGTTCATGGGACGAATCATGTACCTGGACATACGACGACACACGAGCACAGTCCCAAGACAGAGAATGACGCCAAAGTGGATGCCCTGAAGGAGACTGATCCCGAAAGTCTTTAACTCTAGACAATACACATACACGACCGAGAAACAGCTCACGTACAAGTTTGTAAGACAATGAACCACGTAGGTGCAAACCTCCTGACGGAGACTGATCTCTAAGGTCCCAGTCTCTGGAAGGTGAACAAGAAAAGTGTCCACAGACCCCAAGTCGCCTCACATTAACAACCATCAACCAAAACACGTTCGCAGAGAGAAGAATCCTTAGAAGGTGCATGAGACACTGTTGTAGCAGGCACCTTAGACCTCTTAATCAGAGCTTTATCATCTTTATGACGGATTGAAACAGGAACAGATGGAGATGGTTGAAATAAAGGACTATCTCTTCCAGGGCCATGTACATGTACGTGTAAGGGAGAGACACGTCCTCATAGAGAAGTCGGCAAAGCACTCCTCTCACTCACAGAAGATGACGCCAAAAAGTCCAGAATCCCCAAACGTTTGACTCGAGGGTGAGGAGGAGGAGAAGGTGAAGAAGCAGCAGTGGGAGATTCAAGAGAAGAGTGCTTACTCTCCCTCTCAACATCTCTTACTAGGAGGAGGTGAGGAAGAATCACTCCTATGATGTTTCTTACCATAGCTTGAAACAACCTCTCCGATGGCTTGGCGAGACGTTGTTATGACATTATTGGTGAAGATGGAGATGATGTCACAACAACGGGAAGCAGAGACACCACTCCAGCTGATGTCATAGGCTGAGAGGATGCTGGGAGTGACGTCACGACAACTTGAATGGTCGCGCTGGTCGATGGCCTCATTAGTGGAGTGAAAAGGGAAGACCCAGTAAGTGTCAACGTTGACAAATGTGTCCTGCTAGGAGGCAGCACATGAGAGCCAAAGTAGTGTAGGCCTGGAGGTGGGGGGGCTGCTGGAGGGGGGTGACGAGCAGCCAAGAAATGTGAGAGTAGGCCAGCCAACGAGCGGTCACTCCATAAGCCTAGACACACCCAAACAGCCACCATCTTGGTTGAATTGGAATCTAAAATAGAGGAAGAAAATTATATCCCATGGGAGAGGGGGGTACATTAATCATAATCTCATCCTGTGCAACTCCCGATACTTCAAACGACGAATCTATGGAAGAAAAGGAAGGAGACAGTGGAACAACCGACGCAGAGGGAACACTTCTGGAAGAGGGGGATGCTGAAACTCCAAAGGAGGAGGCAATATATCCTCCAAAGAAGGGCAAGTAGATATTCTATGGTGCTCCCTCTTCTTGTAGAAAACCTTCCACTGCGACACAGGCCAGGAACGACATTCCGGGCAAGGATTAGTAATGGTACAAAAATTAGATTGGCCCCTACTGCATGTAGTATGGGGGTCTGAAATGATAGCAGCCAAAAACCTGGAGCACGGAAATCCCTGAATGCCCAGGCACATGCGTTGATGAGGCCTAGAGGAACTAGAGGACTCCATGATAATCAAACACACTGAAATGAAGTCACAGGCAAACAAAGCAACTGGTTTGGGAAGGAAAGCACTAGAGACTACTCTCCAAGGCGGTCAAAGAAAGACTAATGCATCATGAGGTTCTTTGCCTGGAAGGTGAAAAGCTTCCACCTAGTATACGTATGAGTTGCCAGATGCCACAGATTCCTTGCTTTACCATTTTTTATTGTTTTTAACCGGTTTCCAGCTGGTATAAGAAGATTATCCTATTGTTAAGACCGAAGGTTTGATCTGTGTATAAACAACTATAAGACAGGCTATAAATGTTGCACACTCAGGCCATTGTATTATACAAACGCACGTATGATTTTTCTGGAAGAGTTACCGCGCAGACGTAAAGAAAATGTTATTTTTTTCATAAATTCACCATAAATCAAAATATTGTGCTAGAGACTTCCAATTTGTTGCAAAATGAAGGTAAATGATTGAATATTACTAGAATATAAGAGTTTTAGCTTAAAATTGCATTTTTCGACCATTTTGGTAGAGTCAAAGTTGACCGAAGGTTGAAAATTTGTCACATCATTTTTTATATGAAAATATTTCAAAACTGATAAAAGCTACAACCATGGGTTGTTTTTAGTTGTATTGTGCATGAAATTGCACACATTTCCATATATAAAACTTTATGTAACGGCTAATTTTAAAATGGTGCAAACATTACGACAATCGCATGTATGATTTTTTTTCGGAAGAGTTACCGCGCGGACGTAAGGAAAAAGTTTTTTTTATAAATTCACCATAAATCGAAATATTGTGCTAGACTTCCAATTTGTTGCAAAATGAAGGTAAATGATTGAATATTACTAAAATATAAGATTTTTAGCTTACAATTGCATTTTTCGAACATTTCGGTAGAGTCAAAGTTGACCGAAGGTTGAAATTTTGGCACTTATCGTTATTTATATGAAAATATCTCAAAACTGATAGAAGCTACAATCATGAGTATTTTTTAGTTGTATTCTAAATAAAAATGCGCACATTTTCATATATAATACTCCATGCAACGGCTAATCTAAAATGGTAAAATATTATGTCAAAGTGACGAAATAATTTCCGAGATGTGTCACCGATACTTTTTCGTGCGGCAAGAAAGAAATTCGCGCTTTTGCGCTTGCGTAACGATTGTAAACAAAACAACACCTTGATCCATGAACTCCCAGCATCCCCCAAGGCGCGTGATTCAAGAGTTTTCGGCTGGTAGGCCTATAAGTATTTTTCAGCGAATTTTTAAAAAAACTTTTGTATGTCGACGTAAAATACGTCCAGTCGGCACCCGAGAGACAAAAAATGTAGACGTAAAATACATCCACTCGGCGTTTAAGGGTTAACTTACCTTGAGTGTTTGCTTGTCAGCTACATGATCATAATGGTATTTTGCTAGGCTAAATTTTTGGAAATGAAGATAATTTTCATGATAAAAATGATTTGGATACTTACCTACTATTAAAGTTAGCTTATACCTTCGTGCCATTATGTGCGATCGGCATAAAAAATAATGGTTGACTAACCTGCTAGGACTGTCTGTAATCATGTTTCCCACCAGGTGGCGCTGGAATGTTCATGTTTTTGTTTGCTTATGTTTTTGTTAGAATTCTTTATGACCACCACTAAGATGTGGGGAGGCTGAGTGGGTTTCAACTTCAACAGCAGGTAAGTATCCCAAAAATTAATTTTATCATGAAAATTATCATTACTGTATTTGGAATGAATCTTACCTACTGCTAAAGTTAGCTGACTACTACATGGAATGAGGATGGTGGGTTAGTGCAGTCACAGAAATAATGATGAGCTAAAATTTTTAATGAGGGGAAAATTTTTTTCTAAACATTCCTGCCTGTTGTGTGATCCTTACTGACAAGTACTGTCACCATACATTGGAACCACAACAGACTGTATGAGACTTGTTCGAGGATCCTTACAGGGAAAAAAGGATTTTCTTGTAGAGTACTACCCTAGTAACTCCTGCCCCTGGGTCGAAAGCCCATAACCAACAGTCCAAAACTAAAGACAACTACTATACAGAGGGGGCCCCATATTCTCCTTCTCCAGATTCGCGGACTCACGGATTTGCGGATTTCTCTCTGGACCTTATCTACCCATTATTTGCAGGGAATTTGCCTATTCGCAGTTTTTTCCTGACGATAAATAATCCCAAATCAGTGTATTTTGATACTATTTTCATGACTAAATATATTTTTTTATGATACAAAATTGATTTACTAATTTTAAAATATTAATATTGATAGATACTGTATTAGTAAGTTTAATAAGATTAAATATCACATAATAACAATAATAATCCTCTCTCTCTCTTTCTTACAGAGATGTATGTTTTCTGTATGATAAATAAATAATTTACTAATTTTCAAATAATATAAATGTAAAGAGCAATTCATTAAAGAAAATACTATAGTGAATTAGTAATATTTTAGTTTACAAATTTAAAAAATTATGTAAGAATGAAGGAAATCTCAGTCTTTGCACAACTTTCTTTCAAACTCTAGGTACCAAACTGATGTCCAACAGCTGTCAAATATATCACGTAATGTGACTGGAGGGGAGGGAGTGTGTTCTCTCTCTCTCTCTCTCTCTCTCTCTCTCTCTCTCTCTCTCTCTCTCTCTCTCTCTCTCTCTCTCTCTCTCTCTTTACTGAGATTTGAGATTTTTATAGTACATGTATGTATAATGTTTATTAATATTTTCAAATGATAATAATAATGATAATAATAATTGTAATTACAAAAATCCTGTGGTAGTATTTTACAGAAATACTACAATAATCTTTTCATTTCACTCTTTCAAAATAAGGATAACTCACTCTCTCCTCTCTCTCTCTCTCACACACAGATGTATGTTTTTTGTATGATAAACAAATAAATGATTTACTAATTTCCAAATATCAATATTAATGTAAACAGCAATAATATAAATTCATTAAAGAAAATGCTAAAGGAAATTAGTAATATTTTAGTTTATAAATTAAAAAATTATGTAAGAATGAAGGCAATCCCAGTCTTCACGCATCTTTCTTTCAAACTCCAGGTACGAAACTGAGGACCAACTATTGTCAAATATATCAAGTAATGTGACAGGAGGGGAGGGATTACGGGCTGCTCTGTGAGCAAGAGCCTGTGCTGACACAAGGTCAGCTTAATCAAAAACAACAACAGAGGGGAGGGAGTGCGTGGACTCTCTCTCTCTCTCTCTCTCTCTCTCTCTCTCTCTCTCTCTCCTGAGATGAGAGATTTTTATGGTACATATATGTATAATATTTTTATTAATATTTAAAAATAATAATAATAATATAACTGAAACTACAAAAATCATATGTGATAGTATTTTGAAGAAATACTACAATAACCTTTCCATTTCACTCTTTCAAATACGGATAACTCTCTCTCTCTCTCTCTCTTTTACTGAGATGAGAGAATTTCTATGGTACATGTGTATATGTTTATTAATATTTTCACATAATGATAATAATAATATTAATAATAAAACTAATTTCAAAATTCATATGGGATAGTATTTTTAAAGAAATACAATAATCTATCCATTTCATTCTTTTAAATAAGGATAGCTCTCTCTCTCGCTCTCTCTCTCTCTCTCTCTCTCTCTCCTCTCTCTCCTCTCTCTCTCTCTCTCTTTCCACATGAGATATACATGTCATAGTGGTAACTCTCGCCCTCTGTTTGGCATGGAAGTTTATGTATACAGTATATCTTTAAGGGTATTACTACATCTTATGGTGAAATAATAATATACAGTACTAGTTTTCAAATAATATTAAGTTTAATGAGATTAAACAATAATCTCTCTCTCTCTCTCTTCTCTCTCTCTCTCTCTCTCTCTCTCTTACTTACATATGTTTATTTGTTTTGTAATATAAATAAATGATTTACCTTATAACTAATTTTCAAATATTGATAAGATTACTAAAAAAATAGCGATTCCCAGTCTTTTTATCCTCTTGGAGGAAGGGAGGGGGGGGGGGGAATAAAAGTTTGATATACGTATTGGTGGAACGGAAGGAGTCAAGAGTCTAGGAGTTATTCCTCTATATTCCTATATTCTCTCCTCCTCCATTATTATTCTCATTCTCTCTCGTCTCAATTCGTCCATTATTATTAAATTCTCTCTGTCTCAGTAATAATTCTCTCTCTCTGTTATTGGCTGTAGGTATACATTTTTATTGGTAAAATGTTTAAGATGACTTTGAAATGATATTAATAATATAACTTCAAAGATTAATACAGTAATAGGTTAGTAATTTTAGGTATATTTGAAGTAAGATGTTATTTAAGGTATACATTTGGTATCTGAACTTTCAAGATAGGCAGTTATAAGCATTTTTAGTGGTGGTTCTAACTATTCGCGGGTTTTAACTATTCACGGGGGTGTCTGGTACACATCCCCCGTCAATACGGGGGGAACACTGTACCACCTTCATACAAGAAGGTGCACTCCTATACACCAATGTGTACCTTCATGCTCCCAAAAAAGGGATTTTGACGTAAGGAAAAATCTATTTCTGGGCGATTGGCTCGTGTCGCCAGCGAAGATACAACCTTTTAAGAGTCCCTTTACCATTTTCACAATGGATGAGAGTACCCCGCTCCCGTTCCTGACAAAGATCGCGAGGTCTACCATCCCAGCGGCCCAGAAGGGGGAACCCATGCCTCAATTGAAGGAAGCAGATCCCACATCTCCGTTGCTCCCCTCAGCCGGAGAATTGTGGAAGACTTGCCGAACACCTTCTCAGCTGGCAAACTCAAACCTGACTGTGCTATGGAGCAGTTTGGTGAAAAAGCTACCCAGGCTCCCGATAGCCTTATTCAGGCTGAATTTGACGCGAAATCGCGATTAGCCAGGTCAATTAACTCTATGGCTATGACCGAGGTAGCAACCATAGCCTATGGCTCAGAACGCTTTTAAACTCATGACAAATCCCTGACTCAAACGGTACAGTCGGATATGTTTGAGTTTGCCACTGCTAGAACGAATTGTAGGAAGCATGTCCTACAAGAGGCAACCATTCGACATGAGCCGAATAGGTTACTCTCGTCTAACATCTGGGGAGCAGATCTCTTCCCAGAAGCTATGGTGAAGGAAGTCCAGTCAGAGGCTACGAGGCTGAACCAGAGCCTTAAGGACCGTTGGGGCCTTACGGCTAAGAGGAGGCAAGACCTAACACCTAAAGGTAAGGGACAGAGGAAACCTAGGCGTTTCCATCCTTACCAGAAAAAGCAGCCACGCTTTCCTCAGCAAGTTCCAGCGGGTGCCCTTAGTGCAAACAGCCCAACCTTCCACTTCTAAAGCTCAATCACAACCAATTTATGTGATATCCCCTCAGCCTCAGCCCTCCACCTCTTACGCCATCTCTCCAGCTTACAATCAGCCTTCGAGAGTCAAGCTTCACAGAAGTATGACCGCTCGGGTAAGGGAGGCAGAGGTAAGCGTTCCTTCGTGGGAGAGGGTCGGGAGGCCCCCTTTAATAGGGGAAAGCACTTCAGAGGAGGTCGAGGCGGTTACCAGAACCAATGAAGAACTTCAGGTAGGAGGGAGGCTGTTTCACTTCGCCACCGGTGGAACTTCAGCGAATGGGCTCAGAGCATAGTGTCAAAAGGCCTGGGTTGGAGCTGGTTGACGAACCCACTCCATCCAGACCTTTCCGTCAACTTCCTTCCAAGGAATTGACAGAGTACGCAGAGGACCTCCTTCAGAAAGGAGCTATAGCGAGAGTCAAGAGATTAAAATTTCAAGGTCGCTTGTCAGCGTGCCAAAGAAAGGCTCACAAAAAAGAAGGGTAATCTTAGACTTGTCCCGCTTAAACTTAGCCATCCGCTGCGACAAGTTCAAGATGCTCACGATCTCGCAGGTGCGGACCTTACTTCCCCGTGGGGCCGTCACCACCTCTATCGATCTTACAGACGCCTACTATCATATCCCTATTGCAAGACACTTCCGTCCATATCTGGGTTTCAAGATAGGAGACCAGGCATTCTCCTTCAAGGTAGTTCCCTTCGGACTCAACGTGGCACCCAGGGTGTTCACGAAACTAGCGGAAGTGGTAGTGCAACAACTCAGGTCACAAGGGATTATGGTAGTAGCGTATCTCGAACGATTGGTTGATCTGGGCTTCAACAGTCGAGGAATGCAACAGAGCTACACTGAAAGTGATTCAGTTCCTGGAATATCTAGGCTTCAAGATAAACAGGACCAAGTCAAGACTCACTCCAGAGTCAAACTTTCAGTGGCTGGGCATTCAATGGAATCTATCCTCCCATACTCTGTCGATTCCATCAACCAAAAGGAAAGAAATAGCGAAGTCAGTCAAGCAATTTCTAAGTCACAAACTGGCGTCAAGGAGGGCTCAGGAGAGGATCCTGGGTTCTCTCCAGTTTGCATCAGTGACGAACGTCTTAATGAAAGCCAAACTGAAAGACCTAACCAGAATCTGGCGCTCACGAGCAAATGTCAGGTCCATGGACAAAACTATCCTCAGTCCCTCTGATTCTAAAGAATCGACTTCGGCCGTGGGCGAAAGTCAAGAATTTGTCAGTGTCAGTACCCCTTCAGTTCCCTCCACCAGGGATCACCATCCACACAGACGCGTCCTTAAGCGGTTGGGGAGGGTATTCCCAGGTCAAAAAGGTTCAAGGAACTTGGTCACCTCAGTTCAGTCAGTTCCATATAAACGTACTGGAGGCAATGCAGTGTTCTTGACTCTAAAAAGGTTGCGCCCACCAAAGTACTCCCACATAAAGCTAGTTCTGGACAGCGCAGTGGTAGTACATTGTATAAACTAGGGGGAGGCTCCAAGTCACGTCATCTAAATCATGTCATGTATCCTCTTCTCCCGGCAGCAAAGTTTCGGTTGGCATCTCTCCTCCACTCACATAGCTGGAGTGAGAAACGTCATAGCAGAGCGTTATCCCGATCAGTGCCCCTAGAGTCGGAATGGTCACTGGACAACAGTTCGTTCCAATGGATCCTTCAAAGAGTTCCAGGGCTACAGGTGGATCTCTTCGCATCTCAAGCGAATCACAAACTGCCGTGTTATGTAGCCCCCAACCTGGACCCTCTGGCCTATGCCACGGACGCCCTGGCTCTAGACTGGAACAACTGGAAGAAGATTTATGTCTTTCCTCCAGTGAATCTTCTCATGAAAGTTTTAAACAAAACTCAGGACATTCAAGGGTCAAGTGGCTCTAGTAGCCCCAGATGGCCGAAGAGCAATTGGTATCCCTAATTCTGGAGCTGGGCCTTCGTCCTCTTCGGATCCCCAATCCCAGGCTCTCCCAGTCAGTACAAACGAAGACTGTGTTCGCTTCCTCAGGGATTCTCAAAACCCTAACTTTATGGACTTCATGAAGTTTGCGGCAAAAAAGAGATGCGAATATTGACCCTCAGAATATTCTCTTCTTGGAATCCGATAAAAGGGATTCAACTTTGAGACAGTATGATGCTGCTGTCAAAAAGTTAGCAATCTTCCTGAGAGAATCAGATATTAGAATCATGACAGTTAATTCAGCTATATCCTTTTTCAGATCCTTATTGAAAAAGGTTTAGCAGCTAGCACGATTACGACAAACAAGTCAGCCTTGAAAAAGATATTTCAATTTGGGTTCAACATAGACTTGACGGATTCCTACTTCTCGTCTATTCCTAAGGCATGTGCTAGACTTGAGACCTTCTGTAAGGCCTACGTCAGTTTCATGGTTCTTAAAACGATGTTCTAAAACTGGCTTCAGAAACCGATAATGACACATGCTCGTTTATAATGCTCTTAAGAAAAACCATGTTTTTATTAAGCTTAGCTTCAGGAGCAAGAATTTCAGAACTGTCGGCTTTATCCAGAGATCCGGATCATATTCAATTCCTTCCCACAGGGGAAGTCCTACTTTCTCCGGAACGTAGCTTTTTAGCAAAGAATGAAGATCCTTTGATGAGGTGGGAACCTTGGAAGGTACTACCCTTCCACAAGATGTATCTCTTTGCCCAGTTACAACCTTACAAGCCTTCTGTCCAGGACCTCCTCATCCTCATCGGGTCCCCTCTTTAAGAGGGAAAAAGGTGGAACTTTATCCATTAAAGGCATCAGGCAACAAATCCTGTACTTTATTAAGCAAGCCAATCCTGACTCTTTCCCGAAAGCACATGATGTCAGGGCAGTAGCCACCTCAATTAATTATTCCAACACATGAACTTCGATGAGTTGAAAAAGTATACCGGATGGAAATCGCCGACAGTGTTCAAACGTCATTACCTTAAGTCCTTGGAAGCTCTGAAATTTTCAGCAGTAGCAGCGGGTAACATAGTTTCCCCTGACTCTAGTTAATTTGTAGTAGAAGATTCAGTCCTCCTTTCTACCTGCCTCGCCCAACAGTTCGTCTATTCCTGCCGTGTTCATTTACATTCACCTTGTGTCTTAGCTGCTTTTATGATGATGTAGTGGGTGCCCTTATTTTTTTGCTAGGGACACTCACAGATGATTATAGATATGATCTCATGGATGTTACCCCCTTATTTTTATGCTAGGGGATACATCTTATTTATAATGGTTACGGGTTTTGTATATTAAGTCATATACATTCCTTATATATTATCATTGTGATTAATTTGTTCATTGATTATTTTAATTGCTATTATATTTTTGATACATGCCTTTACACAGATACCATTTTGTTACATGTAAACCATTTTACCTCTGTACATATGTAAATTACCTTATGATAAGAAACATGATTAAAATTAAGTGTAATTTAGCATTTTATTTCTATTTTTTGTATCACTGTGTATTTGTATCTTTTTAGCAATTATATTCGTTTTTATAGTTTATTTTCTCTTTTATTTGAGACCTATTCTGATTTATTTTATTACTTTTGTTTACATCTTGTGCTATTTCTCTGGTACGATTTCGCGCAGCGACACGAGCTGAGCCCAGAAAAGGGATTTTGACGTAAGGAAAAATCTATTTCTGGGCGATTGGCTCGTGTCGCCAGCGAAATCCCACCCTACCCATCCCTTCGCCCAAGATTGTCTGCTAACTTCAGGATGGCCACCAGAGGCGCAGCAGTCGGCAGCATGGGATGGAGTAGTAGTAGTACGAGCTGCTCACTCTGTGGGTCGGCTCTCCTCATGGAGGGTTTTTGTAGTGGGAGATTTCTATTGGCATTTGGCTCGTGGTAGTGGTCTCACTCGCCTAGTGTTCATACCGACACCCTCTTGGAGGGTGGAGCGAGTCAGTTATACTGACCTTTTTCTTTATTTTATTTATTCTCTGGTATGTGTTAGTACATTTACCCTAGAAATAATAGATTAAAGGATATTTCCATGATTGAGATTTCCAAAACAAAAGATAGCAAACCTCTTCAAACTTTAAATCATGGACGATATCCAGTCAATATGATGGCAAACTGAGTGCAATGAAAAGCGGTATTCTTTGATCGCTCTGACAGAAAACTTTGCATACCCGAGATACTGGCAGGATAAATCAGGACATCTAGTGAACGGGTGCTGGATATCACTCTGGACAAGTACAAAGATCAACAAACTGGCCAGAATTATTGATACAAGTCAAACAGGAGAGCCTTCTAAACTTGAGGATTGTTAGAAATGCCTTTAACTTGTAACAGACAATGACAATTCCCATGTGGTCACATGAAGCATGTGGAAGTATGATAGAATCTTCTCAAATAAGTGTCTCTAAAAAATGTCTTTCCTGAATGGAAGAAGACCAGGAATATCTACCCCTCAGGAAAGGAAGTCAAGATTCGACCATTCTGAAGGAAGGGATCAACTGCCCATGCCTGAAGATCCTGGCATGGAGGGCAGTAAATTGGGAGAGAAGTGTTTTGGGCAGTTGTTGACAGATTGGTGTTTGGGTTACACAAGCTATTGGAGTAAGAAGCAGAGTCAAGGTAGTATTCTAATTTACCTACACAAAATCCCTGACAGGTCAAGACCTCTTTGCGAGCAGAAAAGTAGCATTTGACATCAGGTAAAAACAAAGCAACAGCTATATAAAGGCAATGTTTTCTCACACCTGAAAAGTGGTGAACAAATCTATATACAAATTATGAAAAGATTTCAAATAATACATATAGTTGGAAAGCTTGCAGTGTCTGACATACATTAGTAATAACAGTTCCAACAATGACATAAAGTATCTTCTGAAAAAATGTGTAAAAGGTCTCTTGAATCAGGAGCTCAAGATCATAGTTTCTTGGGACTGCTTGGCGAGTCGCGCAAATTTGTTTTGGAGCAAGGATGCTTTAAGGGTCCCAGCAACTGGTCAGGACCTCACAGGGTCTCCCCAGAGGTTCTACAGCTTCTGGCAAACCTGAGAAAAAGGAGGCTATCTGGCTGAAGACCTTGCCCTTTCAGCAGAGTTGGTCTTCAATAACATTCCAAACTGCCAAAAATTGTAGGTTGTTTACCTTCCAACTCCCTGACAATAAATGTTTTTAGAATGACCCCTCCCAGTCTACCAATGACACCCAAAGAAAGTCTAAGACAAACAATAAAGCAACAACAAAAAACGAGACCAATTTAAACATCCTAAAGCCCCAGTTGATTACACTGGCACCAGAAGGATGCTGCCTGGTAACGTCCAATGTTCCTAAATACAGGTCTCCAGGTGGCGAGTGGGGGAAGTACTAGACGAATAAGCCAGTACTTACAGAGAACAAGGAGAACCATTTTGATATCTGTCTTACCTTCACTTGCATGGGAGGTAAAGGTAACTAATGGAGAGGTGAGTTCCAATTTTAAAAATTATCATTGTGGAATTAATTTTTGTAGTTACTAATGGTAACCTTTTAAACCAAATTTTTCAATTCACTAACTTACCTTAAGAAAGCGCAAAGGTGTAAGAACAACTCAATACTGTAGTTGTACTATGACTAGCAAAATCTCTGAATGTGACACTTTACTTACCGAGAATCATCAAATGGGTAACTTGCTACCACAGATCCACCATGAAGATTTCCAGAAAGAACAAAAGGATTATTAACAATCCAACTCATCATCGCTAAAGTTTCAGGCTGACGGCCCTTATAAATTTCTTCCTCTGAAAGGGACTCCCATTGAGATGGGAAGTCTCTATTTAGGTCAACAGCATTTGCGTTGGACCTTGCACCTCCCCTCCAGTCATCACAAGCTCCCTCCTGGAAATGAATAAAGTTAAAAGTAAATTTTCAGGAATTTTTCATAACCATATATTCTGTAACTATCATCAATCACATCAGACATTCTTGATAAGAACTGGTCATATAAAATACTCTCTCAAAAATATGAATTGCAACTCCTCAAACAATTCTCATGTCTCCTGGCCATTTTTCTTTTTTTTATACTTTAATTTGGTATACTATTGCACTCAGCACATTCTTATCACAGTCACGTATTTAAAACAACAAATTTTGAATCAATTTGTGGTATTTTTCATAACAAATAAACCTTCGGTCTTAAGGGAGGACGCCGACTCCATAAGGCTCCATTATTAAGTAAGAGCTTATAGCCACCTTATGGGTGAGTGGATTTGCTTCAAATTTTTACTACTTATTTTTCAACCAATAATAAAATTTTTCAAAGGGGAAAATTTAGAAATTGAACTTCTAAGTTAATTTTTTTTGTATTTGAAAAAAAAGTCATAACATCACTTTAAAAACATGCAAAAAAAAAAAAAAAATCATTCAAATATCAATTTCGCTATTTGATAATCAAATTATATAGTTATAATACACCCTGTAAAAGTTTCATCAAATTTAGTTCAGTCTTCTTGGAGATATAAGACTATTTTTCAAAAGAATAAGCTTTGAGAAAATGGTAAAAGAAAAAAAATTATGCTTATTTTGTAATAACTATGAAACTATTACAGTTAGAAGGCTGATTTTTGCACTGAAACTGTTTTGTCACATAAGAAATATGCCATGAAATTCACAAACATAATCAAATGAATAGAACTGTGTTCTCTCTTGATTTATATACTGCCTAAAATTTGCATTTATGGAGAGCACTGACATCATAAAGCCCCATTCTATAAAGTAAATGACTTTATACCTAATGACAGAAGTTTATGTCCTAACTTTTAGCATTGATTCTACACATGTACAGTAATAGTGAATAAACGCAAGTCTTAGTTCAGTCTTCTTTGAGATTGAAGCACTTAGTTTTGGAAGAAAAAAATTCTCAGGAAACAGCAAAAGAGCAATTTTTCTGGACTCCAAAACGAGAAAATAAAAAATATTTAGATTCTGAAGGTTCAGTTATCCCTATAAGCCATTTTCTCTATTACGCTAACAATAGAGAAAATTTGTTTTCCATACTTTTTTGACAATTTGTCGCCCAGTGCCGTAAAAATGATGAACAAAGTTGTCCATGAAATAATCTAAACATTCTTTTATTATAATAATGTTTCTAGATATGTTTATTTATTGCAAAATGGTTCATAGCAGACTTGATCCAATGTAGAATCATTCATGGACTCTGACATTTTTTTCAAGTTTTTTTTAGACAGCGCCATATGTACAAGCAATGAGCAAAATTGTCCATGAACCAATCTAAACATTCTTTAATAGCAAAATCGTTTCGAGATATTTATGAATAAAACTCTCAAAAATAGTCAATAACTACTTGGACCTATCCTGAATTCTTCATACAGAGATTTTATACAATTCTTTTTACAATTTGTGGTTCACAGTTTCATAAAAACAAACAAAATTGTCAATAAACCAGTCTAAAAATTTTTTTTTAACATTATCACTTCAGGATATGTTTATGAATTTTGACATAAAACAGTTGAAAACTGTTAATACCTAAAATTTGATAATTCCTTGAAATTTGGCAGTCAGTGCGTCCCTAACATAAGGATAAATTCTCAAGCGCTTGCTGGAGTCCGGTTAAAAGCAACACAAGGAATTGGTGGCAACTGGCGTTAGCCAATAGGGAAGGAGGAGGAAGCTACGTGATCTACTTTACCCCAGCTATGGATCATCAATTCAGTTTCCTTCTAGCCCAGAGAAAAATGAGAGGTAGCTTGAGGTAGGGTGTATATGTTAAGACCAAAGGTTTGTTAGTTATGAAAAATACAAATTGATTTAAAACTTATCATTTGTTCACATACAGAACAAACCTTGGTCTTAACTTAAGGAGGGAGGCTAAGAAAGTCTTAGAACCAACAGGAGGTTTGGACCACCTGGGCTCACTTCCTGACCATAGAAAGGACATAGGAAGGAGTTAAAGCCTCTGATCTATTTAGCATAGGTTATTGAACAGCCAGACATCTGGGCTAAAAGAATAGAAAGGACATATCTCTATTGAGTCTTGAAGATGGTAGAGAAATGTCAGAGACATGCCTTTTAAACATAGAACTAGTTCTAGAGCAGCTCTATAACCCTTGATGGCTGAAATTGAGAGTTGCTTCCCCCTAGAGAGAAAGAGAAGGAAGTCCACTACCTGTTAAATAAAAGTTCTGACAGGAGAGAAATTGCTTTGATGACACCAATCACAGTAGACTGCCCATTTTCCTTGAGACATGCCTGTAGATTATCTTCTGAGGTAGCCTGACATCACCGTTGTTGCTCTGCGAGAAAAGCCTTTCACTTGCAAGAGATACCTCATAAGTCTCCAGCCATGAAGAGATATGGACCCTACCGGTTGGTGGATGCCCTCCATGTGTGGTTGGCAAAGAAGGTTGTACTATATAGGAATCTCTCTTGGAGCTTTGGTCAGCAAGGTTAAAAGATCAGGAACCATTCTGTGTGTGGCCAAATGGGAGCCACTAGGGTTCTCCTGAGGTTCTGGGAGATCATCACCCTGTCGATCACTTGACGGATTAGGCAAAAAGGGGGAAAGGCATATGCTTCCATGTTGTCCCAGGAATGTTGAAGGGTGTCTTCTGGCACAGCCCAGGGATCTGGAATGACCAAACAAAAAACCTCTAGTTTTCTGTTGGATCCTGTTGCAAAAAGGTCTACAATGGGCCTTCTCCACAGATAGAATAGCCTTTCCGCTACCTCCAGCAGAACGAAATAGATTCAAGTTTGCAACAAATTAAAAAAAGCCACTCATGAGCTTGGAGAATCAAAGGATGGGATGAATTGCAACTATTTAGACTTAACAAAACACTTCTAGAATCTGAATATACTATTACAAATTTCTTTTTCTCAGTGTGATGAACATTAGCTAATGCTCTATTAATGGCAGAAAGTTCTGCTGTATATACCAAAGCTGAATGAGGTAGCTTTGCAGCCTCATAAGAATCTTCTGTAATTACAGCCAGCCCAACTCCCTCTCTCAACTTGGAACCACCAGTATAAATCTTATGCACACCATCATGGGTTACTTCATGTTCTAAAAATAAACTCTTTGCCATTTCATCAGTAAGGTTCTTCTTAACCTTTGCTTTGTTACAAAGTTTTGCTTTAGGGATAAGCCATGGGGGGAAACTGGAAGTTACCGTGAAATATTCTGATTTTTTTAACGTGTCATTGTTGGAAGGATTTCCAGAACTGCTTTTAATGCGCATTAAGTAACGCAGATCCAGTTTCTTCCACCGTAAGTCAAGTGGGTATATACATAAAGACTATTGACAGAGGATGTCCATAATGCACCGGAACAAATTTGTAATCCCATGTTATAGACAATGTTGAGGTCGTTTAGTTTACTTTTACACGCTCATATCCAGAAGACTACTTTCAACAGATTAAAAGATGCTTTTATTTAACATTTAAGGTTATCAATATGTTTGGCTCATGTGAGTTTTGAGTCGAATGTCATTCCCAAAAATTTAACCTCATCAGCATATGGTGAAACAGATCCCTCAAGTTTTAGATTAGGTAGAACCTCTTGACATCAGCTCCTTGAAAAGTGGATAGATACACTAAATAGCTGGAAATTTAAACCCATTTAGCTTGGCCCATTTGGAGACAGAATCAATAGCTTTCTGTAGGTATCGGCTAGCAGATATAGCATTGTAGGTAGTGCAGTAAATGGCCATATCATCCACAAACAGTGAAGCTCAAACAGGGCTTGGAACTTCATCCAAGGTGGCTAATTATGGCAACAACAGAGGGTCAAACTGAGAATGCTTCCTTGTGGAACTCCTTCCTCTTGCCTAAAGGGGGAAGATAGATAGCTCCCTATTCTAATTTTTATAAATCTCTCGGATAAGAAGGAATGAATGAATTGAATTAGGTTGCCCTTAATACCCAATTTCTGAAGTTAAGAACTCCATTATGCCAAGTAGTATCTTAGGCTTTTTCCAAATAAAAAAACTACCTCTATTGCTTGACACTGATTAACCCTCTTACACCGATTGGACATATTAAACATCGAGATAAATTGTCTCCCGGGTGCCGATTGGACGTATTAAACGTCGACATAAAAAAGTTTTTTTTTAAATTTGCGGAAAAATACTTATAGGTCTACCAGCCAAAAACTTTTGAATCATGCGCCTTGGGGGATGCTGAAAGCTCACAGATCAAGGCGCGAATTTCTTTCTTATCGCACTAAAAAGTATCAGTGACACATCTCGGAAATTATTTCGTCACTTTGACAAAATTTTTGCACCATTTTAAATTAGCCGTTACAAGGAGTATTATATATGAAAATGTGTGCAATTTCATGTAGAATACAACAAAAAAATACTCATGATTGTAGCTTTTATCAGTTTTGAAATATTTTTATATAAATAACGATAAGTGCCAAAATTTCAACCTTCGGTCAACTTTGACTCTACCGAAATGGTCAAAAAACGCAATTGTAAGCTAAAACTCTTATATTCTAGTAATATTCAATCATTTACCTTCATTTTGCAACAAATTGGACGTCTCTAGCACAATATTTTGATTTATGGTGAATTTATGAAAAAAACTTTTTCCTTACATCCGCGCGGTACCTCTTCCAATAAATTTTTTCGTGCGATTGTCGTAATGTTTGCCCCATTTTAAATTTGCCGTTACATAAAGTTTTATATATGGAAATGTGCGTAATTTCATGCACAATACAACTAAAAACAACCCATGGTTGTAAATTTTATCAGTTTTGAAATATTTTCATATAAATAACGCAAAGTGCCAAAAGTTAACCTTTGGTTAACTTTGACTCTACCAAAATGGTCGAAAAATGCAATTGTAAGCTAAAACTCTTATATTCTAGTAATATTCAATCATTTACCTTCATTTTGCAACAAATTGGAAGTCTCTACCACAATATTTCGATTTATGGTGAATTTATAAAAAAAAAAAAATTTTCCTTACGTCCGAGCGGTAACTCTTCCGAAAAAAATCAGAAATTTTTTTGTGCGATTGTCATAATGTTTGCACCATTTTAAATTAGCCATTACATAAAGTTTTATATATGAAAATGTGCGCAATTTCATGTAGAATACAACTAAAAATGATTGAAGGTTGTAGCTTTTCTCATTTTCGAAATATTTGCATATAAATCACGATAAATAGAAAAAACCATGTTCGGTCAACTTTGACTCTACTGAAATAGCAAAAAAACGCAATTGTAAGCTAAAACTCTTACAGTCTAGTAATATTCAGTCATTTATCTTCATTTTGAAACAAATTCAAAGTCTCTGGCACAATATTTAGATTTATGGTGAATTAAAAAAAAAAACTTTCCTTCCCTCTGCGCGCTGATTCTCCGCCGCAAATCTCCGAAATGCGTACGTCGCATTCTCGTTATATTTGCTCCATTTCATATTAGGAGTTTCATAGAGTTTTATAAATGAAAATGTGCACAATTTCATGTAGAATACAACAAAAAATTATTGAAGGTTGTAGCTTTTCTCATTTTTGAAATATTTGCATATAAAAAAATATTTAAAAAATTCGACATTCGGTCAACTTTAACTCGTCCGAAATGGTCGAAAAATGCAATTGTAAGCTAAAACTCTTACAGTATAGTAATATTCAATCATTTATCTTCATTTTGAAACAAATTGGAAGTCTCTAGAACAATATTTAGACTTATGGTGAATTTTTGAAAAAAACATTTTTTTTACGTCCGCGCGTTATGAATTCACGCATCATTTTGTGATAATATTTTCTCTGTGTTGCTTTGATCGTTTTACAATGTGTTATATACTAAAATGATCACAATTTAGTGTACAATACAAAAAAAAATGAACTCGTTAGCTTTAACCGTTTCGCTCACAGCGCGATTTGAATACAATTATATATATGAAATTTTGTTTTTGCGCTATCATATATTGCATTATTTATATATGATAATGATATTTCTGGGCTCAGCCTGTGCTGCTCCATGAAATGTATCCTTGATCCTCATTTCTAAGGCATAAATATTGCTATATATACCAGAGAAAAAAAGAAACAATAGTGCCAGAATTTTCTGGCTCGCTCACCTTTTAATAAAGGTGCCGCCGGTATAGTAAAAGAGCGAGTGGAAACCACTACCAGAGATCCCTTGCCAATTAGCTTCTTCCTCCGCCAAAATCCCCCATCTACAGAGGAGCCGAACCAAAGCCCCGCTACCCGCTACTACTACAGTGAGCATCTCTGGCGTCATTCCTTTTTTTTTTTTTTTCGGATGGTTGCATACTAAACTTCAGGCAATGACAAAAAAAGGAGCCAAAAATGAACTCTTAATCTTGAAAACTAAGCGCGCTATGATTTTTTGAAAAAAATATTTTTTCCGCTTCGGCACTCACTTCGAGACCCCCTCGGCATATGGGAGACGATATTTATTATACCCCTTCGGCGTAAGAGGGTTAACAAACCCCTGCTGAATTTGATTGGAGAGTCTCATAAGTGGGTCGAGGGTAGACCTACATTTACGAAATCCAAATTGGAAAGGAGAGAGAAGCTTATCTGATTCTAAGTGCCATGCCAAGCAATAATTTATCACTTTTACATCAACTTGCAAACACACCTAGTTAGTGCTATAGGTCTATAACTTGTGGTTTATTGGGGATCCTTTTTTTGTTTTTTGAACTGGGATTATGATGGAATTTTCCACGATCTTGGCATAATTCCAGTCTCCCAAATCCTGCTAATGATCTTAAGAAGGTAGCTTTTGGCCTCTTCAGGTAAATTCCTGAGCAATATATATAAAATAGTATCTTCATCGGGAGAAGTTCATGTAGTGCTTGAAGAGAGAATCTTGCATTGTATACTTCCCAGTTATGACATATAGATTGAGATTGACCGGAGTGTTCCCGATTCTTTTGAACTCACTAGAATAGTTATTAGGGCTAGAAAAACTGGAGAAATGTTGACCGAATAATTCAGCTACTTCTTAAGGGTTTGTAATGAGGTTATTTTCTACTCTTAAAGTGGAGGTTTTGGGTGTCACAAATTTCCCAGAAAGTTTTCGTACCTTTTTCCATACAAACCTCAACAGTGTTTTAGAGTTAATTCCTCTTATATAATAAATCCAAGGGTCCTTCTTGGCACAATGAAAGTATCAGCGTTGTTTTGCCATGGCTTGCTGATATATTGTTTTAGCAGTGGAAGTGCCACTTGATTTGTACTTCTTGTAGCATCTTCTAGTAATTTTTCTTAAGGTGGCACATGTTTTGTCCCACCATGGAACTGTTGGTCTCCTAGGCTTGCCAGGAAAGTTCTTGGAATAGAGGATTCTGCACTGGCTAAAACAGGCATTTGTCCAATAATTATATGAGTTTATGTTGTTAAAAGATTCAAATGGTTTATCTAGTTGGATTTCCTTCTGATACTTCTCCTATTTAGCTTCTAATGACTTCCATTTCTGTGGCATTTCTATAGGGATATTTCTGGTATACTTCAAAGAATGGGATAGAGATAACTGCCATTTAAAAATTCATTTACAGACCAAATAAAATCTAAAGCTATTGCAAAAGAGCATATACTTCGATCAATAGCAGAGTACAAATTAAAATATATATTATGGTAAGTCATAGTAACATCATTTAAAAGCTTAATATCATTATTATTAATAATGTCTTAAATAATTTTACCTTCATTATCTGAAATATGTCTTCCCCATAACGGATTATGGGCATTAAAATCACCAAGAATAAAAAATGGTTGAGGCAGTTGATCAATTAGTGATTGGATATCAGTGTTTGTGAAACTAGATCTAGGACACAAGTACATGGTAACACAGTAATCTGCTTGTCTACTGTGATCTTAAGAGTAACAGCCTGTAAATTTGTGCTAAAGGCTACAGGCGAGCATTCCAGTGATTTGCTCACAATAATAGCAGCTCCTCCATGTGCTCGATCACCCACTGGAGGGGTAGTCATGAAGATCTCATAATTAAGTCCAGGATTGAACTTCACTGGACCTAACTGAGTTTCCTGCAAGCAAATTACACCAGGATTTGTTTCTCTAGGGAGGACCTTGAGATTTTCATTACGAGAACACAATCCTTTACAGTTCCATTGTAGGATGTTGAATAAAGCCATTATGAATCAGATTTGATAGTCTTTTTTTTTTTTTCTCTTTGGGTGGTCTGGAAATAGATGGTTTTCTATGACTAACACTGTGATCTTTATTTTCCCTAGTTTGATTTTCTTTAGGAGGGTGAATATCTACAGTCGTAATTTGAGACATCTCTTCACCATGGTTTTTAGGTTCCATTTAAGTACTTGTGTCACTTGAGCTTAGTACACTATAGTTATTATATGCTAAAGCAAATTTTGTTTGGAGTACATAGGGGGAGAGCCTGAAGGAGTCTTTCCTCTCTTGGGGTTTCTTTGCTGTTCCAACTCCATTAGATCAGGCAGAGATTCTACCTGCAATAGATTTACTACTTTAGAAGTAGGAGATGAAAGAGATGACGGGAGGGCCTCATCATCTGGAGGAGATACTTTTCCAACCACAGACAGCTTGCCTGCTTTGGTGGTGTGTGCTCTTGTCTTCAGTGATTGTGCACCTGACTCAGATAGCTGGGCCTTTACCACTGGGTTTGTTACACCTACTGCAGGAGGAGGTCCCCCCCCCCACCCAGTCCCCTTGTGGTAGTAAGGGGTAGTGGGTTTAGAGCCCTTGCATAGCTCTTGATTGGCCTAACTGTTGTTTGGCATATCCTATGCTAATATGTTCAGCATTAGCTTTATTTACTGCTGACAGTTCATATTTATATGATTCACAATCTTCATCATTAGCCTTATGGTTAAGCTGACAATTACTACATTTTGTTGATTCAGATCAAGTACCCAGTCAGGGGCAGAGCAATTTATACAAACTTTTGCTTTCCCATACTCGTGATGAATGATCAAACTTGAAACAGTTGAAACATCGAATAGGTTTCGGGAGGAAGGGTCTTACTCGTACTCTTTTGTTTTCAAAGATTACATGGGATGGAACATTGGGGTCTTCAAAGGTCAAAATTATCATATTAGCAACAGATGTCTTTTTCACTTTCCATACTGTCAAATGGCCTCATTTTAAGTATCTCACTTTCCGTGAACTCATGTAAATCTTTACAAATTATTACGCCTCGGCCGTAAATTCAGGTGGGGTCTGATTTCTTTAATCACATGATGCCCAGAAGGATTCATTACAGATAGCATTTGTACTCGTGCTTTTGATTTAGCATGTATGAGCACCATACCTTTTCCAAATCTAGTTATATCTCCACTCTTTATTTCCCCTACCGTTTTCTGGAGGTACTTGCAGAACCTATAATAATTATAAGTTTCCTCCTTACCTGTAGCAACTAGCCACATAGGAGATTTGGGAGTTACGGATGGAGTATTACTCTGCGTTTTCTGATGGGTATCTTGAACCCATTCAGATGGTACATATTTATATAAATTTTTAGATACTTTATCTGTCAAAGCTCCTTTAATAATAGACTGATTTATTTGCACTGTATCAATACTACTACTAGCCTTTATGGCATCTTCATATTTATCAAATGTAACCCATGCTTCCCATTTCGATGTGACTTATAGGAAATTCACTAGTATTTCAGTTATGGTTACAAAGGAATGGAAAATTGTCATAATAACATCATAGTAGTGCTGGACTGGTATGTCTACTACATGAAACACTCAAATTCTTCACATTTGGTAATTTACCAACATAACGTTTTGTAGAGCTACAACTCAGCTCTTGATTAATTGAAATTTCCTGGGGTAGTCCAAGACCTTGTCCAACGTTGTCATATGCGCCAGATCATCAAAAGGTCCAGGGGTACTCTTATAAAGATATCATCAGCCTTTCATGAAGTTTATTCCTCCACCAATGTTCACAAGTGAGAACCGACTTCCAAATGTCCGCATCCCTACTGTACCCCATAAGAGACAGCATAACATGATTGGAGTGGCTCAAGTGTAAGCTAAACCCCCTTGATATGACTGAGAATATTACAAGTATTACAAGAATGCAATCATCCCCACTCTACCATGTCATGGGCAAACCAGATAGAATCCCAAGAGTCCTATCCCCAGAACCAGATCTCCCTGGAATCCGTGGCCCAGCTCCGAAGAATAGTTCCGCCTGATATCTCTCAGGTCCAAACATTATCGGGCAGTTGATGATCCTACCACAGTTCCCACTATTTAATTTCGGATATAAACCCAATCCCAGCTATGATATCTTTTCCTATTTTCATGTCCAATAAATTTTACAAAGGTGGAAAATTCCACAACAATTAATCCAAAAGATATACAGTGATATATGGGACTCTTGGTCTCGAACCCAGGAACAAATTCCTGGGGTTCAAGAGCCTCCTCACCAAGTCAAGGTGGTCCCCCATTGAGGGAGGGGGAACTCATATGGTCAGGTTCTCGTTGTCTAGCCACCCATGCTATGTCTTGTCTTACCTCTTTCAACAGAGGAACCAGAAGCATGGGGGAATCCCTCGAAGAAAACCAAAATTCTTCCAGTCTCCACTGAAGACAGCAAGGGTGGAGATAACTGTGAGAAGGATGACCTCCACTAACAAGCTGGATGCTTCTATTTGGACAGGAAGGACTGGGCTATGCTCCTGAACTCGACTATTCGCTGATCTGATGAAAACACCTTTGCTGCCGTCACTACTATGATCATGCCCACGTAATGGATCCCCTGACTGGGCAAAAGATTCGACTTCTCCAGATTTATCTTGATACCTAAGCCATGCCAAAAATTGGAGTAGATGACCTCTGTCTTGGATCAGCTTTACCCAAGAAATGGCGAGGACTAGCCAGTCGCTTAGTTATCTCAAGATACAAATCCCATGAGAATGAGCCAAAGTTGAGACTAGGGTGAACACTTGTAAATACTACCTGTGGGGTTGTTGATAGTCAGAAGCAAAGAACCTTGAATTGTAGACTATCTCTCCAAGGCTGATGCAAATAAACTTCCTGGATGATTGGTTAATTGGAATCTGGAAGCAAGTATCCTTCAGGTCCATTGTCAGCATGAAGTCATCCTTCCTGATGGCTGCAAGAACTGTGTGTGGGGTTCCCATCTTGAATTGCCTGCTTCCTTGGGATCCAGAAAGTTGCGACTGTAGAAACCCGGAGAATGGTCTTGAACTATCTCCAAAGGCCCCTTTACCATCATTTTCTTCCCAACCTCTTGGAGAGACAGAGGCATTAGTGACCCTGGAGAGTATGTTGATTAGTGAAGGGGAAGTGGGGAAGTCGGGGAGGGGAGGAAGAAAATCAAAAGACAGTAAATATCACACCTGTAGAACATCAACAACGCATGTTTCCACTCCATACTGCTGCCAAGCTGCCCAATGGCTCACCAGGCAACCCCCTACTGAAGGCAGCAAAAGGCCACTCTATTGTCTACCTCCTCTTCTGGCCTGGGAGAATGCGCCTGAAAGGGCTGCTTATGAGTGGTCTTCTTGGTTTGTGGCGGCGAAGGCTGATGACCTCTGTGTGGTACTGCCACACTTTAATGTCTCTTAAGTCATGTGTAAGAACTTGATTGAGCTTTCTGTTTGGAAGTGCCAGCATGAGAAATACCAGATGTTTTTGTAATAACTTGATGGACAAGATGATCATTATTGCCTACTCTACACCTGTCACTTGCAGAGTCCAGTGATCCTTGGGAAGAGAGATGCAGAGGTCACATCATCCCCATTCCGTAAGGCTAGAATGGAATCCATACTGATGAATTTTGAAACTTGAGAAGAGCAGAATTTCTTCTTTTTAGCAGCAAATTGGCCCACCCATTAGCTGTTAAGTGATCCATGTAAGAAATCGTCTTGCCACCAGATTGCAACAACTCTCTAAACATGTTACTCATTGAAGATGAAGAGAGCTGAGCCACAGTTGCTGCCCATAAATTCAAGCCATGAGGCCTCTTGGTGAGAAAAGGAAGGACCCTCTACTTTAATCTTGTCTAGTGTAATGTCTGTGCTTATACAAACCAAGTCTGGGTTAACTTGTTTGGGCTGTAAGGAAACTTTGGAGGGTGCATAAAAGCGTCTATATCGAGGCAATGACAAAGGAAGTAGCTTAAAGGATTTACTGGAATGCAGTAACTTATTCCTTCCAGGGACAAGAGAATTCACTTCCCTTCCGGGAACAAGAGAATTCACTTGACTTAAAATGAAATCTACATGCTTAGAGCATGGTAATCCCAAGGAGGACTCAAGTCTCTCAGGTTCTAAAAGTTTCAATGCCTAGTGTGATCTGATGAGAAAGCCACAGTTTTTTTAACTATGTCGTTACACCAACAAATAAGTTTACACCCAAATATATTCAACTATCTCAGCATAAGAACAGACAATCCCTGCTTTACAGCAGCGTCAGTCAATGGTTTTTTCGGTTTTATGATGCTTGGCTAACGACGTTACTAACTAGATTTTCAGCGTTAGTAAGAGATTTTCGGCAGTTTATCAGGATCATAAGTAGTTTATTCGTGCTTACAGTGTCGTAACCACCATTTATTACCATAATTATTGTGATTCTGGCTAATAACGATCTTTGATTATCCATGCTTGCCCGGGAACAGAACCCCGTTGTTAACCGGGGACTACCTGAAACAGGAGACGAAGAAGAGGCCGGAGAAGTTGAAGATGATGATGAGGAAGGTGATCTGTGACATCTCTTCTTGGAAATCAGAAGCTCAACACAGCCGTACTTATTGAGAAACACACCTTCCACTCTATCACAGAGAGCCTGGATGAGGGAGTCAGAGGGAGCAGGCACATGAAACTTGAGGGAAGACACAGACAGTCCCTGCCTGAAAGGAGAAGGCATGGAGATAGGTGTTGGGAGAGCCATTGACAGATGGGATGACATCACTGAGACCGTTGCATAAAAAACAGCCCCGGGGAAAGCCATTGCAAGCCAAAATGATATCACCAAAACAGAAGACCTGGAACTGCCATGGCAGAAGTCACTGTGGTACGAGATGACATGCAATGAGACAAAAAGCCCAGAATGGGTTCGTACTCCTGATAGGCTTAGTGATGCCTGACATTCAGACATTTTCTGTGCATCTCCTTCTAAAAACAAAAAGGGTACTAGAGTGGGGTCCACCTCCCCAAAAGAAAAGGGTAGCAACATTACAAATATGACCTTCCGAGCTCCCCCCTCAGATCTTTTAAGGACAAAGCCAAAGAAGAATGAGAGGGAAAATAATCTTTGTGAGAAGCTGCAGCAAGGATAGGAGACTTTGGTAAGGAAGAGGCTGAACAAGAAGGAATCGGAATGCAGGCCATTAAGGGAAACAAGAAGCCTTCCCATGATGGCTCTGTTAATTTCCTCTCATTAGCAAATCTCTTCCACTGCTCAGGAAACCAAAGACAACACACAGAACATGGGTTACTTACGTTTCAAATGTGCTCCTACTACAAGTGGGGAGGACCAGTAGACAAAGCAGACAAGTACTAAGAGGAACAAGGGTTGTTACCATCTTCAAGATGATGTTTCTGATGCCTGGGAGGCTTACCTGAAACACGGGCTTGCATTTGGGAAAGGCAAATAAATCACAGATTAAAAGCACACAAAAATGCAAAACAAAAAAATAAAAAATAAAAATGTCTTAGGTGTAAGTGGGCAGGAAGTGCGAAATATGTAACCGGCTTTATGCAAAAGATGGGCATTGAACCCTCTAGCTATGATGACAGTTAGAGAGAAATTGAATTGATGTGTAACTGGGGTAAAGCAGGTTGCATAGCTTGTTCCTGCTCCTTTATTGGCTCATGCCTGTTGCCACTAATTCCTTGTGTTGTTTTTAACTGGATTCCAGCTGGCACCAGAGAATTTATCCTTGCATTAAGACCGAGTATTGTTTCGTATATGAACAACTTCAACTCTTTTATTTTCTACTATGAAAAACTTGGCAAATGGAGAACCCTATCAGTCAAGGCTAGATTTTTCATTTGAAATTAAAGTGATCAATCACAGATCACTGAGATTACCAAAATACTTTAATCAAATTTTATATAGCCACTGCAAGTGTTATAAATTTATAATCAGAATTGCAGAAAATGGTCTTTGCTCATTATAATGAAACAGCCAAATAAAATTCTTAAACATAACTGTATAAACACCTAATATACTTATACGTAAACATGGTAGTATTTTCATTTTAAAATAAGTTTTTAAATATACTTACCTGGTAGTTGCATATATACTATAGCTTTATCCCGCCGATTCGTCGCGCGCACAGCAGAAATTCAAAATTCGCAGCTATCGCCGATAGACGGTCAGGTGATCATACCTGTGCTCCCTCTATCCAGGTACTTGGAACCATTCCCATTTGTCCTCAGATATTCCATGCCCTGTTCTCAGAGGGGAGGAGGGAGGGACCTTTTATATATGTAACTACCAGGTAAGTATATATTTAAAAACTTATTTTAAAATGAAAATACCATTTTTAAATATCTAACTTCCCTGGTAGTTACATATATATAGCTGATTGACACCTTTGGTGGTGGGTTAGAGAACCGCAACACCATTGGGAATTCGTAAAATTATTAATCGCTACAAATTAGCTGTACCAATAATCTGGTTCTTACCTGATAAGGAAGCTGGCTTCAAAGTTTTCCTGCCTCATTAGCCTGCATTCCTTGAGAGACCCAGCGATCCACCCAGGGTGCTGTATAAAGTCTCTGTGGGGCTGTCACACGGTCCTTGACCTTAACATGACTAAACCACCACCCTTGCTATCCTGGCAAAGCCATAGACAATGAGCTGACCACCTGACCCACTAACACACTAAAAACACACTCCATAAAACCTAACTTAGACTTGCATCTCAGACTGTGGAAGGTTGCAACAACCTTTGCAGACAACCTGTGATATCAAGTTCAAGAAAAAGCAGTAGTACCTTCTCCAACTACGGTGCCGGAGGCAACGTACGGACCCAGGGAGCAACAATCTTCATATTGGGTCTGTACCTCTTTGAGGTAACAATCTGCGAAGATAGACTTGCTTCGCCAGAATGTCGCTTCCAAAATCGCTTTCATAGACTTGTTGTGTCTATACGCCATTGAAGTTACCACAGCTCTTACTTCGTGCGCCTTGACTTTGAGGATTGGGAAGCTTTTCTCATCACAGTTCTGGTGAGCTTCCCTTATCAAATCCTTGATAAAGAATGCCAGTGCGTTCTTCGACAAAGGTAGCGAAGGCTTCTTCACCGAGCACCAAAGGTTGTCTGCCTGTCCTCTTAAGTTTTTGGTTCTCTGCAGATAATATTTTACGGCCATCACTGGACAAAGGCTTCTCTCCTTTACCTGTCCTACTAAATGAGATAACCCTGGTATGGTAAAGGATCTAGGGCATGGCTGAGAAGGATTCTCATTCTTGGCGAGAAAACCTAGTTGCAGCGAGCAGACTGCATTCTCCCCATTGAAGCCTACCTTCTTGCTAAAGGCTTGCATCTCTCCTATCTTCCTGGCTGTTGCCAAAGCAACCAGAAATAGGGTCTTCTTGGTGAGGTCCTTCCACGAAGCTTTTTAAAGAGGTTCGAACCTGTTTGAGGTTAGAAACGTCAGGACAACATCCAAATTCCAAGAGGGGGTTGGATTGTCCTTTCTCTTAACTGTCTCAAAGGACCTTATGAGGTCCGAGAGATCCTTGTTTCCCGACACGTCAATATCTCTATGACGGAAGACGGATGCTAGCATGCTGCAGTATCCCTTGATGGTTGATACTGCTAGTTTCTGTTGGTTTCGTAAATATAACAGAAAATCTGCCAGTTGAATTAGAGAGGTACTGGAAGAGGAAATGTTGCTAATTCTGCACCATTCCCTGAACACGTCCCACTTAGATTGGTACAACTTGATCGTGGACGTCCTCCTCGCTCTTGCGATTGCTCTTGCAGCTTCCCTCGAAAAGCCCTTCGCTCTTGCCAGTTTTTCGATAGTAAAAAGGCAGTTAGATTGAGAGCGAGGAGATTTTGATGGTATCTCGCTATATATGGCTGTCTTAGTAGATCACTCCGACAAGGTAACAATCTGGGGGTGTCTACCAGCCACTCCATCACTTCTGTGATCCAGGGTCTCATGGACCAAAATGGAGCTATCAGGATCATGCGGGCGTTGGTCGACTCCCTGAACTTCTTCAAGACTCAGTCTAGGATCTTGAATGGGGGGAAGGCGTACGTGTTTAGTCCTTCCCAATCCATGAGAAAGGCGTCCACTGCCACTGCTTCCTGGTCTGGGACTGGCGAGCAGTAAACAGGTAACCTCTTTGTTCTCTGCGTTGCAAAGAGGTCTATTGACGGTTCTCCCCACAGATTCCAAAGCCTGCTGCACACCTCGTGATGTAGGATCCATTCTGTCGTGAGAACCTGTCTTCCTCTCCTGAGAAGATCCGCTCTAACGTTCCTCTCTCCCTCTATGAAGTGAGTTATCAGAGTAATGTTGTTCTCTTTAGCCCACAACAGGAGATCTTTTGCTGCCTCGTAAAGGGAATCCGAACGAGTGCCTCCTTGTTTCCTGATGTAGGCTAACGCTGTGGTGTTGTCTGCGTTGACCTGTACTATCTTGTTTTTTACTTCCTCCTGGAAGTGTAAAAGCGCTAGATGAATGGCCACCAGCTCCTTCACATTTATGTGCCATTCTTTCTGATGGTCTTCCCATAGACCCAAGATCTTGTCCTTCCCCAGTGTTGCACCACATCCCACGTCCGATGCGTCTGAATACAACACTAGGTCGGGGTTCTTCTGTTGAAGTTCGAAGCCTTCTTGTAGTTTGTTGGGGTCGTCCCACCAACTCAAATGATTCCTGATTCCCAGAGGGATCGGAATCCACGTCTCAAGGTCTTGGTCTCTTGTCCAGTATCTTGACAGATGAAACTGGAGTGGATGTAGATGTAGTCTTCCCAGGGAGGCGAATTGCTCGATCGAGGAGAGGGTCCCCAGCAGACTCATCCATTCCCTTGCCGAGCAGGTCCATCTCCCTAGGAAGAGCTTCACCTTTCTTAAGCAATCTAAAATGGGATTCGGGGCTGGAAAAGCCCAAAAAACCACTGACTGAATCCTCATCCCCAGGTAGATGATGTCTTGTGAAGGCGTCAGCTGTGATTTGGCTAGGTTTACTAAAAGTCCCAGTTGTTGCGTTACCATCATTGTTACTTGTAGGTCCTCCAGACACTTTTCTTGCGACTTGGCTCTGATTATCCAGTCGTCCAGGTACATCGATATTCGTACCCCTTCCAGATGTAACCAAAGGGCCACATTCGAAACCACTCGAGTGAAAACGTAAGGAGCCGTGTTTAGTCCAAAACAAAGTGCTCTGAACTGATAAGTTGTTGCCTGATGAACAAACCTCAGATATTTCCTGTAGTTCGGGTGAATTGGGACGTGAAAATATGCTTGTCTGGTGCCTGCTAGGACTGAAGCACATGTCTCCATAGCAAACTTGACTTTGCTCACGAACTTGTTCAGTGGACTTACGTCCAGCACGGGTCTCCAACCCCCCGAGTTCCTGGGTACCAGAAATAGCCTGTTGTAAAATCCCTCCGAAGAGGGGTCCTCTACTACTTCTATCGCTGCTTTTGACAGCATCTGGTTGACTTGTTCTTGAAGAGCTGCTGCTTTGCTTCCCGAGTAAGTGGCTGTCAACTCTTAACAGTTCTGACGAAAGAGGGGGCTTCCTTAGGTAGGGGATCTTGTATCCTTCCTTCAGAACTTCGACTGTCCAATCGTCCGCTACCCTTTGGCACCACTCTCGCCAGTAGTGGGATAACCTGGCTCCCACTTGTGTCTGGAGGTTGTCGAGTTCATTTTTTGGTTTTCGGTTGCAGTTTGGTGTTTTTTCGAGGTTGTCCTCCTGCAGCCGTCCTCAGGCTTCCTCTCAAAAGGGCTCTCCCACGAAAGGGCTGACGCATGGGAGGAGTTTCCTTCTCCTTTCTGGCTAAAAAGTTAGCCGGAAGAACTTTCCTCGCAGTTCTAGTAATTAAATCTTGCGTCGCTTGTTGCACAAGAGCAGCCGACAAGTCCTTCACTAGTTCTGAAGGGAAGAGCTGTTTAGTTAAAGGAGCATACAAAAGCTCTGACTTCTGTGCAAGAGTCACTCCTGACGACAGGAAAGAACATAGCATAGCCCTCTTCTTAATGATACCTGCTGTAAAAAGGGCTGTGAGTTCGACCGTCCCGTCCCTTACAGCTTCATCGAGACAGGCAATAAGGTGCATCTGCGTCTCATTCTTGTTGTCCGTCACATCAGCGAGGGCTCCGAGAGTCCAGTCCATCAAGCTGAAGACTTCAATAGTCCTGAAGAAGCCTTTCAGCAAGTGGTCTATCTCCGAAGTGGACCACATCACTTTAGCATTAGTCATGGCCGTTCTACGCGATGCGTCTACGAGTCTGGAGAAGTCCCCTTGGGAGGAGGCAGGAACTCCCAAGCCGAGAGCCTCCCCAGTCTCGTACCATACGCTAGATCAAGAAGCCAATCTCGTAGGGGGAAAGGAAAAGGTTGTCCTACCCTATTCCTTCTTCTTCACAATCCACTCGTTTAAGGTCGAAAAAGCCCTCTTAACCGATCTGGCCAAAACTGTCTTCTTGAAGGAGGAAGACTTCTGGGGTCTACCCTTCAAAAACTGTGAGGGGGGGCTCTGAGGTACCGCCCGCTGGAAATCTGTAGGATACAAGTCCGCCAAAACCGCAAGTAATCTCTTGAGATCCGCTTCATGCAGAGATTCTTGCGTCTCGTCCTCCGAGATCTCTTCCAGTGGATTGACGTTATCTGATGTCGAACGAGCAGGGGAATCACGCGTGTCGTCCTGTTTGCGTGCGTCATGCATGCGTCCAGCATGCTGCGAGGGAGCGTCACGATCCTTGACACCTCCCGTCATGCGTCCAGCTTGCTGCGAGGGAGCGTCTACAAGCGCTGCAACTTGCAGCGAGTCCGCGTCTAGCTGACAGCAAGCGTCTCACTGTTCAAACTCCGGTTGTATCCTCTTTCTGGGTCTGTTGACGTCCTTGGATTCCTTCTTGTGTGTTTCTTCTCTCAGTCCTTGCGACTTGAAAACGTCAAACAAGAGACGTAATGGACTGTTGAAGTCCCGATAAGAACGCTGCTTGCGGTGCCTCTTGCTGCTGGGGAACAACTGGAGATGGCACTGCACGTATGTCTACCGCTTCGGAGACTCTAGCAGGGGTCTTCTGGCGAAGAGGTGGTGATGCCCCTTGCGACACCTCCCAATCCGGGGGAGGGGAAGAAGCGTGAACCGACGTAATGAGTACGTCTTCTTCTTCCGAAGAGCTGTGCGTCCTACGTCTCTGTTTAGGCGCGGATGCGTCGTCCTCCTACGACAAGAATCTCTCCCGAGAGCTCCAATTACTCCACGAAGGTTGCTGAAACGAAACGGGAGACCGGCGTCTCTTGAGAGGTCTCGACTCTTGAGGTTGTCGCCAACCGCGTCTGGGTCTTGCGTCTTCTGATGAAGATGAACACTTCCTCATCTCACCTTTCCTGCAGCGAGGGGGAGCGTCCTGGGATGTGTCAACAGGATCACTCGAGGGGACGTCCGCTCGCTGTTCAACATCTCTCACCTCCCTTAGCCTGTTGACGTTCCTTCTCCCAGGGATTGGGGAGCATGGAAGAGGTCTAGGGCTAGGAGCATGACAGACACAAACGGATGCACCCTCCACTGCACTATCACTGTCACCAAACTTGCGTTGCAAACCACTCACTGCCCCCCACATCGCTTCCTTATCCGAAGTAAGGGATTGCACTTTCACACCCACGGCAGAAATAGCAGCCATAATATCTTTCATAGTTGGCTCACTTACCTCCGACTCCGTAGGAGGATCTGGTACTACTACCTTAGGGTTAGGATCAGGAATATTAGTCTTAGACTAGTTAGAAAGGGCTTGACTATCAGAGGATCTAGATGAAAGAACACTCGAAGATCTAGCTCTCCTAATTCTGTCCTTTTCTAATCATCTCACATAACGATCATACTCTCTCCACTCTCTCTCCGACAAACTATCACACTCATTACATCTACTGTCAAAAGTACATACATGCCCTCTGCAATGCTTACATACCGAGTGGGGATCAAGAGCGGCTTTTGGAAGCCAGGTCTTGCACCCCTTCACACACATTCTAACAATAGAGTCAGCCATCTTGAAAAAATCAGAAAACCAGTTAAATAGTCCAAGTCGGAAATCAACAAAGTCTACCTAATCCGTGAGAAAAAGCAAAGGAAAATCCAAAATCAGCGAAAGCCATCAACGAAAAACCAAGCGATGGGTACTTCACCAATTTGTAGTTAAAGCAAACCCAAACAAAGAAGAGCGAATTTCCAACGTGCTGCTCGAACGAGGGAATTTCTGAGGACAAATGGGAATGGTTCCAAGTACCTGGATAGAGGGAGCACAGGTATGATCACCTGACCGTCTATCGGCGATAGCCGCGAATTTTGAATTTCTGCCATGCGCGCGACGAATCGGTGGGATAAAGCTATATATATGTAACTACCAGGGAAGTTAGATATTTAAAAAAACAAAAATCACACTTTGAACTGAAAACTCTATACAAAAGGCAATTACAGTATACATACTATACGTAAATTTTCCCCCCTATGTAATAATATATACGGCATAAATAACCTTAAAAAGATAATGAAACCCCTAATTTTTTTTTTCTCTCTCTCTTGAACATGACACAATTCCGTAGGTAGGTAGACAAGCGCCATAAAATATGACAATTTGTCGAAAATTGCATTTTTCCTAACTATACAAACCTGAGGTCCTTTAACAATAGGAAGGTAACTAGCGGCAGCTGGGACGGTCGTAAGCTTCGAACAAGGGGAGAACGGTAGTTAACTGCTTGTCCGATCGTGCGCGCGCCCGAGAGGTGAAGAATCACTTTTGCTTTAGGCCCATGCAAAAAGTTGCAGAGTGAGGGGTGGCATGAGGTGGGACTATATGTAAAGGACCTCAGGTTTGTATAGTTAGGAAAAATGCAATTTTCGACAAATTGTCATTTGTTCCGATACGTAATACAAACCCTCGGTCCTTTAACAATAGGAAGACTCACTTCTTGGTGGGAGGAATCCGAGTCTTTTTGGTGAACAGACTGGTGTTCGTCCAACCCTGGAGTGCCTCCCTGGTCGTAAGAGCAAGGGAGGGATCCAAACCTCTGTCCGATTGATCGGGGTGTGCACCGAAGGATCAATGGTCAGACCTCTGGGCCAAGTACTAAGAGAGAGGCAAGCGTATCTCTTCGTACCAGCAAGCAAGAACTTGTTCCTGTTTGCAAGAGACAATCATAAAATGATGGGTTTGTCTCAATTTGGCATCCACTTCCTCCCCCTTGTTGGAGGAAGTGGTGGATATTTACTCCTATCCCTACTGAAAGGGATAGGATGGTGCTCTATTGAGTAGCTCACCTGCATCTCGTCCTTACCCAGCAGGGTGACGACCGTGTCCCTCTACCCAAAGGTAGAGGGAAGAAAAAGATGGGAAGAGGAGCCAGTCACACTCTCATTCCTCATCCATTCTTACGGTCACACCAGGACTCGATGCTGTTCAGCCTGCGAGGGTCTGGGTTAACTACACAACGTGTTGAGCAACCACCACGGTTCCCAAGGAAAAAGATCCAAGGAACTGTGGGCAATATCCTGAAGGTAGAAGGAGGTGCATGCGGTCCGGTTGGACCAGGCGCCTGCCTTCATTACCTGCGCCACGGAGAAGTTCTTGCGGAATGCGAGAGAATGATGAAGAGGCGTCCACACTCATCCTGGGTGTCGAGTTTCTTCAGACAGCTCCGTCGCACCTTCACAGGACAAAGCAGCATAGCCTTCGTATCGGAGGCGGTGAAGTCCATTAGGGAGGGTATTGTGAAGGACTCGAACCAATCGTCAGTTACCGAAGGGTTCTGAGTCTTCGCTACGAAGATCGGTACGAAATCGAGCGTCACAAATCCCCATCCCTTTGTGCTTGACTTCTCAAGAGAAGTCATGCCGTTACCTAAGACGAAAAGAAGGGAATAGTCGTATGACCTATCCCTCTTCTCGACTTTGGTTATGTACAGTACTCATACTGACAAGCTATTAAGACGAAGTAATGATTGCTCTGGAACAACCGAACTAAGTCCACAGCATAGTTCGTAACTGACTCGGGCGCTCTGACAGCTGCTGACTGACTGGTTCGGAATCAGTAGAGGCAAGTTGTCCAAGCATCCGGGTAAGTCACGTGACCTTCGCCCTTTAAAGAGTTATGCTGAGAGACCAACAAATAAAATATTTGTTAGTCACCGATGCCGGACGGCGCGGCGATGATTCTCTTAATGCATAAACTCAAAAGGCGAAAGTCAATTGCCTTCAAAAGACCGAGGTCCCTGATGGCAAGAAAATCTCATAGACGTTGAATCTCAGCTTAAGGAGAAACAACACTATGTGACGTTGAAGACGAAGGTAGGCAATGAATGCAACCTACGTCTTCCAGCTGAATCGAGAGAAGGAATCTCAAGATTCTAAACCTGTGCTTACAAATGACTGAAAACGCTAACCGCCATTCCATTGCTGTCCGTTGTGCAATGAAAGCGGGGCGTTCTTCAGTAATGAAACACAGGGGAGAGCCGCTTGAAGAACTGCTTCTCATGGGCTGAACGTTTGGAAGTAAAGCTGGCAGGTGTGGGAGTAGGCGATGTCTTTCAATACATCTGCTAATCCGGGGTGAACAATGAACAATTGTACACCTCCGAATACAAGATATTTTGAGGACAAACTCAGATTCCGCAAAAATCATTCGCATTATCGGGATACGATGCAGCAAGAGACTATTACAGAATTCTGTTACCGTGCGGTAAACAGAAAGATGAGAGTCGAATAGATATCTCTGTTTAAAATTCTCGCAATACCGAAGACGATGAATACTAGCGTTTCACAGCAGTAGATGGTCATTCATGTATGCGAGAATCCCCGTTAATCAGAGACTTAAGTCCGTGATTGTTGGGCAGAGATACGGTTGTTATTCAATCAAAGCAGGTGAGAAAGACATAAACAACCGTCTATCTCAAAGCGGCAGCTGATACTGAAATGCCTCGGGCAATTCAATACGCAGTAGCTGTCGCTGACTCGTCATCCTGAGTTGCCAAGTAATCCTTTCCACGAAGGAATGCGTTCGGCTAGAACCACCGAGCATAAAAAGATATGCTCGAGCAATTATATTTAAGCGAAACGAATTTCGGTAAATATAAAAGCTTAAATGGTGTTGTTGTGACAACACCATAAGTATAAAATTGAAACTGGAAACTCCTGGGAGGTTGCAGGCAACCGGGTTGCAGTTTCAATTAGAATACTTTTCGTCTAAGTCGCAATCCGTAGAATAACCAGGATATGCGCCTACCCCTCGGACCATTCAACTGCTTAGCAGAATCATGTCGCGAGGTTAATATACGTAGTATATTTGTAGGATTCTGAACAACGATCTCCATCCTAAATTCTTTCCTTCAAGAAAACAAAATAAGGATTGGAGATCGACCACCTTCGTTCTCTATTAAAGAGAGTGAAGGAGAAGTCTTCCTCGAAGGAAAGCTTCAATGGTGAACAGAATACTAAGACGATAGTTCCAGCCAAACTGGATATTCCCGTCCGTTCTTCTCTATTCCAGGTTGGTCGCCTACTGTCACAGTCTTCTTTCAGCAGCAGTCTTCTTCCTAATGCTAGAAATTCCAGGAATTCGAGCATAGGCGAGGTTCCCGATTATCGTGTAACATATCGGGGATTCTCGTCTCGCTCACTTTGGACCGTGGTCTCGCCTATGTGTTTGGAGATCGTAAGAAACTCTAACACTGAATGCGCTAGAAATTCCGTAGAATTCTAAGCAGTCTGCGAAACCCCCACCGAATTCGTCAAACGATATCGGCTGGTGGTCCTCTCGATTCCCGTAGAAATCGAGAATGGGGCAGGATCCCTCCTCAACGACCGGGGCTTACGTCAGGTAGGACCCGAAGGTCCCCCCTGGTAGCGCAGTCCCCAACGTGGGATCCTACAGAGAAATCTCTGTAGGATCCTTCCCCTTTCCCTCGTAGCCGTAAGGAGAGAGGGAATGGGGGAGGAATTGGATACTCGCTCGCCTTCCCAGTGGAACTAGCAGTTGGAGAAGAGTAGGAGCAGCCACCGCCTTGCGGCGATGGCCTCTCAGAGTCTGGGAAAACGTATCGTCAGGAGAAAACGTTTTTCCCGAGGAGGGTTACGAACTCTCACTGTAGGTAAGGGTCTGCCGCCACTGTGAACGTCGTCTGGGTGGGGCTGATCGACACCTGACAGGAGAGAGCCGATACCGTCCTCCGACTCATTCCAGTCCTCGTCGAGGTCGAAACCTCTCAGGAGGACCGAAGGAGTATTTAAATACGGTGTCCGAAGACACGTAGAAACGCCGCTGTCGCAGTAGAGGAGGTGGAAGTAGCTTGATCGACCGGCCAGAACTGAGAGAGCCTTCTTGTCCGGAGACGAGACTCTGGTTCAAGACAGAATCGGCAAGCTCCGATCGCGGCATACCCACCGTCGGTTTGGGTTCCCTCTCGGGCCCCAAAACGACTCGAGCAGAGACATGGGCTCTGCTGGTGGGAGCGGCGATCCTTCCCCCCGGTCGTTGTGCTGACGAATCAGTGCAATAACCTGGGTAAAGTTACTCTGAATCTCGGAAGTTACAGCGTCTTGAGGAGTAGGACCGTCCAGTCCCTCCAACAAGAGCAGCTCCCAGGACCCTCCTCCTTCAGAAGAAGGACCAGCAACAGATCCCTGACGGTTGCCTCCAATCACTTGCGCGTACGTCCTGGTTGGTCCTAAGACCAACCTGGCACGTGCGGCGTCGTGACGGGATCGTGAGCGGCGCATCTCTCACGATCACTCCCATATACCTCGCTTCTTCCTGGCGTATGCCGAGGAAGTTGAAGGTATCGGAGAGACAGAACTGACGCTACCCCCTCTCCCCCTGACGGTCGCCTCCAATCACTTGCGCGTACGTCCTGGTTGGTCCTAAGACCATACGTGGCACGTGCGGCGTCGTGACGGGATCGTGAGCGGCGCACCTCTCACGATCACTCCTAGCTACCTCGCTCTTCCCGGTGTAGCCCGAGGAAGTTGAAGGTAGTGGAGAGACAGACCTGACGCTCCCACCCCCGCTCGCTGGCAGGACCAGCGTACGTGGGGGGCTGCAGCCGATCACCAACCCGCGGTGGGGATCGATCTGCAGGCCTGGCCGTGCCGCTCACCTGTGGCGAGCGGCTCGACTGAGCACGTCGACCCCGGTCCCGTGCGTCAGACGAGCTGCTGCTGGTCACCGTATCCGCCCGGTCCCTGTGGGAGCGGCGGTCAGGTGACCTGCAGAGCTCGCTTTCGCCGTGAGACCGTGAGCGTCGTCGCGGCACGTCAAACCGCTGGTACCAACCGAGGCTGGTACCGTCGGTCGAGGGGACCTGGGGGACCTCTTCCCAGCCTCAACCCGTGGCCGGTCAGAGACCGTCACGTCCACCCGAGTACCGGCTGGTCGCTGCGAGAGCGGCCGCTGGCCTGGCGAGAGTCACCTGAGCGGCTCTCGACAGTCTTCTGCTCCGTGCCTCGGTCATGACGCTGAGCGAACTCAGGCGTCTTAACTTTGGCTGCACGGTCACCCGAAGGAGATCGTACACTCGGAACTTCTCGCGGACGAGAAACCGAGCCGGTACCTGGCTTAGCAGCAGAGCTGCCAAGACCAGGCGAGGGTGTACCAGCGGTAGCCAGCACACCCTTGGTCCCCGTCTTCTTCTTCTTCTCAGAAGGGGAGACGGGCCCCGTTCCCGAAGGAACAGGAGGACCAGCAGAAGAACCCCCCCGTCACACCGGAATGTGACGAGCCCTTCGAAGTTCCTGAAGGAGTCTTCTTAGGGGGAATAACAAAACCCGGTTACCAGCTGGTCGCTGCGAGAGCGGCCGCTGGCCTGGCGAGTCACCTGAGCGGTTCTCGCCAGCCTTCTGCTCCGTGCCGTGGTCTTGGCGCCGAGCGAACTCTGGCGCCGAAACTTTGGCTGCACGGTCTCCCGAGGGAGAGCGTACACTCGGGATCTCCCGCAAACGAGAGACCGAGCCGGAACCTGGCGTAGCGGCATCGCCGCTAGCACCAGGCGAGGAAGTACCAGAGCTAACCGATACTCCTCTGGTCCCCGTCATCTCTTCCTTACGGAAGGGGAGACGGGCCCCGCTCCCGAAGGAGCAGGAGGACCAGCAGAAGGACCCCCCGTCCCACCGAGGTGGGACGGGCCCTTAGAAGTTCCCGAAGGAGACTTCTTAGGGGGGGGAGCAGCCTTCTTCTTCTTCGGCTTATGGGCCTTAGAAGTCGAAGGGGAAGAGGCAGCAACAGACGAAGACGAAGATGACACCTTCCTCTTCTTCGTCAGCTCACGCAGGACAGTCGTCAGGTCCTCCATCCAGGCCGGAGTCGGGCCTATTGCCGAAGCAACACGGCCCGACTGCACCTGTCCGGAAGGACCTGGGACTGGGGAAGACACACCATGGGCAGGACCAGCATGGACAGGCGCAGGAACCAGGAGCGACAGGAACAGCAACCAGCTCAGGAGCGGCAGGAACAGTGGCAGCGGTAAACACAGAAGGGACAGCCAAGCCAGTAGCGGGAACCACATCAGCGACAGGTACGGCAGGCCCAGCCATCGCCTCGTAGAATCATCGGCAGCCAGCGTGGTACTGGCGGCCGGTCCAGGGGCGAGCTGCTGGAACAGCGGAAGTCTGGGGCAGGCAACACAAAGAAAACACAGGCGGCGGCGGCATACCCCTCCTCGGTACGGCGGCGACCGGCCCTAGAAGCGGCAGACGGCGTCACCGACACAGCATGGGGAGTGTAGACCAGCGGGGGGAAGCAGCATAATCGGCCGTGAAGGTTGTAGTGGAGACCACTCCAAGGTCACCGCCCCAGACCTCGCTAGACTCTGCAGCAGATCGTGGATGCTAGGCACGCCCTGCAGCCGCAGTGGTCCATACCTGTCCAAGGTCGTCTCCCACGGCTGTAGCACCTGCGGTAGCACAGACAGATTAGTAAGAGGGGTTCCCTCACGCACGGGGGGGGAGACATGCCCCACCCCGAACGGAAGGAAGACCCAAAAACAAAATACGAGGAAGCTGAGCGGGGGGGCAGGAAAGAAGACGAAGAATCGGATACCAAGGGAGTCGCGGGAGAGCTTTCCGACGACTTCCTGGCAGACCTTCGCTTCCCCTACCCCCGCACAGCAGTGAAAAGTAATATGAAAATGAAACAGAATACTGCACTTGCGATTCACTTCATAGAACTTAAAGAGGGAAAAATCAATTCCCGGTAAGAGCGGAAACTTGATCCATAATAATATGATGCTATCATAAATATATATGAAAATGAACAATACTGCACTTGCTATTTTCACTTTCACAGCAATAAATCGTAAGGATTAATTCCCGGGTAAGAGCGGAAATTGATCCAAAATTAAATTTGATGCAATTAATAAATGAAAATGAAAAGAAAACTGCATTGCGAATCCACTTTCATTGCATTCTATTCATACAAAATAAGAGGCTCTTGCCGAGCGCAATCAAGCTCTCGGCAACGAACGCACAGGGCAAAAATATAATGAAAAAGAGTACTTACATCTTTCAATTACACACTTTCGCCCAAAATACATGACTCGGCGCGAGTGCGCCCGCCCTCGGCACCGAGACATAATTCAAGGGTTCAATTCATGAAAAGAGCGGAAATCGCCGTCTCTACGGCGATAGCTCCATGTTGATTCATAATCAAGTAATGAAAATGAAAACAGTGTACTTACAGTTTCATTTTCAAGTCAAACCAAACCATTAGTAGAAAACACAATATAAACAAAGCATACGACGATGAAGCGGGCAGAGCGATGACGAACACGTCCTTCACACCCGCGGCCGAAAGCAAAAGTGATTCTTCGGCCCGCGCGCACGATCGGACAAGCAGTTAACTACCGTTCTCCCCTTGTTCGAAGCTTACGACCGTCCCAGCTGCCGCTAGTTACCTTCCTATTGTTAAAGGACCGAGGGTTTGTATTACGTATCGGAACAATGGCAATTTATGGTGCCGTAACGGGATGAGTTCCAGTTCCATAAGGCACCTTATAACAGCGTTTATCAACCTGTGCGCCCCAAGGAATAGGAAAATTATATTCTAATGTTTATAATACGTTATCTGTAATTATTTCAGAAATTTTGTAGACACCGAGTATATGCTTCTATGTCTGAGTCAAGTCTTCGATATTTGACATTTTAAACTGGAAGGTAAATTCCTTAATCTTTCCTTTTAATTTCGAGTGAAGTGAAGTGTCCAGCAAAGAAAATTAAGATTAGACCTAATCGGAAATACGACAAAAGTTATTTAGTTTTGGCTTCACGTGGACTGGAGATGAAAATCAGCCTCTCCCATTGTGTTCAGTTTGTGGTTACAAAATGACAAATCGATGCTTCCTAGTAAATTAAATAAACATTTTCAAATGTCGCATTACAGTCTTCAAGGAAAAGACATAAATAATTTCAAAAGACTACTTCAGCAATAAAGAGAGCAAGCATTTGCTTTCAAAAGTAGAGTAACGTCGTCTGAAAAAGCTTAAATTGCATCTTATGAAGTATTGGAAATGATTGCCATAAAGATGAAGTCACATACTCTTGCTGAATCTATTATTTTGCCTGCTCGCAGAAAGATGGTGAAGACTGTTAGGAGATGATGCACAGAAACAATTAAGTAAAATTCCACTATGAAATGATACTGTTCATAGGCATATTCTGGATATGTCTACCGATGTTGAGGAAAATGTTTGTCATAATAAACGTCAGGATGCATACTTTGCGCTACAAGCTGATGAATTAACAGACAAGTAACAAAGTGCAACTACTGGCTTTTATTAACTTTATTGATGGGGATAGAATAGCAAATCAATATCTTTGTTCCAAGGAATTGCTTACCACTACTAAAGGTGAAGATATTTTCCTTATTTTGAATAGTTATTTTGAGAAATGATATTGTTATGATACAATAAAGTTTTATACATACTTACCTGGAAGATATATACATAGCTATTACTCCGTCGTCCCCGACAGAAATTCGAATTTCGCGGCACATGCGGCAGGTAGGTCAGGTGATCTATCCCCCCGCCGCTGGGTGGCGGGAATAGGAACCATACCCGTTTTCTAATTCATATTTTTTCTTCCAGATGTCTCCTGAGGGGAGGCTGGGTGGGCCATTTAATTGTATATATCTGCCAGGCAAGTATGTATAAAACTTTATTGTATCATAACAATATCATTTTTATACATTCAACTTACCTGTCAGATATATACATAGCTGATTCACACCATTGGTGGAGGGTAAAAGACAGCTATTACTGAATAGACAGGTAAACAACATACGTTGCAGGTAATAAATAAATAAAACCTTGGTTCCTATGTGTTTAGACGAAGGGTCAACTTCCTAGCTATTGCTAGTAGTCTGCTTCGTCTCAAGAGCCTCAGCGAGGATGTGACCTATGGCTAAGAGTTCTTGTAGATCTGTCAATGGGGTCTTATCCACTTACTTGACAGAATCTAGTGGTCATTTGTCAATGGGGTCTTATCCACTTACATGACAATACACCAATGCCTATTGGCATAATTTAAGGAGCACAACACCGATCCCGATCACCTGATCCTAACACGAGGGTTTGTGCTTAATTTGAAAAGAGCTATCCCCAAACTCATTTCAAATAACCCCAAAAAATAATACACTTATGTTAAATAAAAAATAAAAAAATAAAATTTTTTTTAATTCACTAGTTAAGGATCAGTGTCGTCTCCCTATCCCAGCAACGCATCCGTGGACACGTATAACAAAAAGAGAAGGATCTCTCATAGGCCCACTTGATCTCATTCGTGCAAAGAGAAGTCAACACAGAGTTGCATCTCCCGTTATTACAGCTAATATGTCTCTCACAACATATTGTTATGGAAAGAACAAGAATTGTTAAAAGCTCGCACTTCAAGCGCTTTTAATTCTTAGCTGTTTGAAGGAATCATCAAGTTACTCAAGAAGTGCTTTAGAGATTCCACTGTTCCAAAGAAGACCAGGGCTTTCTTTGAAATAGATCTCTTCTGGATGAAGCCTAGAGCCTGGCTTCCGCCTGGCTGGCGCTTCGCGCCTGCCTGGCACCTCGCGCCAGCCTGGCGCCTCGCGCCTGCCTGGCGTCTCGCGCTGGCTGGCGTCTCGCGCATGGCTGGTCTGCGCCGGCTGGCGTCTCGCGCCTGGATGGCGCCTCACTCGCGCCTGGCTGGGCCCGCCTCCCACTCGCGCCTGGCTGGGCGCCTCACTCGCTCCTTGGTGCTTGGCGCCTCGCGCCTGGCTGGCGCTTAATCGCTTGCCTGGCGCCTCGCGTCTGGCTGGCTCTCACGCCTGGCTGACTTCTCCCCACTTGCTGGAGATTCGAGCTTGTTTAAGAGTCTCGATGAAAACTGGCGATTTCCACCTCGGACACTTTATTTGCCTGATTTATTTGCCTCTAGCGCATCTGCGCCAGATTGGAGGCCTACTCCTCCTCATCAGACAATGACAGTGTTTATTTGGACTGTCTTGCTCTGGCGTCTTTACGCCTGTTTGGCATTTGGCGCCTGATTGGCGCTACATTGTCCGAAAGTCTGAACATCCACAATCGTTTATCAGGAGAATGGAAAAGGGTGGAAGAATTCTTTCACTTTGAGCTTATGGCCTCTGCAACAAGGGAAGGTAATTTTAGTCAGCTACATCCAGTAGACGATAGGAAATCTAATAGTCCGAGAGACCAGTCTTCCTCCGAGGAGGATCATACTTGATACTTCCGTTGCTAACGAGCACTCTTCCTACATGTTGATGAGTTCTCTGTTGCAAAATCTTCCCTATCCTTGCACGAAGGTGGGAAAGAAAAGCCTGGAAGTCTAAGGAGATTCTGAGCTGAAATTGGGAGGATTCCTGATTTCTAGCTCTTTAAATATCTCTTCGAACCTTCTGGGAAGTGGTTTTTTAGCCCTCATCGTATTCCAAAGACTCTGTCAGCAAACGTTTAAACCTTATCTTCTTTTGTAGATGAGAACGTAAATACATTGCCTGGACAACGAATCCTTTATCTGAAAACGTTGATCCAGGAATAAAAGGTTTTAGTTCTTTTGCCAAACATACCATGCTGGCAGGAACCCATTGCCTAGTCTTTCTAGAATTTGATTCCAGATTCCAAGCCCAAAATTTCACTCGTCCTTTTGGTCGTTTAGTACCAAGAGAAACATTGATGAGGAGCAGTTCCATCTTGTCAGAACACGGAATCTGAGGCCCAAATAGGATCCAATTGTAATTATAAGATCTCCTAGTCTTGTCGTGTAGAGGTATTGTATAAGATCCCGAAGATCTTAATGCTCTGCTATCTCCAATTCCCTTTATCGAGACAGAGTATAGCCTTTTACTGCGTTCTTTGATAGCAGATATATACAAAGGTGATTCTTCCCTCTGAAAGGGAAGAAAAAAACCGCTATGTGGTTCACAGAGGTATCGGAAGAGGACAGTTTCCTCATTCCCTCTAGCACGATCTGCAGTAATTATATATCTTATTCATGACTACTGTCATTTACCTTGAAACATCCTCTCATTCATGTCCACTTCTGGTCAGTCTGCACGCAGACAGACTCAGAGTGGAGAGGTTGTTAAGGTCCATTTAAAATAGATGCTGAAAGAATATTCAGACTGTCTTGGAAAAGACTTCCAAAACTTGCGGTGAGAAGAACGTGACCTCTGTGAATCCAACCTCTCTGTCTAAAATGAGGCATAACGTAGTATCCTCTCTTTCTTTGACGCCCTTTGTCTTACATTCTGTGAAGAGTTTATATTTTAGGGGAAAACGACTAAATTTTATTCCCCTTTCTATAAAATAAAGATGGAGTAGATTGCTACCTCTCTCTTATATTCTTTCTTCCCGTCCTCGTGCCTGGGCAACGAGAGAATGGAATATTCTATCATCGTTATTCAGCAAAACAACAAATTATTATTATCCTATTCTCCTAATAAATGATCCAGGATCGAGGAGAATCATTCAAGATTCCTATCCTAGGACATCAGGCCGTAATGTATGGTTCAAATACTTGAAAAAGCCTCTCACCCAATACTGAGAGCTCCTACGAGTCTTTTCCAGTACCAAAACATTAAGGTCTCCCTTGTTATATGTTTAAATAGGAGTAGGATAATATAACATCCTGTTAATAACAATGAAAGAGGAGAAAGAGGAGCTGCATGGTTCAAGGGACTAGCCAAAACGTGCAATAAAAAAGGGGTTGCCAAGGTCTTTCTAAAACCTGCACCCAGATTAACTTATGAGTCCGATATATTTTCTATCACTTGTCTCATAAGGTTGAGGAAAGCGAGAGACTTCTAAAGATATCGGTTCTCTTCACCATGTAAAGGTCTATAAAGCAGAAGAACCCACTTATCCTGACACGTACTACGTTCGCCTGTGCAATATCTAGAATAATTGTCAGTAGAGGGTTGATCTGGCAAAGAAAGTTTCTCCCAAAACAACTCCTCTTGCCAGGATAGAAGTCGCTCACGCGACCACTATATCACCTGACATGAGAAGTCTGTTCTTGTTAGAGACTTCCGCAATTTCAGTTAATCCTGACAAGGGCCACGGCCGCCTGTGCGACAACTTGTGTCCCTGTCAGGAAAAAACTGATCTTGTGTCAGTTCTCAAAGAGGAAACTCTTGGAAAGTCTATCTCCAAATACTGAGAAATTGGAGATCCTGATGTCTTGCGCCTGGTTGGCGCCTCGCTCCTGGGAGGCGTCACGCTTCTGGCTGGCGTCTCGCGCCTCGCAGCGTCCTCGCACTTGCCTGGCGCCTCGCTCCTGGGAGGTGTCACACTTCTGGCTGGCGTCTCGCGCCTCGCAGCGTCCTCGCTCCTGGGAGGCGTCACGCTTCTGGCTGGCGCCTGGCTGGTGCTCCGCGCCTGGCTGGCACCTATCGCCTGGTTAAAGCCTGGCTGGAGCCTTTATGGCCCATTACTTGCAACCGTGGTCAGGAAATCTCGATATCAAAATAAGAAGAGGTGCTGTAAGAATCCTATAATTCTACAGTACTTCCATAGTTGGATGTTTCTTCTCAATTTTCCTCTAATTCGAGTATATCGGAAGGGGAATTATTCTTTCCTCAGTTAATTCTTCCATATCCCCCCCCTTTTTTCCTGAACGAGAAATATTTTGGATGGTGTTCTTGGCTTATTGCACCAGGCTGGCGCAATTTGCGCCAGGCTGGCACCTCCTACTAATTATCTTTATGTTATGTGCCAGAACATCTGTGTCTTTATGGTACCCGACATCCTTTCATATGTTAATTCCGTTCTTATTATGAAAAACTATTATATACCTAGTATAATCCATTCAGGGAAACCATTTCCCACTAAAAGAATGTTTCCCATTCGACTCATACAACTTCTGCGCAATATCCGATTCAAAATACGGTTGTGTCGTTTCTTGAAAGACTTAACCATAGCGTAGTCTTGAAGTGAATCTCTATTACATCTCTCTTCTCACTAAGTATGTACTCTAATAAGACATGCTTTCGTAAGTATGAGTGCATTAAAAAATAAAATGTTCTGCTACATTAGAATCCTTTAATCATGTTATCTACGGTAAACAGCATTGAAAGGTTGTAATATCTTTCTTATTGAAAGCTTCCTAACAAAAGGCAGACAATATTTTATTTATGATAGCTTCAGTATTCCCTCAATCCGAGGCTCAGACCACGATTGTAGGGAAGAGATACGGTTAGTTATCCCATTCCGCAGGAGAGAGAGCGGTAAACGACCGCTCACGACTGAGAACAACATGGTACTGCCGCTGGTCTCTCTCTCAATTCAAAGCGAAAGCAGTCTTCGAAAGCCGTCTGGCCTTCCCTTTCCAGAGTTGCCAGTTACTCCATTAAATAAAGGAATCTTATAAAATTATTATCGAGCTCAGGAAGTTTTATATAAGCATAATTAAGCGAACGAGACTTCGACAAGTCTAGAAACTAAATAGGTGTCGTCTAAACAATCCTTTTAAACAATTTCTTCCTAGGAAAGTCCAAGAAGGGTACTGGTAATTCATGGAAACCTCTTCTAACACGAAGAAAAATGTTTCTATCCTACTCTCAATTCACCAATAAAGATATGCTTCTCCGATCACTTCTCGAAGACACGAAAGCATCATATAACTCATACTCTAGCGTAATAGAATACTCTATAATACTGTTACATTAAGGTAAACCGTATTAATTTAGGAAATTTTGTAAGGATTTCACTTGACCATTATAGCATAAATTTCGGTATGTGAGTATGCCTTGCCATACTGTAGTCCTAAGGCGATTTGTCCTAAGCATGGTAGGAGCTAGATGCTTAAAAGTCATACATATATGCTTTATCACTCAACGAGATCCATATAATTCATTCGATTGACAAATAATCTAAATCGTTCTAATCAGAATACAGTGGTCCCCCCGTATTCGCGGGGGATGCGTACCAGACCTCCCCTGGGATTGTTAGAATCCGCGAATGTTTGGAACCCCTATAAAAATGCTAAAAACAGCCTATTTTGTTAGTTACAACTCAAGAAAAACCCACTAAAAATTTTCCTACATGGTTTTTTTAATAGTTTTATCACAAAAAGTGCATTTTATGATGAAATCCATCAAAAAAACCAGGAATTTGTGGATATTTATCATAGAAAAATACCGCGAATGCGTGAATTTTCCGCGAATAATGCAGGGAAACGTTCCCGAGAGAAATCCGCGAATGTGTGAGTCCGCGAATCTGGAGAACGCGAATACGGGGGGTCCACTGTAGATCTATATCTAAAAATGCACCGATGGGGAATCTTATGTTGAAATAACAATTTCATACCCCCATGGGACAGCATTCTCGTCTAGTTGCGAAAAAATGTTCGAACAATGACTTTATCACAAACGTTATCGAATGATCTCTAATATTAGAAGGCGCTAAATCGTCGCCTGATTCGAAAGGTGGATCGATTAATGTCATTCTCATTTTGAATAATTCTACCAGAAGGCATTATACAAGGATCTTCGTCAAATTCATTCATTCGAAGTTCTCCTATCCATCATGGAACAGTAGGCATAAAAAGGGAGAAATGACAATTTGTCGAAAATTGCATTTTTCCTAACTATACAAACCTGAGGTCCTTTAACAATAGGAAGTAGCTAGCGGCAGCTGGAACGGTCGTAAGCTTCGAACAAGGGGAGAACGGTAGTTAACTGCTTGTCCGATCGTCGCGCGCCGCGCGACTGGGAGGTAAACAAATCACTTTTGCTTTTGGCCCATGCAAAATACGCAGAGTGAGGGGTGGCATGAGGAGGGACTATATGTAAAGGACCTCAGGTTTGTATAGTTAGGAAAATGCAATTTTCGACAAATTGTCATTTGTTCCGATACGTAATACAAACCCTCGGTCCTTTAACAATAGGAAGACTCACTTCTTGGTGGGAGGAATCTGAGTCTTTTGATGAACAGACTGGTGTTCGTCCATCCCTGGAATGCCTCCCTGGTCGTAAGAGCGAGGGAGGGATCCAAGCCTCTGTCCGATTGATCGGGGTGTGCACCGCAGGATCAATGGTCAGACCTCTGGGCCGAGTACTAAGAGAGAGGCAAGCGTATCTCTTTGTACCAGCATTGTAAGAACTTTTTCCTTTACATGAGCAAATGTAAAGTAATGGGTTTGTCTCATGTCGGCATCCACTTTCTCCCCCTTGAGAAAGTGGTGGATATTTACTCCTATCTCTAGTTAAAGAGGTAGGATGGAGCTCTGTTGAATAGCTTACCTGCATCTGACTCCCTTCCAGCAAGGTAACGACCGTATCCCTCTGCCCACAGGTAGAGGTAGAAAAAGATGGTGAAGAGAAGCCAGTCACTCTCTCATTCACACATTCATTCTCCCAGTCATACCAGGAATCGATGCTGTTCTGCCTGCTCGGGTGCTGGGTAAGCTTACACAACGTGTTGAGCAGCCACCACAGGTCCCAAGGAAAAAGTATCCAAGGACTTGTGGGCAATATCCCGAAGGTAGAAGGACGTGAAGGTGGTCTGGTTGGCCCAGACACCTGCCTTCAGGACCTGCGCCACGGAGAAGTTCTTACGGAACGCTAAGGAGGGTCCGATACCTCTGACTTCGTGGGCTCTCGGTCGGAGCGTACGGATGTCGTCGCTACCATCAGCTTCGTACGCTCTCCTGATCACCTCACGCAGCCAGAAAGAAAGCGTGTTTTCTTGGAGACTTCTTTCTTGGTAACCCCAGTGCTAACGAAGAGGCGTCGACACTCAGGCCTGAGATGTCGAGTTCTCTTCAGATAGCGCCGTAGCGCCCTCACAGGACAAAGCAGCATCTCATCCGCATCGTTATCGGTGAAGTCCAGGAGGGAGGGGATCGTGAAAGACTCGAACCTGTCGTCAGGGATCGAAGGATTCTGAGTTCTTAGCTACGAAGTTCGGGACGAAATCGAGCGTCACAGATCCCCAGCCTCTGGTATGTTTAACATCATAAGAAAGGCCATGTAGTTCCCCTACTCTCTTCGCCGATGCCAGGGCCAGCAAGAAGAGGGTCTTGAGGGTCAGATCCCTGTCTGACGACTCTCGGAGTGGCTCGAAGGGTCTTCGAGTCAAACTCCTAAGTACGAGAGTCACATCCCACGCAGGGGGACCTGAGTTCCCTGGGTGGGCAAGACCTTTCGAAGCTCCTCATTAGCAAGGAAATCTCGAACGAGTTCGAGATGTCCAGTCCCCTCAGTTTAGGACGAGGGCCAGGGCGGCTCTATATCCCTTAACTGTGGGTACTGAGAGGAGCTTCTCTCGGCGAAGAAACACGAGGAAATCCTGCTACCTGCTGAAGAGTGGCTCTGAGAGGAGACAGACCCTGTCTACGACACCAACCACAGAAGACGGCCCACTTCCCCTGGTACACAGCTGCAGAGGACTGTCGGACGTGTTGCTGCGCTACGAGAAAAGCCTCTCGTTCGCAAGAGATGGTGGATAACAGCCAGCCGTGAAGTTGAAGGGGACTGGACTGCTTGGTGGTACCGTTGTTCTACGTGTGGCTGGGCTAGAAGGTTGTGCCAAGTGGGTAGCTCTCTCGGTGCGTCCGCAAGAAGAGCCAGCAGGTCCGGATACCAAACGGCTTGTGGCCGTTTGGGAGCCACCAGGATCATTCTGAGATTGGGAGTGACCAGCGCTCGACTGATCACTTTCCGAATCAGACAGAAGGGAGGAAAGGCGTAAGCGAAGAGGTTGTCCCAGGGGTGTTGGAGAGCGTCCTCTGCAGCTGCCCATAGGGTCCGGCACAGCTGAAAAGAAAACCTGAAGTTTTCTGTTGTGCCGGGTGGCGAACAGGTCTACGACCGGTCGCCCCCACAGGTTGAAGAGCCTTTCCGCTACGTCTTGGTGTAGAGACCATTCGGTCCCTATCACCTGATCCCGACGGCTGAGCTTGTCTGCTACTACATTCCTCTTGCCTGGAATGTAGCGTGCTGACAGCTCTATCGAGTGAGCCGTGGCCCACTCGTGCACCTGCACCGTCAACTGATGGAGCGGAAGAGACACTAGCCCCCCCTGCTTGTTGACATATGCCACTACTGTGGTGTTGTCGCACATCAACACCACTGAGTGTCCCACCAAGCGGTCCTGAAACTCTTGGAGAGCGTTGAACGCCGCCTTGAGTTCCAGGACATTGATGTGAAGGTGCTTTTCGTGATGGTCCCACACACCTGCAGTCAGCAACTCCTCCAGGTGTGCGCCCCATCCCTCGGTCGATGCGTCTGAGAACAGAAGCATCTCCGGGGGGGAGTGCGTATGGGCACTCCTCTTAAGAGGTTCTTGTCGTCGAGCCACCAGGCTAGGTCCTGCCTCAACCTTGTCCGTGATAGCCACGGGAAAGTAAGGAGGATCCTTGGCCTGAGACCAACTCTCCCTTAGTCTCCACTGGAGAGACCGCAGGTGAAGACGCCCGTGAGGGACTAACTTCTCGAGTGACAACAGATGGCCGATCACGACTTGCCATTGCTGTTCTGCCTGTTCCTGCCGAGACAGGAACCGGCCGGCTGCCTCCCTGAATTTGCTGATACGCAAGTCTGCGGGAAAGACTTGCCCTGCTACCGTGTCTATCAGCATAAACCCAGGTACTTCATCTTCTGCTTGGGTTCGAGGTCGGACTTCTCGTAGTTTATCACGATCCCCAGATCGCGACAAAACTTGAGGAGTCGATCTCTGTCCTGTAGCAACTGCGAGCGGGAGCTCGCCAGGACTAGCCAATCGTCGAGATACCTCAGAAGACGTATCCCGTTCGAATGGGCCCAAGCCGACACCAGAGTGAACACTCGCCCGGTTCCTGGTGAACACCTGTGGGGCGGTTGAGAGACCGAAACAAAGTGCCCTGAATTGGTACACCGTCCCGTCGAAGATGAAGCGGAGGTACTTTCTGGAGGACTGATGGATGGGTATTTGAAAATACGCGTCCTTCAGGTCCACTGAAAGCATGAAATCGTTCCCCCTGATCGAGTCGAGCACTGAGCGTGCCGACTCCATCGTGAACCGCGTCGTGCGAACGAAGCGGTTCAGGGGAGAGAGGTCTATCACCGGACGCCACGCCCCCCGATGCTTCTCCACTAGGAAGAGGCGGCTGTAAAAGCCCGGTGACTGGTCCTCCACGATTTTCTACAGCTCGTTTCGCCAGCATGGTCTTGATCTCCTGTCGAAGAGCGTTGTCCTTTGCTGATCCCCGGACATAGGTCTGTAGATGGACCGGGTTGGAGATGAGGGGGGGCCGAGACTCGAAGGGTAGTAGATATCCCTCCTGAAGGACGTCTACTATCCAGTTCTCGGCGCCCGTAGCGCTGCCAAGTCGCCCAATGGCTCGCTAGGCACCCCCCCACTTCCGGCAGCAGGTGAGGGGGAACGCCGTCCCTAGCGTTTCCCTCCTCGTTTCGACTTCTTTCCAGCACCTCCTCGGGGAAAGGAGGGCTGGGAGGAGGGCTGGTTGCGGCCTCCTCTAGCAGAAGTTGAAACAACCGGAGTCTTCACACGGGGTTTGGACGGTGCAACCGTCTTCGCCGCCGTGGAAGCGCTAGCCAAGCTCTTTGGTTTGGCCGCAGTTACTCGAGATTGCCCAGAAACCTTCGAGACTGCCTGGTGGACTAAGCGGTCACTCTCGTCAGTGCGCCGCCGTTCCACCGCAGCGTCCACCATCTCTCCAGGAAAGAGAGACTGGGGAACTCCTAAGAGGTCCATTTCGTAGCCCGAGTGCCGCCTCACGCCCGGCCCCCTTGGTCACTCGGTAAACTTCTAAAGGACTGCGTCCCTACGTCGAAGAACCAAGTTGGCCCACAGGTTAGCAGTCTGATGGGCGAGGTAAGAGATTGCTCTTCCTCCAGACTGGCACAGTCTCCTAAAAGAAGCGTCGTCTTCGAGAGCAGAACTCCCAGAGCCGGCCGCTACTTTGGATATTGTGAGGGACCACAAATCCAACCAGGAAACTGCCTGGAATGCTGCCATAGCGGTAGATTCCAGGGCAAGTGCCTCCTGCTGCGAGAACCATAGGTTCTCCGACAGGAGCGCTGCAGGGACACACCTGGAGTCAGCCTCGCTAACTCGGTTAACCTGTTTCGGCAGTATCGGGTCTTCCGAAAGGCACGTAAAATCGCCTCTGCCGCTGTAGAGGAGGAGGCAGCTTAGAGGACCGTCCGGATTTTAGCGAGTCCTCCCGTCCGGAGACGAGATTCTCCACCTGATCCAGGACCGAGTCCGCAAGCTCCGATCGTGGCAACCCCACCATCATTTTGGGCTCCCTCTTGGGACCCCAAAATGATTCGAGCCGGGACGTGGGCTCTGCCGGTGGTAGCGGCGATCCTTCCGCAAGGTCATTATGCAGACGCATCAGCTTAATGACCTCTGCGAAGTTCCTCTGTATCTCAGGAGTTACAGCGTCCTGTGGAGTAGGACCGTTCCCAGGATCCCTCCAGCAACGAGCATATCCCTCGATACTCCTCCTTCAGAAGGAGGAACAGCAACAGACCCCTGACGGTCGCCTCCAACTACTTGCGCGTACGTTCTGGTCGGTCCTAAGACCGTGCCTGAGCCGTTACGGCGTCATAGCTGGGTCACGAGCGGCGCACCTCTCGTGATCGCTCCTCGGTACCCTCGCTCCTCCCGGTATAGCCCGAGGAGGTTGAAGGTACGGGGAGAGGCAGACCTGACGCTCCCCCCACCCCTCGCTCGCTTGGCCGACCAGCCGTGCGTGGAGGGCTGCTGCTGATCGTCAACCCGCGGTGACGGTCGGGCAGCAGGCCTAGCCTTGCCGCTCGCCTGGGGCGATTGGCTCGGCTGAGAACGTCGAGACCGATCTCTAGCGTCAGGCGAGCTGCCGCTGGTCACCGTCTCCGCCCGTCCCATCGGGAGCGGCGGACGGGTGACCTGCTAGGCTCTCTGTCGCGTCGAGACCGGCCAGCGTCCTCTCGGCGCGTCAACCCAACCGCTGGTACCAGCCGTGGCTGGTACCGGCGGCCGTGGGGACTCCTTCCTCGCCTCAACCCGTGGCCGGTCAGCGACCGTCACGTCAGCCCGAGCAGCCAGTTGATCGCTGCGAGAGCGTCCACTGGCCTGGCGAGAGTCGTGTGCACGACTCTCGCCAGTCTTCTGCTCCGCGCCGCTGTCTTGACGGCGAGCGAGCTCGGGCGTCAAAAACTTTGGCTGGACGGTCCTCTTTGGAAGAGCGTCCACTCGGTGCGTTCTTCTGCGAACGAGAAGCGGGCCGAGACCGGAACCTGGTTTAGCGGCAGAACCGCTAGCACCAGGTGAGGACGCACCAGCCGAGGCTGGTGCACCTCTGGTCCCCGTCGACTTCTTCTTTGCAGAAGAAGCGACGGGCCCCGTTCCCGAAGGAACAGGAGGACCAGCAGAAGAGCTCCCCAGCTCGCCTGAGCGAGCCGGGCCCTTAGAAGATCCCGAAGGAGTCTTCTTAGGGGGGGAGGAGGCAACCTTCTTCTTCTTCGGCTGTTTAGCCTTAGAAGTCAAAGGGGAAGGAGAGGCAGCAGACGACGAAGAAGACGACGAAGACGACGACGACACCTTCTTCCTCTTCCTCTTCTTCTTCGCCAGGCTCCGCAGAACAGACGTCAGGTCTTCCATCCAGGAGGGAGCCGGGGCAGTTGCCGAAGCAACAGGGCCCGACTGCACCTGTCCGGAAAGACCTGAGACTGTGACAGCACCACCAACAGCAGGAACAACAGGAACAGGTCCGGGAACAGCAGGAACGGCAGGAACATCTGAAAGAGAATGCGCAGGCCCCTGATCTGAAAAGGAATGAGCGGCTGGGACAGCAACAGGTACGGCAGGCACGGCAGGTACCACAGGAGAGCCAGGCGTCCTGTCGGCAGTTACCGTCATCCTCGGCACTGGCGGCAGGTCCAGGGGGTACTCTTTGGCAGCGGAAGTCCGGGGTCGGCAATACAAAGAATCCAGGTGGTGTGCACCGTCCTCTTTGGCACGGCAGTAATGGGTTTTTGTATAGCCGCCGTGGGTGTCACCGACATTATATGTGGCGTATACACCAGATGCGGTGGCATCTCATATGCTGGTGTCGTTACTGTGGTTGTAGTAGTGGTCACCGCACCATGAGTGACCACTGCCGACCCCGCCAACCGCTGAATCAACCCTTGGATGCTGGGCACTCCCTGCAGTCCCAGCGACTCCCACACCTGTCCCAAGTCGTCCTTCGCTGATGGCACACCTGCGGAAGCAACAGTCGGGTTAGTTAGAGGGGTTTTCCTCACGCCTGGGGGGAGACGCACCCCCCCAGAGCATACGGAAGACCCCGAGTACAGCTGTACGTCCGGGTAGCGGGCGCCCTCATCCACACTCGACGGATCGAGAGAGGAGAAGGACTCCGCTACCCCCCCGCAGGGGAAGGCGCGAAACGTGGGGGCTGGCCGGGGGGCAGGAAAGAGGACGAAGTGTCCGTTACCAAAGGAGTCACTGACTTTCCGATGACTTCTTGGGCGGCCTAAGTCTCTTCCTGCCCTCGTACAGCACCCACTGCGCCTCGGACCAATTCTACATGTGACACAGGGCTCGTTGCGGGAGCACTCTCGCCCCCGACAACGAGTACAAACCTCGTGAGGGTCCACATCAACAAATGATCTAAAACCTCCACATCTACGCCCCTCCAGCCCGGGACACACTCTACGGGCGACTGGAGGGCGCGGTGATATCTCCATTTCTTCCAATTCACTCATTGCAAGATCAATAAAGAAATGTACAAGTACTTACAGTCACTCTGATTTATACAGAAAGAGAGGGCAAATACTCAAACTCAAAGCAAACGACAAAGCGGGCAGAGCGATGACGAACACGTCCTTCCCACACACGGCCGAAAGCAAAAGTGATTTGTTTACCTCCCAGTCGCGCGGCGCGCGACGATCGGACAAGCAGTTAACTACCGTTCTCCCCTTGTTCGAAGCTTACGACCGTTCCAGCTGCCGCTAGCTCCTTCCTATTGTTAAAGGACCGAGGGTTTGTATTACGTATCGGAACAAACACTGTTTCAGGACGTCTTTCCAATGGCTATCCATGGCAGTCTGGGATGCTCTACAGAACCTGCCGAGGGGACGCCTGACCGGTGGGGATTCTCTGAAACCTCCTTACGGTTTTCAAACATTCCTTCTCCTCTGGGCTTGTGAGCTTGGAAGAGGTCTAGACCTGAGAGCGAGACAGAGCCGATCAGATGCACCCTCCATTGTAATGGGGAAACACTATATTCACTTCTTACGTTCTAAGAGTTCGCATTTGAACTATATCCAAAGTCTACAATTTGCAAATATGATATTGTAGATTCTGCGGAGTAAGAAGGTGATGAGGATGCAACAACTACTAGTACTGTTACTACTATAATTGCTCGTTAACACAAGAGCTAATGAAGCTTCTAAAGGATAGTTACTTTTCTGACTTCCCCAACTAGGAAGAAAGATATACATTTCTCAATCAAATCTAACACTTATTTGTATTAATGAATAAATATAAGTAATTCTCTTTCATGAAAGTATAAGTAATTCACTTTCGTGAAAGTGCATGAGTGTCTACCGAAAACTTCGGTAGTTACACGTCACTAATCTTCGAAATTTTCGAAGTTAATTTTATCAAAAAGTTAACAAAAGCGTATGCCGAACCAAAGATCCATTACTTCCCTGTAAAAGTTAGCCCAGACGATCGATGGCGATGAAACACGAAAATCCATCAGGAGAAACTGCAAACGTTGTTTACATTCCAAGCGACAGAAAAAATATGAATTAGAAAACGGGTATGGTTCCTATTCCCGCCACCCAGCGGCGGGGGGATAGATCACCTGACCTACCTGCCGCGTGTGCCGCGAAATTCGAATTTCTGTCGGGGACGACGGAGTAATAGCTATGTATATATCTGACAGGTAAGTTGAATGTATAAAAATGTAATTTATCCTGGGAGTCGTGAGTTGGAATTTGTACTGATGGAGCTCCATCAATGGTGGGTTCCATCATTTCTAAAGCAAAAGAATCCCAAGATAATAACAACTCACTGTTTCTTGCACAGAGAGGTCCTGATGGCAAAACCACTGGGTGTTAAATTGAAAGAAGTTTTTAATCAAGATGTCCAAATGGTAAATTTCATCAAGACTAGATCAATAAAGGCTCGTATATTTGAACAACATTGTGAAAACATGGACTCACAACACACTCGTTTGCTATTGCACACAGAAGTGAGATGGTTGTCAAGAGGAAAATTACTCTGTCGTGTGCTTGAATTTTGCGAAGAACTACTGTGTTTTTTTAAAAAAGAAAATAAAAGTAAATTTTGAGGAATTTTGGACATCAAAATTGGAATATCTGACTTGGAAACTTCTGTTGTACTGTGGGGTAAACAGTTGTTTGAGATTACGCTGGCTTTATGCCAGCACAGGCTCTTGCTCATAGATCAGCCAGTAGAGGGTAAACAGAAAGACAATGCAGAATCTAATGAGAAAACTCTGTCTGATGATTCTCGCAATGGTAATTGAGGAGCCCAAAACAGGAACCATAAATGAGACACTAAAGCCAACCAGAGACATAGTACATATGTAATAGTTGGGAAGTGATTCAAGTTAGTTGTTAACGGTCGACAGAGGAAAAACAAACTTAATGCAAGGATAAATTCTCTGTGCCAGCTGGAATAGAGTAGTATAAGTAGTACTACATAAAATCAAATGAACCTGAATATGTAAGAGCAGTCCCCGGGTCACGTCAAGTTCGGGTTATGCCATTCTGGACTTAAAAGAGTTGAACACAGCACTGTTAACCACAATTTTCAGTACCGTATGTGGATTCATGACGCTGTTACCTGCTTTATGACGCTGTAACCCAGACTTACGTCACTGTAACAGTGCTGTATGTGCTATCTATTCCCATTATAATTATGATGATTCAGGTTAAGGCAATTTTTGGCTTACAGTGCCCTGCCAGGAACGGAACCCCGCTATAACCCGGGGACTGCCTGTAAGCACAAATGACAAGAAACGGAACCCCCGCTGTAACTCGGGGACTGGCTGTAAGCACATATGATAATCTTTTAAAATAATCAAGTCTTGATGCAAATTTTCCACTTGAATATCACATCAGGGGCAGCTCACCAACTTCTATGAATAAACAGTGAATCATGCATGGGTAACAAAAAATATTAAATGAGAGACAAAGTCAATGATGTTAAAAAAAAAAAATCCTGTCCAAAAGATTGTCAAAAAGACAACTCAATGATATCTTTTAAAAAGAGCACAAGAGACTGAACTAGCATTACTACCTGAAACTAATGACTCAACTAACAACTATGTAGCAATATATAATCCAAAGAGCCACTTCAGTGAATGATGGGTAACTCAAGCATATGTTGGACAAGCTTTGGTAGCTGCCATTCAAAATTTACTTTATTTACCAATATCTTTTCAAAATGTGTTGAGTCAACATGAGCTACAATTATTTTACCTTTGAAAAGGAGGTAAAAAAGTTTATTGTTCAAAAAACATCATTCACCTTCAGAACTTTAAAATGTTACATTACCTGGGCTGCCTCAAATCCATCAGGATTCATAGAGGGCATTAGATGAATTTCAGTTGAATTGATTAGTCGAGTAATGCGATCATCCTTCATATAATTATTGACAAGATATTGTGCCAAAAAAATAACCAATTCTCGGCCAACAGTTTCATCTCCATGCATATTTGCAACATACTTGAACATTGGTTCACATTCTTTTCGCTCTTGGATGTTATCACTAATTTTGATAACAATAAGATCACGCCCCTTAACAGATTTGCCAATGCTATAATAATCTGCTAAATTTGGATGATTGGTCTTCAGTTCTTCTGCCAGTTTTATTACATCATCATAATGGTGATAGTGCGACATGTCAATACCATCAGCTTGTGTCACGCCATCTGTAAGATATAATTCAAAATTATGATTGGGTAAAATCAGTCACTTTCAGATAAATATAATAGAAATTAAAAAACTTTATGAAAAGGAATTGTGTAGATAAGGCCACATAACGAACATATCTTAGACAAGGCCACATAGCTAGCATATCTTCAACAGCATACATTTGGTGATTGCAAGATGATGTGTTCTTTGAACAATCCAAAATAATACCAAAATAAGTGTCAAAGACTGTGAGCAACTCCGCGCAGTAACCAATTCAGCATCAGCCGTGACAATTCGCTTAGAGACAATTCCGCGCAGGACAATTCAGCACGTGACAATTCAGCTTAGAGACAATTCAGCGCATGACGATTCAGCACAAGGATTATTCAGCGCAGAGACAATTTGGCGAAACAAAGCTAAAGCATGGAAAATTAAGAAAACAGTGATCAAATTAGTTTTTATTTGTAAATTATTTTTGAAATTAAAAAAATGAAATATGATATTTATTGAAATAAGATATTGAAAATTATACTAATTTATTTCTGATTTGGCGACAAAAAACAAAACTAACTACGTATACTTGCATTAAAATTTTTGCAAAGAATCTAAGATTGTTTACACTTTCAGCCATCAAACAATTGACGGTTGTTATTTATGCTATAACAACATGCGAATAGTTACTGGTATTCTTCTAAACTCTGACTGGATGTATGTATTTCCTTTCTGGAGCGTAGTTTTTTACAAACATTCGCTGAGCTAAAACAAAAACAAAAAAATAAAAAAGCACCATGGAGCGGATTTTACCAGAGAAAGGTCGTGATCACATTCTATTAAATGGATTTTGCTATCGTTTACATAGAAAACTTCGCAATGAAAAGGAGTCTTGGCGTTGTACACAAGACACATGCAGAGGTCGAATTCATTTTAATGGAAGTTCATGGGAATAAGTTATGACGCATACTCAAGAGGAGTTTTTGAAATTGGAGCAAGACAACGCAGAGAAAAGGATATTGAGAATCAAGAGCTGGACAAGGCGATTACAGAAAAAAAGCAAATTATCAGTGAACATATAAGGCAACAAAAATGCTAGTTAGTAAATATGGGGATCAAGCAAACAAATTGGAATACTTACAAAATATAAGCTACCACATGAATTACAGAAATAAATTAGTATGAATATTTTTGTACAGGAATATTTTATAGTATGTCATTTCAAAAAATATTTTTGTCTGCTTTTTAAAATTCAATGTTACAAATAAAAAATTAATTTGATGACTGTTTTCTTCATTTTCCTTGTTTTTATTTTATTTTGCAAAATGTCTTTGTGTTGAATAGTCCTTGCCCTGAATCGTCACGTGCAGAATTGTCATGCGCCGAATTGTCTCTAAGCTGAATTGTCTTTAAGCTGAATTTTCGGCGCTAAATTGTCACGCATGAAATTGTCAGTGCTATGTCAGATAGGTACATTTTCCTACACCTTTTTGTATCTGGATGCCAGAGTTTAGCTAAAGAAGCCAACACTTGCAGAAAACGTGAAGAACAGCTAACCCAATCCATTTCAAACACTCGGCAATAAAATCTAAATCCTTTAACAGATATATAATTATTTACTATTTCTCTATTAGTTATATAATTAGTATTTACTATTACAGTACACTTATATGTATAATGTATGACATAATCTAGGATTCTAGAAATGAAGTTTTCATAATAAAACTAATATTGCAATACTTGCCTGAACACCTGAATTAGCCCTGGTCACTGACCAGCCCAAACCATATCCCCATAATTCTACCCACAAAGTGGGTAATTAACTATCAGCATTACCAACGCTGCAAGTAAAATCTTGTCAAATGAATTACCTGAGGTACCGTTGGCAACGCTGCTGTAAATATCGGCTGACAGAGGCTGACATCCCCAATTGAGTCACTCACTATCAAAATTAAAGTGGGGAGGAGGGTGGGAATCATACAGGTGTTCAGGTAAGTATTACAATATTAGTTTTATTATGAAAACTTCACAATGCAATATGCTCCTTGAACACCTGAATTAGCCCGCTTAAAAGAATTTAAATGAGGTGGGATCAATCTAATTCAGCCCGACCTGTCAACGGAACATAAGCAGGTAACTCATTATCAACCTACTATGAGTAAATGTGTGTCCTCACTTAGTTGTCCAACTCGGTAGGTGAGGATGCTTGCAAAGGGAGTACCCCAACTTCAGTCTCGTGTCTAAGGTACTGCCTGGGTCAGAAGTGCCTCCCATGTGGTATTCTATACCTCTCATGAATGGTGGGGGGAAAAAAGTCAAAACTCCCATGTGGCTATCCAGCCTCTCATGTCTGGAGAAGTTGAGTGTGCAGGACCTACGAGTTCTCTACTGCTCACTGACACTGATAACTGTGCAGAAGTTGAAGATATTCCAACATACCATTGGGATCTGCCTAACCTCAAAGACTTAAAAAAAAATACAATCAATATGAAGCCTGACCAACAGACACTCAAGTTCATTTAGACTACCACTGACTACCTAAACTTCTAATGCCCTAACAATACCAAGCTAATTATAAAATTGAGTTGGCTGCAACAAAAGGACCCAGCGAGTAACCTTTCTCTGAAGAAACTGAATATCCCTAAGGTAGAGCATTGTGAAAACCGACACCCAACTGCCAAGTAGCTGGCTCCAAGACCGTCGACACCAAAAATTCCTCCAGAAAGCTGAAAGAGTAGCCATCCCAAATACTTTGCACCCTTGGACGCAAAGAATAACTTGAAGGTAACTTGAAGGCTCCAAAAGCGATGACGAACCATCCAACGCTTGACTAATAAACCTCTCGCAAAAAAGACACTAATTGCATTTTTGAAAATGGAACGAGATGGACAACTAGGGGAAACAAATAAGGTTCTTGGATGAGGTATAAGTTTCTCAGTACATGACAAGTAAACATTGAGAGCTCGAACCGGACACAGTAGCATTTCATATCTGCCACCTGCTACACAACCATCCAACAATGCTGCTGTGACTCTACTTCTGATGATGACAACATGAAATTGACCATCGAGAAGACATCCTCCACTCTAAACTGTTGCAGAGTGCAAGAGGTGCACTCAACAGAACCCTCTTATGAATGTCCGGATAGTAAGACGGCAGATGATTTAAAATCCCTCCTCTTCTTGCCAAAAAATGTTGCACAGCCAGCCGAAATGTTGCCTGGTATGCCAACCCATCGAAATTGAAGTGATAAGGTTGTCAAACAGTACAGGATTGGAAGGAGTATACCCATCTTGTTTGAGAAACCCCATCAACCCAGTCAACATCCACATAGAGTGGGACAAAGCCTCTTACTGGCTGCAAAAGATGTCTTCCAAATACAAGCCTCACGAGATGTAACCCCTACCAAACGAATCAATGAAGGCACCCGCAAGAGAAGAGCCTCGACAGATTTTTTATTGGAACTCTGACATCGGCAGAACAGTTACCCACTACCCCATAGAACCCCATCCGATTTGGAGGCAAGGTTGAATCCTGTCTACCTGACCCAATAAGTAATGCTAACGTAGAGTCCACCTCCTCCAAAGCCTGCTTGACTTGGACAAACCAGAACAGCTTACTTGATATTTGAGAGACTACTGGTTCAGTTGAATACAACATTTCAAACATTGCTTGATTTGGTTGTGTAGGTTCCTCAAGAGTCTTGGACTGCGGATGGAGAGACTGGATAAAGTCCACCATTTGCTTATACTAGCTTGCATTTGCAGGAGAAAAAAACCACATCTGATAATGGCTTCTCTTCTTCAATAGAGCATTCTCTGTCAGACTGGTCCGACTGACCAGAACAGGAAAAGAGACAGGCTGACCACCCGCAAGAGCTGCACCCAATAACCAAGAACTCACTACATCTGGATGCACGAGACCAACACCTGACATACCTGACCCCATCATACCTGAGCCAACCACACCTGGTTGTGCAAACCCTGTACCAATTAAAGGTGATGACAAAACTCCTGAGCCAGTCGCATTCAACTGTGCAAATCCTGCACCATCCAGCGACAATGACATAACACCTGGGCCAACCACACTTGGGCGACCAAGGCCCACCCATAAGAGTGGAGGGGCCGCAACACCTGATCCACCCAACCCCGGCTGAACAAACACCACACCAGGACGGGTATCCAGAGCTGAAGTCACATTGATTAAGAGAGGGGGAAGAAGTACTGGATAACCTGGAACTTAAGCAGAACCCACATCAAACACCTTAGAAGGGTGAACAGAAATAGCCACAGGAAAAGTAGAGAAAGAATTAGAAGGAGGACAGAAAAAGGAAGAAGCCACACTCAGAGTAACCACCAGAGCACCTACTGCAGGAGCTGGACAGGTGGAGAACATGCCAACTGGTACAGTACTCAAAGGTGCATCTAAGGACATGCTATGAACTGTGGAACCAATGGGAATCAAAAAAGGAAGATTACCAGCTACCCTAGTGAAAGGAGAGGCTGAGAGGACAATCGGTACTGATACACTCCGTTTCATATTAGGAATTTCATAGAGTTTTATATATGAAAATGTGTGCAATTTTATGTAGAATAAAACAAAAAATATTTGAAGGTTGTAGCTTTTCTTATTTCCGAAATAATTGCATATAAAAAATATATAAAAAAAATTCGACATTCGGTCAACTTTAACTCGTCACATATGGTCAAAAACTGCAATTGTAAGCTAATACTCTTACAGTATAGTAATATTCAATCATTTGTCTTCATTTTGAAAGAAATTGGAAGTCTCTAGGACAATATTTAGATTTATGGTGAATTTTTGAAAAAAATATTTGTTTACGTCCGCGCGTTACGAATTCATGCATTATTTTGTGATAATATTTTCTCTGTGTTGCTTTGATAGTTTTAAAATGTGTTATATACCAAAATGATCGCAATTTAGTGTACATTACAACGGAAAAATAGTAACTTGTTACCTTTAACCGTTTTGCGCACAGCACGATTTGAATACAATTATATATGAAATTTTGTTTTTGCGCTATTATATATCGCATTATTTATATATGATAATGATAATTTTTTTCATTTCTGATGGTTGCATACTAAACTTCAGCCAATGACAAAAAAGGAGCCAAAAATGAACTCTTAATCTTGAAAACTAAGCGCGCTGTGATTTTTTGAAAAAAATATTTTTTCCGCTTCCGCGCTCACTCTGAAACACCTCCGGCACACGGGAGACAATTTTTTTACCGCTTCGGCGTAAGAGGGTTAATTATTGTATTGTTTATGGTTGTAGGGTCAACCGCCTAAGGTGGACCTCCCTTCCTTTAGCCTAGTTATGTGGGATTTAACCTTTGGTAGGCTAGGCCAGGTTGTATTTTTTGCTTCGTTGCCCTCATTGTATGGTCAAATGGTCTATCGCATTGTGGTCACGCCCCCGTTGACAGATTATCTAGAACTCACCAGCTACATAGGTCACTACCTTGCTGAAGACTCTAGTAAAGCAGAAGCAGACTTGGGTGACAGTAATCACAAAGTCAGCTATGCTAACAGGTAAGGAACCAATATGTCAATCATCTGCATGTATGTTTCCTAAAATCCTATTCTGTCTCTCACCACCTCCAAAGGTGGGATTCAGCTATATATATATCTGACAGGTAAGCTTCATGAACAAAATGATATTGTTATGATACAATAAAGTTTGTTCATACTTACCTGGCAGATATATATAATCAAAGTGCCCACCCACCTCCCCTCAGGAGACAGTGGGAATAGAAAATCTGAATAGAAAATGGGAATGGTTCCTGATACCTGCCTCCCAGCGGCGGGAATGGGTACTAACCACCTGACTCCCACTACGTGTGTCGTAAGTTATGAAATTGTCAGACTTCAGAGAATACAGCTATACGTATATATATCTGCCAGGTAAGTATGAACAAACTTTATTGTATCATAACATTATCATATTTATGAGGCTGATATCTGGTTAATGGTGCTGATAACCAGTTAATGGCACCTCCTTTAGGTATGTTACGGCACCATAACTTGACTCTATTATTGGCACCTTATTGTGCTGATAACTGGAACTCTACACAACTGGAACTCTACACATTATGGCGGCAGTCAAGCACCATACAACCAGAACCGGATTGCTGATAACCGGGGACTGCCTGTATTTTGTAGGCCTAATGTATGTTAAAAACTCATAAGTATTGTTTTGCATTATAGTAATGAAGTTTATATGCATGCCATGATCAATTGAATTAGGCCTGGTCACTGACCAGCCTGAACAATAGGCTATCCCCATAATTTTACCCACAAAGTGGGTAATTAACTGTCTGCCTTACCAACGCTGCAGGTAAAATCTTGCCAAATGAGTTATCTGAGGTACCATTGGCAATGCTGCTGCAAATATCAGCCGACAGAGGCTGACATCCCCAATTGTTAATAGTTCACTGTCCTTTGTGGATGTGTTCCCATATCAGGCGAACTTTTGGTCATTTAGGCCGACCCCCATTCAAAGAATTTTTGAATTTTTGATATCAGATTACGACTTTGGTCTGTTATTATTGTCTTTTCTCCTGGTATTTTGCTTTATTGACTGGATTTTGGAACTTCTCCCCCAGATTTGACTTTGGATCAGTATTTTGGACTCGTTATGGATAAGGTAGACAAGAAAACGTCGTCATCTGCTAGTGCTTCTGCATTTTCTACAGCTTTGACGACCGAGCCTTCTACTGCTGGAGATGACGGCGCTCATTGGTTCTGCATGTCCTGCAAGCGTAGGATGACTACCCTCAAATGTGATCGACATTCTCTCTGTATTTTATCTTGGAAGGTTCAGTGTAGCATGGCAGGATCAGGTGTATTGGTACAATCAGTAGGTGAGGAAGTGTTAAGAGTCAATTATTCAAGAAGTTAGAGGATAGGTCTGTGGACAAGTTTGGTTCGTCTTGTGGTGGTGGTAATTCAGGTGATCAGGTTATCAATGCAGATTTGTTGGGTTTGTCACAGGCTTATAGATTACTAGTTAGGCATGTTATTCACGATCATGTCTTGAAGTATTTTCCTGAGTTTGCTGATGATGTTTGTCAAGATTACCATGGGGGAACAGAGTCCGTCTGGTTTCTTTCTCTAGAAACTATTGTCTCTTTAGCTGCTTCGAGTTTCTTTTCCCCCAGAACAGACAAAGTCCAAGGGTCGGCTTCCCTCGAGGCCCAGGCTCCTACAATATTTAGGAGTCTGGCACCTACAGATGTTTGGAGGACGTAGTTGCTACTTCGACTTCTTAAAAGGTCGGAAGGAGGACCTTCCTCGCTTGTTGGAAGCCTTTCTTTTCGTTGGTGGTCAAGAGGAGGCGCCTCCACGAAAGGGCACTGCTGGTCTAGTCTTTTTGGTAGATTGTACCAAAAGATCCTGCGTTGCCTTCTCAGATAGTGACCGTGAGATGTCCTTCACCAACTGAGAAGGGAACAGATGATCCGACAGAGGAGAGTACAGGAGCGCTGACCTCTGGGAAGGAGAAACCGCTTTTGTCAGGAAAGATCCAAACAGAGATCTCTTCTTTACTATTCCTGACCCAAAGAGGGATGTCAGCTCTCCCGAACCATCTTGTACTGCCTTATCCATGCAGGATAAGATAGCATGCAACACTTCGGGATCCAGAAAGTCTGGATCTTTGGTCTTTTTAGCCAGCACCCTAAGGGACCAATCCCGGAAATTGAAAACTTCCAAGACATGGAAAAGACCCTTAAGGTGCTGATCTAACTCGGACATGCTCCAATATGCTTTAGCCGAGTTAAGAGAATGTCTTCTAGAAGCCTCTACCAGGCTTGAAAAATCAGCTTCTGCAGATGAAGGGAGCATAAGTCCCATAGCTTCCTCCGTTCTGTACCAAATGCCTCTCCTACCTCCCAGTTTGCAGGGGGAGAGCAATAAACCGTTTTCAAAGCTTCTTTCTTAGAGGTCATCCATGTATTCAATGACTGAAGAGCCTTCTTCATGGATATTGCTGGTTTCATCTATAAAAATGAAGAGGACTTTGGTGTTTTGGTACTAGAAAATAGTGATCTAGGAGAAGGAGGAGCTGCAGGGCTTAACGAATCTCCGAACTCTTGCAGGAGAAGTGAAGCTAGCACCTTATAATTGGAAAGGCCTTCACTGGTCGAAATCTCCTCTTCCGACACATCCTCCAATTCCAAATTAGTAAGGGAACGAGTTCTTTTGGAAGACTCTCTATCCGGGGATCTTGTTTCCCGGGGAGAAATACTCCTGGCAGGAGAGTGACTGTCAGACCTAGAAGTCTTCTCTTGCATTTCTACTGATTTCTTCTGAGAGGTCGAAGTGGAAACTGTCACTTTCGAAGGTCCAATCACCTTATCTGGAGTTTGACATATTCTACTAGTGTTAATCTTGGAAGGAGATCTACTCCCAAAAGAAGAATCACTGTTAGTTGACGTTCTGCGCCTGACAGGCGCCTAGATGGAGCTTCGCTTATTCCTGGTTTTGAGCGCTTATCAGGCGCCTCGCGCCTGGCTGGCGCTTCTTGCTTTGATAGCTCTTTGCGCTTATCTGGCGCCTCGTGCCTGGTGGGCTCCTCGCGTCTGGCTGGCGCCTCACGACTGGCTGGCGCCTCGTGCCTGGCTGGCGCCTCGGTAACCTCCTTACGCCTGAAAGAATCATCACTCTCATCTGAAGTTTCGCGCCTGGCTGGCGCCTCACTCCTAACTTGAGTACAAATCTTGGCAGGTTTATGGAAGATTGACAAGACTGAAGAATCATTGTCTGATGAAGAAACTTCTTTCCGAGGAATCTTGTATAAAGGAGTTCTAGATTTCTTCACTGGAAGAAACAAATCCTTTCTTCTGGGAGGATCTCTAGATAGGACTCCGACGAGAGAAGCGATTGAATCCTGCATATTTCTTAAGATTCTCGTGGTTTCTTTATTTGGGTCTAAAGGAGGGGAAGGAGAACGGTCTTTCTCAGGTTCCCACGAATCCACAGGAGAAAGCAACAGACTTTTTGCTTTCTTATTCTCCGATGGCAATTCCTCCGGAAACTGTTCCGGACTCGAGTTTAATCGAGTTTCTTTCCAGCTCCTCTTCAGGGGACGGGAAAGGTCCGCAGATCTCCATCCTCTCTTGGGAGACGAATCTTCCGATGAAGAGAAACGGAGAACGCTTTTCCTGTAGCGATCTCTGGCAGTCTGAGGTGTTACAGAATCTGCCGAGGAGACGTCTGACTGGTGGGGATTCTCCACAACCTCCGTACGGCTTTTAACATTCCTTCTCCTCTGGGCTTGGGAGCTTGAAAGAGGTCTAGGCCTGGGAGCGTTGTGGAGCCGATCAGATGTCCCCTCCACTACACTGGGGACACTCAAATCACTATCCACAGCACTATTTAACTCACTATGTTTACCTTCTATAGCCGCCATTTTAAGTTCCATCTTCTTAAGGGCGGCTTTAAGATTTGCAATTTCTGATGCAGAATCCGTAGGATCTGCATTCGGTGAAGGTACTGAAATATTAGAAGGAGCATTCATCATAGAAGAAGAGGGTACAAAATTACTTACCGCATCACTAGAAAGAGAGCTAGGCATGGTTTTGGAAGAAGACTTCCTCAACCAGTCTCTTTCTAACTTCTTCAAATAAGAAGTTAGAGACTTCCACCCTTCAGCACTCAAACTCTCGCATTCGTGACAAGTGTTATCGAATGAACATTCATACTTTCTACACACTTTACACACAGTGTGAGGATCAACCGAGGCTTTCGGCATTCTCACCTTGCAACCCTCATTCACACACATTCTCACAACACTTCCAGAATCAGACATCATGAAGAAAAATCCAATCCTAATCCAAACAACGGTCCACAAAAGCGTATGCCAGTACAACGATCCAAATACGTCACCAAAAGGTCCAAAACGAAGATCAATTGCAATGCAAAAAACGAAATCCAGCGGAGAAACCAACAACGTTGTTGCCAGTAGCGCCGACAGAGAAAATCTGATATAAAACTGGAATGGTTCCTATTCCTGCCACCCAGCAGCAGAGCGGTAGATCACCTGAGCTACCTGTAGCGTGTGCCCGAAATTCGAAATTCTGTCGGGCGACGGAGTCTAATAGCTAAGTATATATCTGACAGGTAAGTTGAATGTATAAAATACTTACTTCGAAAGGAGAGTAGAGGTCTTAAGCTCCGTTTCTCACCAACAAGAAGTCGCGACTGATGCCCATCTCCGGTGTCAGGATGTGTTATAATGTACTTTTTCGAAGGGTTGCATGCATTGATCGTACATGGCCTGCTGCAGGCCATGCGGTGTTTTACCCTATGACCTTAATTTCTAACTTTGGAGATAATACTTATTTCGGAAGGATAGTAGAGGTCTTGAGCTCTTGCTCTCAGCACCACCAACTCATGACTGGTGCCCATCTCCGGTGTCAGGAGGTGTTAAAGTACTTTTTCAGAGGGTGGCTTCACACGCGGTGGAAACTGGATCCGCTAGTCCAGTCGGTTGTTCCCCCAAAGACTTAAATACTTCTTTTATCACTTTTACTCATTGTAATTCCTTTGTGTTTCATCTTATTGATTTCAGGAATAGATGACTAAGCTGTACAATTAATAATGAATCCTATGGTATGACCAAACTCTTCCTGTCTTACTATGCAAAACGTGATATAGTAAATGGAGAAATAGGTATAAGCCATAAACGAAAATATGACACTGAGCGAGCAGCCTACCTCCTGGTACCAACCAATCAGAGGCCACCAAACAATCGTCTCGTAGGCACAAGAATCTACCTTAAGTGAATCGACTACTAGGCCTATTGCTAGGGGGAAAAACCAGCAACTACCAACCCTTATCACGGTGGACAGGTCTTATTCACTCGATATTTAAATGGTGAAACAAGAATACAATTACAACTCCAAGCATACCATTCAAAAGATTGAAGTTTTGTCAACATAATGTGATATATGAAAACCCCATACGAACTAAAATAAGCATGTGACGCTCTTCGTAAAATATGTTTTCAAGGCAGTTTTGAAATCCAATATGGCGGCTACCGTAGGATGTACAGGTTCTGATCAGTGACGAAAATCATCTTTCCCAGCCTTCCCAGCAATCATCTGAACAATGTAAGTGTATATATGTAACGTTTATTGATCTTACTCAAGATTGCAGTTGTAATAAGCACAATAAAACAACATTTTGTTGCCTATATTAGTGAAAGTATGAAACTTTTTATTCCCTGGGTCATGGTTTTGAACTGAATTCATTCTTACCTTGTAATCGGTGGTTTTTTTATCCTTACTGCCATCACAACTGAAACTCCACAGTGCTTATTTGATTGTTATTATACACATTTTGGTCTCAGTTCACTCCACATTGCACTTTAAACAAGTTGCTGTTCCTGGTTCCTAAGCGCGCGCGCCACAAACACAGTTACGAACAGCAGACAACGAAACTGCAAAGTTTTATTCCCTAAATTGTTTACTTTACTCGTCATTTAGTTCAACTTTACTTTGTTATTTAAAAATTTTAATTTAATTCATGTATATTATCCCTTTTTTTGCAACAAAATTACCCCGAAAAATTACAGATATTTCTAAAGTAGATACAATCAAATGTTTCTAACGTTTTCGTACATCTGGCTGCCGAAAACCATAGAGGAACGACTACGGATAAGTGAATTTTATACAGGCAGTCCCCGGGTTACGACGGCTCCGGCTTACAACGTTCCGAAGTTACGATGCTTTTTTTTAAATATTCATTGAAAAATCCGCCCTGGGTTACGACGTTTGTTCCGACATTACGACGCTCAAGCTTCCGACGCTCCGAGTTAACGACGCTTTTAAAAAACGCATGCTATGATAAAAATCCTTTATAGTTTAGCCCAGTATATTAATAAAAATAAGTTTCTGGTTAGATTACAACAAAAATTTTGAGGTCGGAACTAGTTTCCGAGCGAACGAATACTAGCTTGGATGCGCAAAGTTTATAACAGTCCAAAAGCGCAAATAATGAAAAATCAAACAAAACTAAGTTTCTGGTTAGATTACAACGCAAATTCCAAGTATCCAAAGAGAGACATTATCCAGTAATTTGATGAGAGAGAGAGAGAGAGAGAGAGAGAGAGAGAGACGAGAGAGTAGAGAGAGAGGATAGAGAGAGAGAGAGAGAGAGAGAGGGCGGCTTCTGATGCTCGAGTTAACGACGCTTTTAAAAAACGCATACTATGATAAAAATCCTTTATAGTTTAGCACAGTATGTATATTAATAAAAATAAGTTTCTGGTTAGATTACAACAAAAATTTTGAGGTTATGATGTTTTATGACACTTTTTATGTCGTATTTTTTTAATTTTTTTAGTGACGCCTCATATGAGGAACTAGTTTCCGAGCGAATGAATACATACTAGCTTGCGATGCGCAAGTTTATAACAGTCCAAAAGCGCAAATAATGAAAAAATCATTGCTTGTTTCCAGTAATAATAACAAAACGAAGTTTCTGGTTAGATTACAACTAAATTCCAAGTATCCAAAGAGACATTATCCAGTAATTTGATCAGAGAGAGAGAGAGAGAGAGAGAGAGAGAGAGAGAGAGAGAGAGAGAGAGAGAGAGAGAGAGAGAGAGAGAGAGAGAGAGCTATTGTATAAATTTGTATTTTTCTCAATCAAAACATATGCCCCTCAATCCCAACTTTCCTCTTTTAACGACTTTCTGGTCATTGCAAATTCGGCCCCATAATTTCTTATGGTGCGAAAACAAAGGCCCAGGGAACGAAAATGATTGCGTCACACTACGGCGATAATCCGGCAGTAAAACATCTTCATATATCCAAAAAGTAAATAATAAAGATATATATGGGCATTACGATTATACCAATTACATGAAGAGCTGATAATCTGCATGACTAACTGGTAAACTGTTCTGCAAGAAAGTTGAGTAAAGCAATTATTTACAATACGTACGAAAGTCAAGATGTCATGACGTCATAATACAGGACTTAAAAGAACGTTCGAATTCCAAAAAAGGGATTTTGACGTAAGGAAAAATCTATTTCTGGGCGATTGGTTCGTGTCGCCAGCGAAATATCCTTTAATCCATTATTTCTCAGGTAAATGTACTAACACATACCAGAGAATAAATAAATAAGAAAAGGTCAGTACTACTGACTCGCTCACCCTCAAGAGGGTGTCGGTATGAAACACTATGGCGAGTGAGAGGACTACCACGAACCGCTTGCCAATAGAAATCTCCCACTACAAAATCCCCACTAGAGGGGAGCCGACCCACAGAGTGGGCAGCAACTACTACTACTCCATCCCATGCTGCCGACTGCTGCGCCTCTGGTGGCCATCCTGAAGTTAGCAGACAATCTTGAGCGATGGGATGGGCAGGGCGGGATTTCGCTGGCGACACGAACCAATCGCCCAGAAATAGATTTTTCCTTACGTCAAAATCCCTTTTCTGGGCTCAGTTCGTGTCGCTGCGCGAAATCGTACCAGAGAAATAGCACAAGATTGTAAAGAACAAAATAAAACAGACAAAAAAGGGTCTCAAATAAAAGATAACATAAAATGACAATTTGTCGAAAATTGCATTTTTCCTAACTATACAAACCTGAGGTCCTTTAACAATAGGAAGGTAACTAGCGGCAGCTGGGACGTTTAAGCTTCGAACAAGGGGAGAACGGTAGTTAACTGCTTGTCCGATCGTGCGCGCAGCCCGAGAGGTGAAGAATCACTTTGCTTTAGGCCCATGCAAAAATTGCAGAGTGAGGGGTGGCATGAGGTGGGACTATATGTAAAGGACCTCAGGTTTGTATAGTTAGGAAAAATGCAATTTTCGACAAATTGTCATTTGTTCCGATACGTAATACAAACCCTCGGTCCTGTTAACATAGGAAGACTCACTTCTTGGTGGGAGGAATCTGAGTCTTTTTGGTGAACAGACTGGTGTTCGTCCAACCCTGGAGTGCCTCCCTGGTCGTAAGAGCAAGGGAGGGATCCAAACCTCTGTCCGATTGATCGGGGTGTGCACCGCAGGATCAATGGTCAGACCTCTGGGCCAAGTACTAAGAGAGAGGCAAGCGTACTCTTCGTACCAGCAAGCAAGAACTTGTTCCTGTTTGCAAGAGACAATCATAAAATGATGGGTTGTCTCAAATTAATGGCATCCACTTCCTCCCCCTTGTTGGAGGAAGTGGGGTGGATATTTACTCCTATCCCTACTGAAAGGGATAGGATGGTGCTCTATTGAGTAGCTCACCTGCATCTCGTCCTTACCCAGCAGGGTGACGACCGTGTCCCTCTACCAGAGGTAGAGGGAAGAAAAAGATGGGAAGAGGAGCCAGTCACACTCTCATTCCTCATCCATTCTTACGGTCCGACACCAGGACTCGATGCTGTTCAGCCTGCGAGGGTCTGGGTTAACTACACAACGTGTTGAGCAACCACCACGGTTCCCAAGGAAAAAGATCCAAGGAACTGTGGGCAATATCCTGAAGGTAGGAGGAGGTGCATGCAGTCCGGTTGGACCAGGCGCCTGCCTTCATTACCTGCGCCACGGAGAAGTTCTTGCGGAACGCGAGAGAATGATGAAGAGGTGTCCACACTCATCCTGGGTGTCGAGTTTCTTCTGACAGCTCCGTCGCGCCTTCACAGGACAAAGCAGCATAGCCTTCGTATCGGAGGCGTGAAGTCCATTAGGGAGGGTATTGTGAAGGACTCGAACCAATCGTCAGTTTACCGAAGGGTTCTGAGTCTTTCGCTACAAGATCGGTACGAATCGAGTGTCACAAATCCCCATCCCTTTGTGCTTGACTTCTCAAGAGAAGTCATGCAGTTACCTAAGACGAAAAGAAGGGAATAGTCGTATGACCTATCCCTCTTCTCGACTTTGGTTATGTACAGTACTCATACTGACAAGCTATTAAGACGAAGTAATGATTGCTCTGGAACAACCTAACCTAAACCACAGCATAGTTCGTAACTGACTCCGGGCGCTCTGACAGCTGCCCAAGCATCCGGGTAAGTCACGTTGACCCTTCGCCCTTTAAAAGAGTTATGCTGAGAAAAGGGGGGAAAAACCAAACAAATAAAATATTTTGTTAAGTCACCGAACATGCCGGACGGCGCGGCGATGGATGTCTACTGCATAAGCTCAAAAGGCGAAAGTCAATTGCCTTCAAAAGACCGAGGTCCCTGATGGCAAAAAAGAAAAATCTCATAGACGTTGAATCTCAGCTTAATGGAGAAACAACACTATGTGACGTTGAAGACGAAGGTAGGCAATGAATGCAACCTACGTCTTCCAGCTGAATCGAGAGAAGGAATCTCAAGATTCTAAACCTGTGCTTACAAATGACTGAAAACGCTAACCGCCATTCCATTGCTGTCCGTTGTGCAATGAAAGCGGGGCGTTCTTCAGTAATGAAACACAGGGGAGAGCCCTTTAAGAACTGTCTCTCATGGGCTGAACGTTTGGAAGTAGAGCTGGCAGGTGTGGGAGTAGGCGATGTTTTTCAATACATCTGCTAATCCGGGGTGAACAATGAACAATTGCACACCTCCGAATACAAGATATTTTGAGGACAAACTCAGATTCCGCAAAAATCATTCGCATTATCGAGATACGATGCAGCAAGAGACTATTACAGAATTCTGTTACCGTGCGGTAACAGAAAGATGAGAGTCGAATAGATATCTCTGTTTAAAATTCTCGCAATACCGAAGACGATGAATACTAGCGTCACAGCAGTAGATGGTCATTCATGTATGCGAGAATCCCTGTTAATCAGAGACTTAAGTCCGTGATTGTTGGGCAGAGATACGGTTGGTATTCAATCAAAGCAGGTGAGAAAGACATAACCAACCGTCCATCTCAAAGCGGCAGCTGGTACTGAAATGCTCGGGCAATTCAATACGCAGTAGCTGTCGCTGACTCATCATCCTGAGTTGCCAAGTAATCCTTTCCACGAAGGAATGCGTTCGGCTAGAACCACCGAGCATAAAAAGATATGCTCGAGCAATTATATTTATGCGAAACGAATTTCGGTAAATATAAAAGCTTAAATGGTGTTGTTGTGACAACACCATAAGTATATAAAATTGAAACTGGAAACTCCTGGGAGGTTGCAGGCAACCCCGAGTTGCAGTTCAATTAGAATACTTTTCGTCTAAGTCGCAATCCGTAGAATAACTAGGATATGCGCCTACCCCTCGGACCATTCAACTGCTTAGCAGAATCATGTCGCGAGGTTAATATACGTAGTATATTTGTAGGATTCTGAACAACGATCTCCATCCTAAATTCTTTCCTTCAAGAAAACAAAATAAGGATGGAGATCGACCACCTTCGGTCTCTATCAAAGAGAGTGAAGAAGTCTTCCTCGAAGGAAAGCTTCAATGGTGAACAGAATACTAAGACGATAGTTCAAGCCAAACTGGATATTCCCGTCCGTTCTTCTCTATTCCAGGTTGGTCGCCTATTGTGAGATAGTCTTCTTTCAGCAGCAGTCTTCTTCCTAATGCTAGAAATTAAAACCAGGAATTCGAGCATAGGCGAGGCTTCCCGATTATCGTGTAACATATCGGATTCTCGTCTCGCTCACTTTGGACCGTGGTCTCGCCTAAGTGTTTGGAGATCGTAAGAAACTCTAACACTCTGAATGCGCTAGAAATTCCGTAGAAATCTAAGCAGTCTCGAAACCCCCACCGAATTCGTCAAACGATATCGGCTGGTGGTCCTCTCGATTCCCGTAGAAATCGAGAATGGGGTGGCAGGATCCCATCCTCAACGACCGGGGCTTACGTCAGGTAGGACCCGAAGGTCCCCCCGGTAGCGCAGTCCCCAGCGTGGAATCCTACAGAGAAATCTCTGTAGGATCCCTCCCCTTTCCCTCGTAGCCGTAAGGAGAGAAGGAATGGGGGAGGAATTGGATACTCGCTCGCCTTCCCAGTGGAACTAGCAGTTGGAGAAAGTAGGAGCAGCCATAGCCTTGCGGCGATGGCCTCTCAGAGTCTGGGAAAACGTATCGTCAGGAGAAAACGTTTTCCCACGAGGAGGGTTACGAACTCTCACTGTAGGTAAGGGTCTGCCAGCCACTGTGAACGTGTCTGGGTGGGCTGATCGACACCTGACAGGAGAGAGCCGATACCGTCCTCGACTCATTCCAGTCCTCGTCGAGGTCGAAACCTCTCAGGAGGACCGAAGGAGTATTTAAATACGGTGTCCGAAGACACGTAGAAACGCCGCTGTCCGCAGTAGAAGAGGTGGAAGTAGCTTGATCGACCGGCCAGAACTGAGAGAGCCTTCTTGTCCGGAGACGAGAGACTGGTTCAAGACAGAATCGGCAAGCTCCGATCGCGGCAAACCCACCGTCGGTTTGGGTTCCCTCTCGGGAGCCCCAAAACGACTCGAGCAGAGACATGGGCTCTGCTGGTGGGAGCAGCGATCCTTCCCCCAGGTCGTTGTGCTGACGAATCAGTGCAATAACCTGGGCAAAGTTACTCTGAATCTCGGAAGTTACAGCGTCTTGAGGAGTAGGACCATCCAGTCCCTCCAACAAGAGCAGCTCCCAAGACCCTCCTCCTTCAGAAGAAGGACCAGCAACAGATCCCTGACGGTTGCCCTCCAATCACTTGCGCGTACGTCCTGGCTGGTCCCTAAGACCATACCTGGCACTTCGTTGGCGTCGTGACGGGATCGTGAGCGGCGCATCTCTCACGATCACTCCTATATACCTCGCTCTTCCTGGCGTATGCCGAGGAAGTTGAAGGTATCAGAGAGACAGAACTGACGCTACCCTCCCCCCCCCGCCCCCCCCTGACGGTCGCCTCCAATCACTTGCGCGTACGTCCTGGTTGGTCCTAAGACCATACGTGGCACGTGCGGCGTTGTGACAGGATCGTGAGCGGCGCACCTCTCACGATCACTCCTAGCTACCTCGCTCTTCCCGGTGTAGCCCGAGGAAGTTGAAGGTAGTGGAGAGACGACCTGATGCTCCCCCCACCCCCCCCCCCCCCCCCCCCCGCTCGCTGGCAGGACCAGCGTACGTGGGGGGCTGCAGCCGATCACCAACCCGCGCGGTGGGGATCGATCTGCAGGCCTGGCCGTGCCGCTCACCTGTGGCGAGCGGCTCGACTGAGCACGTCGACCCCGGTCCCGTGCGTCAGACGAGCTGCTGCTGGTCATCGTATCCGCCCGGTCCCTGTGGGAGCGGCGGTCAGGTGACCTGCAGAGCTCACTTTCGCGGTGAAACCGGTGAGCGTCCTCGCGGCACGTCAAACCGCTGGTAACCAGCGAGGCTGGTACCGTTGGTCGAGGGGACCTGGGGGACCTCTTCCCAGCATCAACCCGTGGCCGGTCAGAGACCGTCACGTCCACCCGAGGTACCGCGGTCTGGTCCTGCGAGAGCGGCCGCTGGCCTGGCGAGAGTCACCTGAGCGGCTCTCGACAGTCCTTCTGCTCCGTGCCTCGGTCATGACGCTGAGCGAACTCAGGCGTCTTAACTTTGGCTGCACGGTCACCCGAAGGAGACCGTACACTCGGAACTTCTCGCGGACGAGAAACCGAGCCGGTACCTGGCTTAGCAGCAGAGCTGCCAAGACCAGGCGAGGGTGTACCAGCGGTAGCCAGCACACTTGGCCCTTGGTCCCCGTCTTCTTCTTCTCAGAAGGGGAGACGGGCCCCGTTCCCTTCCCGAAAGGAACAGGCAGGACCTAGCAGAAGAACCCCCCCCCGTTCCACACCGGAGGGTGTGACGAGCCCGTTTCGAAGTTCCCGAAGGAAGGAATCTTCTTAGGGGGTGAAAACCCCGGTTTACCCAGCTGGTCGCTGCGAGCATGCGGCCCGCTGGCCTGGCGAGGTGCAGCCTGAGCGGATTCCTCGCCCAGCCTTCTGCTCCAGTGCCGTGGTCTTGGCGCCGAGCGAACTCTGGCGCCGAAACTTGGCTGCACGGTCTCCCGAGGGAGAGCGTACACTCGGGATCTCCCGCGAACGAGAGACCGAGCCGGAACCTGGCGTAGCGGCATCGCCGCTAGCACCAGGCGAGGAAGTACCAGAGCTAACCGATACTCCTCTGGTCCCCGTCTATCTCTTCCTTACGGAAGGGGAGACGGGCCCCGCTCCCGAAGGAGCAGGAGGACCAGCAGAAGGACCCCCCGTCCCACCGAGGTGGGACGGGCCCTTAGAAGTTCCCGAAGGAGACTTCTTAGGGGGGAGAGGCAGCCTTCTTCTTCTTCGGCTTATGGGCCTTAGAAGTCGAAGGGGAAGAGGCAGCAGCAGACGAAGACGAAGATGACACCTTCCTCTTCTTTGTCAGCTCACGCAGGACAGTCGTCAGGTCCTCCATCCAGGCCGGAGTCGGGCCTATTGCCGAAGCAACACGGCCCGACTGCACCTGTCCGGAAGGACCTGGGACTGGGGAAGACACACCATGGGCAGGACCAGCATGGACAGGCGCAGGAACCAGGCGCGACAGGCAACAGACCAAATAGCTCAGGAGCGGCAGGAACAGCGGCAGCGGTAAACACAGAAGGGACAGCCAGCCAGTCAGCGGGAACCACATCAGCGACAGGTACGGCAGGCCCAGCCATCGCCTCGTATGAAATCTCGGCAGCCAGCGGGAACCTGGTACTGGCGGCCGGTCTAGGGGCGAGCTGCTGGAACAGCGGAAGTCTGGGGCTTGGCAACAACCGAAGAAAAGCACAGGCGCGGCGGCATACCCCACTCCTCGGTAACTGGCCGGCGACCGGTCCCTAGAAGCGGCAAGAACGGCGTCACCGACACAGCCTGGGGTGAGTGTAGACCAGCGGGGGGAAGCAGCATAAGCGGCCGTGAAGGTTTGTAGTGGAGACCACTCCAAGGTCACCGCCCCAGACCTCGGCTAGACGCTGCAGCAGATCGTGGATGCTAGGCACGCCCTGCAGCCGCAGTGGCCCATACCTGTCCAAGGTCGTCTCCCACGGATGTAGCACCTGCGGTAGCACAGACAGATTAGTAAGAGGGGTTCCCTCACGCACGGGGGGGGAGACATGCCCCACCCCGAACGCAAGGAAGACCCCAAATACAAAATACAACGAAGAAGCTGAGCGGGGGGCAGGAAGGAAGACGAAGAATCGGATACCAAGGGGAGTCGCGGAGAGCTTTCCGACGACTTCCTGGCCGACCTTTCGCTTCCCCTACCCCCGCACAGCAGTGAAAAGTATATGAAAATGAAACAGAATACTGCCCTTGCGATTCACTTCATAGAAACTTAAAGGGGAAAAATCAATTCACGGGTAAGAACGGAAACTTGATCCAAATAATATGATGCTATCATAAAATATATATGAAAATGACAGAATAACTGCACTTGCGATTTCACTTTCACAGAAAATAATCGTAAGGATCATTCCCGGGTAAGAGCGAAATTGATCCAAATTAAATTATGCAAATAAATAAATGAAAATGAAAAGAATACTGCATTGCGAATCCACTTTCATTGCATTTTATCATACAAAATTAAAAGGCTCGTGCCGAGCGCAATCACGCTCTCGGTAACGAACGCACAGGGCAAAAATATAATGAAAAAAGTACTTACATTTTTCAATTACACACTTTCGCCCAAATACATGACTCGGCGCGCGTCGGCACCGAGACATAATTCAAGGGTTCAATTCATGAAAAGAGAGGAAATCGCCGCATCTACGGCGATAGCTCCATGTTGGTTCATAATTAAGTAATGAAAATGAAAACAGTGTACTTACAGTTTCATTTTCAAGTCAAACAAACCATTAGTAGAAAACACAATATAACAAAGCATACGACGATGAAGCGGGCAGAGAGCGATGACGAACACGTCCTTCACACCCGCGGCCGAAAGCAAAAGTGATTCTTCACCTCTCGGGCGCGCGGGTTGCGCGCGACGATCGGACAAGCAGTTAATTACCGTTCTCCCCTTGTTCGAAGCTCACGACCGTCCCAGCTGCCGCTAGTTACCTTCCTATTGTTAAAGGACCGAGGGTTTGTATTACGTATCGGAACAAATGAAGAAATATAATTGCTAATAGATATACATATACACAATGATACAAAATAGAAATATTACTTAAAATTAACTTAAGGTTAATAATATTTCTTAAAATTAACTTAAATTTAACATATATATACAGGGCTTACATGGAATATATGTTGAGATTAGTATCTGTGTATAGTTAATATGTACAAAGAAATAAAGCAATTATAAACAATAAACTGAATAGAACAAACTTCAACAATAATATAATAAGGAATGTATATGACTTAGTATACAAAACCCGTAACCATTGTAAATAAGATGTGTCACCCTAGCATAAAAATAAGGGGATCACATCAAAGAGATCATTATATACAATCAATTGTGAGTGACCCTAGCAAAAAAATAAGGGGCACCCACTATACCATCATAAGAGCAGCTAAGACTCAAGGTAAACGTAGATGAACATGGCAGTATAGACGAACTGTTGGGTGAGATAGGTAGAAAGGAGAACTGGATCTTCTACTAAAGATTAAGCAGAGTCGGGGAAACTATGTTACCCGCCGCAACTGCTGAAAATTTCAGAGCTTCCAAGGACTTTAAGTAATGACGCTTAAATACTGTCGGCGATTTCCATCCAGTATACTTTTTTAAATCATCGAAATTCATTGTGTTGGAAATAGTTAATTGAGGTGGCTACTGCCCTGACATCATGTGCTTTAGGGAAGGAATCAGGATTGGCTTGCTTAATAAAGTACAGGATCTGTTGCCTGATGCCTTTAATAGATAAAGTACCACTTTTTCTCTCTTAAAGAGAGGACCCGATGAGGATGAGGATGTCCTGGACAGAAAGGCTCGTAAGGTTGATACTGGACAAAGAGAAATATCTTGTGGAAGGGGTACAACCTTCCACGGTTCCCACCTCATCAAAGGATCTTCATTCTTTGCTATAAAACTACGTTCGGAGAAAGTAGAACTTCCCCTGTGGGAAGAAATTCACATGATCCGGATCTCTGGATAATGCCGACAGTTCTGAAATTCTAGCTCCTGAAGCCAAGCTTAATAAAAATAGAGTTTTTCTTAAGAGCATTATAAATGAACATGTGTTATTATCTGTTTCTGAAGCCAGCTTTAGAACATCATTTAAGAACCATGATACTGACGTAGGCCTCACTGAAGGTCTAAGTCTAGCACAAGCCTTGGGAATAGACGAGAAGTAAGAGTCTGTCAAGTCTATGCTGAAACCGAGTTGAAAAATCTTTTCAAGGCTGACTTGTTTGTCGTAATAGTGCTAGCTGCTAAGCCTTTTTCAAATAAACGATCTGAAAAAGGATATAGCTGAATTAATTGTCATGATTCTAATATCTGATTCTCTCAGGAAGGTTGCTAACTTTTTTGACTGCAGCATCATACTGTCTCAAAGTTGAATCTCTTTTATCACATTCCAAGAAGAGAATATTTTGAGGATCAATATTCGCATCTCTTTTAGCCGCAAACTTCATGAAGTCCATAAAGTTAGGGTTTTGAGAATTCCTGAGGAAGCGAACACAGTTTTCGTTTGTACTGACTGGGAGAGCCTGGGATTGGGAATTCGAAGAGGACGAAGAACCCAGTTCCAGAATGAGAGGGTACCATTGCTCTTCGGCCAGTCTGGGGCTACTAGAGCCACTTGACCCTTGAACGTCCTGAGTTGTTCAGCACCTTCAGGAGAAGATTCACTGGAGGAAAGACATAAATCTTCTCCCAGTTGTTCCAGTCTATGGACAGGGCGTCCGTGGCATAGGCCCAGAGGGTCCAGGTTGGGGGCCACATAACATGGGAGTTTGTGGTTCGCTTGGGGTTGGGATGCGAATAGATCCACTTGTAGACCTTGGAACCCTCTGAAGGATCCATTGGAAACGAAACGTGTTGTCCAGTGACCATTCCGTCCGACTCCAGAGGAACTGATCGGGATAGAGCATCTGCTATGGACGTTTCTCACTCCAGCTATATGGGTGGAGGAGAGGTGCCAACTGAACTTGTCCGCCAGGGAGAAGATGGCTACCATGACATGATTCAGATGACGTGACTTGGAGCCTCCTCTGTTTACACAATGGACTACCACTGCGCTGTCTAAGACTAGCTTTATGTGGGAGTTCATTGGCGGACGTAACCTTTTTAGAGTCAAGAACACTGCCATTGCTTCCAGTACATTTATGTGAAGCTGACGGAACTGGGGTGACCAGGTTCCTTGAACATTCTTGAACTGAGAATATCCTCCCCAGCCGCTTAATGAAGCGTCCGTGTGGATGGTAATCCCGGAGGAGGAAACTGAAGGGGTACTGATATTGACAGGTTCTTGACTTTTGACCAAGGGCGTAGACGATTCCGTAGAATCTGAGGGACTGATGATAATTTGTCCCTGGACCTGACATTTGCTCGTGAGCGCCAGATTCTGGTTAGGTCTTTCAGTTTGGCTTTCATCAAGATGTTTGTCACTGATGCAAACTGGAGTGAACCCAGAATCCTTTCCTGGGTTCTCCTTGAAGCAAGTTTTGTGTCCTAGAAATTGCTTTACTGACTTCGCTATTTCTTTTCTCTTGGCTGATGGAATCGACAGAGTATGGGAGGATAGATTCCATTGAATGCCAGCCACTGAAAGTTTGACTTCGGAGTGAGTCTCGATTTGGTCCTGTTTTATCTTGAACCCTAGATATTCCAGGAACTGGATTACTTTCAGTGTTGCTTTGAAAGACATTCCTCGACTGTTGGAGCCCAAATTTAACCAATCGTCGAGATACGCTACTACCATGATCCCTTGCGATCTTAGTTGTTGGACGACTACTTCCGCCAACTTCGTGAACACCCTGGGTGCTACGTTCAGACCGAAGGGAACTACCTTGAAGGAGAATGCTTGATCTCCTATCTTGAAGCCCAGATAAGGGCGAAAGTGTCTTGCAATAGGGATATGATAGTATGCGTCTGTAAGATCGATAGAGGTGGTGACGGCCCCACGGGGAAGTAAGGTCCCCGCACCTGCGAGATGGTGAGCATCTTGAACTTGTCGCAGCGAATGGCCAAGTTTAAACGGGACAAGTCTAAGATTACTCTCTTTTTTGTGAGCCTTTCTTTGGAACGCTGAACAAGCGCCCTTGAAACTTTAATCTGTTGACTCTCGCTATTGCTCCTTTCTGAAGGAGGTCCTCCGCATACTCCGTCAATTCTTTGGATGGAAGTTGAAGGAAAGGTCTGGGTGGGGGCGGATTCGCCACCCAACTCCAACCCAGGCCTTTCGACACAATACTTTGTGCCCATTTGCTGAATCCCCACCGGTGGCGAGAGAAACAGCCTCCCTCCTACCTGGAAGTTCTCATTGATGCTGGTAGCCTCCGCGGGCCTCCCGAAGTGTTTTCCTCTATTAAGGGACCTTCCTGATCCTCTCTGACGAAAGGATCGCTTACCTCTGCCTCCCCTACCCGAGCGGTCATACTGCTGAAAGGCCTGGCCTTCGAACACTTGATTGAAGGCTGGGGAGACAGCGTAAGAGGTGGAAGGTTGAGGCTGGGGGAAATCACATAGATAGGCTGTGATTGGGCCTTGGAGGTAGAGGGTTGGGCCGCCTGCACCAACGGAACAGCCGAAACAGGCTGGGCGAAGCGTTGCTGTTTCTTTTGGTAAGGCTGGAAACGTCTGGGTTTCCTCTGAGCCTTACCCCTCACTGCTTGGTCTTGGCGTCTCTTTGCAGTGAGACCCCAACGATCCTTTAAGGCTTTGGTTAAGCCTTGTAGCTTCCGCCTGGACCTCCTTTACCATTGCATCGGGGAAGAGGTCTGCTCCCCGATGTTTGATGAAAGCAACTTATTCGGTTCATGCCGAATAGTTGCTTCCTGGAGGACATGCTTCCGACAATTCGTTCTGGCTGTGGCGAACTCAAACATGTCAGACTGTACCGTTTGAGTCAGTGACTTGGTGATCAGCTTGAATAGTGGCTCGGAACCATAAGCAATGGTAGCCACTTCTGTCATGGCCATGGAGTTAATAGACCTGGCCAGCCTAGACTTGGCCTCAAACTCTGCCTGAATGAGGCTGTCCGGAAGTCTAGGCAGCTTCTCACCAAACTGCTCCATAGCACAGTCTGGTTTGAGTTTGCCCGCCAGAAAAAGTGTTGGGCAGGTCTTCCCACAAAGCTCCGGTTGAGGAAGTAAAGGAGATGTAGGGTCCGCTTCCTTTAGCTGCGGTAACGACTCCCCCTTTTGGGCCGCTGGGATAGTGACCGTAGCGATCTTGGTAAGGAAGGGAAGCGGAGTTCCCTCTTCCATTGTGAAAATGGTGAATGGACTCTTAAAGGGTTGTATCTTCGTATTTAGAACAATCCATGTCCTCTAAGCACCTGAGCCATTCTCTTTGAGCCTGGTCACGTGAATAGAGGACTGTCTCTTTAGGGACCTTTGTCATCTCGCGTCATGGCAGCGGCAGTGAGCTGGCTGTAGCCAATGAACGGCGGTTGTAGATCCTCCGGGTAGAACTCGAAGTCCTCAATTCTTCGAGTTCCACACTCCGGGATAGAAATAAGCCCGTCCTGGAAGGGGGCGTATGACGCCACCCTCCAGGGGTTATTCATAGAGAACGGAGGCAGAGAGTCATGAGGCGGAAGCTGGAGCTATACCTGTGCCGAAAGGTGGGGGAGTAGCTAGCGGAGCCTGGCTCAGTTCGGCGATAATGTTATCCCTGGGAGTTAATCCTGTCGGACAACCGGGAGAACATCTGCTCCATACTGTTCTTGAGAGAACCGACCAAATCCCCCATGTGTTGCAACAGGCCAGCATTGGGATCCAAAGCCGGAGCTGCTGCGGAGGTGGTCGGGTAACTCTGAACAGGTACCAAAGGAATAGGAAGAAACGGCTGACTCCGCTGGAGTATGTGATCTCTCCTTGAAGATCTACTCCTTGAGGATTTGGAGCCGGACCCAGAAGCTCTAGACCTCTCTGCTCCGGGGTTTGTAGCCGGAGACTTGCGAGATGTTGACGCCGACGACGTCTTTTTAGACGACGACGACGTCTTACTCAGGGTTTTCACTACCGTCTGTCCTTTGACCTTAGGTCTTACGGAGGCATCAGGAGAAGTATAAAGGAGCTCAGCTCCTGTAAAGCCTTGGAAGGAAGCTGGAGAGTTTGCAGGAGTAGAAGATCCAGTGGCGCCCAAGGGAAGCCCTTGGGCGTCCAACGTACTCACCTCGACCAACAGGTCGTCAACACCTACCATTGGTTCAATATTTAGATCCAGTGTCGCGACTTCCGACGAGATGTCTGGCCTGGTTCAGTCAACGAAGCGGCGAGCTGCTGCTGAATTGCCGCTATAGTCGGGGCTGGTCTCTCTCTGCTGTGTCGACGTACCCGTTGACTTGCCGCCGGGGAAGATCAGGACCGCCAACCTCTTCTCAAGGATGTATGGCTGTCCCTTGGCGGTGTTCTTGCCAAAACCGCCGACCAAGCCCGCAGGGCTTGCCAGGGCGGTGTCTCTAACAGCGGGAGCCTGGAAGAGAGGGTATTTGTTAGTTTTTTAGTTTAAACTTAAAATTAAAACTTAAGTAATAGGTTAAACTAAAATTATAGAGGATGCGAGATCCCATATAAAATAAGCTTAAGTTTAAAATAAGAGATTAAAATTAAACTTAAGAACTATAACCTTGTAGGATTAGCGAACGGAGTTGGGAATACTTTCCCCGTCTAAGAGCTTGGCTCACCAGATCATAGCAAATAGTGCAGGTCTCGTGAAACCAGACTTGAAGGTTCCCGTGCGGAGTCGCGCATGGAGCATGGGATCTGCAGACTTCATGCCCACAGGGGTCCTGGAGCATGGCATTACATCCCGGATGCTCACAGTTGGTGGTCTGTAAGTGAAAAGATACATGAGCATCCTAAAAGATATCACTTACAGGCTAGAGGTTAAAAGAACTCCGCTGCATGCCGGAGACGCGAAAAAATTTTGGGCATAACCCCTCCTTACCGCCTGAATAGGCTAGAACCCGGAGAGATCCGGTGTGAGCAGGCAACGGAGGGATTTGGCTTAAGGTAGCTTAAATTAAACTTACTATAGTTTAAATTAAATACTAATTCTTAAACCTATAGCCATCGAACGTACCAGGACTCGATGCTGTTCAGCCTGCTAGGGTCTGGGTTAGCTACACAACGTGTTGAGCAGCCACCACGGGTCCCAAGGAAAACGATCCAAGGACCTGTGGGCAATATCCAAAAGGTAGAAGGAGGTGCCAGTGGTCTGGTTGTACCAGACCCCTGCCTTCAGTACCTGCGCCACGGAGAAGTTCTTGTGTAAGCTCGAGGAGTGTACTTCTAGGTCATCTTGGTGCTGACGAAGAGTCTTCAACACTCAGCCTGGGATGTAGAGTTTCTTCAGAAAGCGCGTCGCGCTTTCACAGGACAAAGCAGCATCTCCTTCGCATCGAAGGCGGTGAAGTCCATTAGGGAGGGGATTGTGAAGGACTCTAACCGATCGTCAGGAACCGAAGGGTTCAGAGTCTTCGCTACGAATTCGGTACGAAATCGAGCGTCACGAATCCCCATCCCTGGATGCTTGACTTCGCAGGAAAAGTCATGCAATTACCTCAGAGGAAAAGAAGGGAATGGTCGTATGACCTATCCCTCTTCTCGACTTCGGTGATGTCCTGTACCCATACTGGTCTATCGTCTGCAGCGAAGTTGTTTTTCTTCTCGGTAGTGGATAGGACACCGACACTCAATGGTGGGTGTCGATGGTATGGGTACTGTGACAAGCCGTTAGGACGAAGAAAAGACTGTTATGGAACAACCGAACTAAGTCCACAGCGAAGTTCGTAACAGACTTGGGCGCTCTGACAGCTGCCGACTGACTGCGTTCGGTAGGAGGCAAGTTGTCCAAGCACCCGAGCAAGTCACGTGACCTTCGCCTTAAAAGGGTTATGCCAAGAGACTAAACAAATAATTTGTTCGTCACCGATGCCAGAAGGCAAGGTGATGACTCTCTTAAGCATGTGCCCAACAGGCGAAAGTCAGTTGCCTTCTAGAGACCGAGGTCCTGATGGCAAGATATCTCATAGTATAGTTGATTCTCGGCTAAGGAGAAACAACACTATGTGTCGTTGAAGACGAAGGTGTACAGAAAATGCAACCTACGTCTTCACAGCTGAACCGAGAGAAGGATTCTCAAGATTCTGAACCTGTGCTACAAAGACTGAGAACGCTAACCGCTATTCATTGCTGTCCGGTGAGGATCGTAGTGCAATAAAAGAAGCGGAGCGCTTTTTCAGTAATGAAGACGGAATACTGCCTGAAGAACTGCTTCTCATGGGCTGAACATTTGGAAGTAGAGCTGTCAGGTCGGAGAGTAGGCGATGTCTTCTGACATATCTGTTAATTCGGGGCGAGCAATGAATAATTGCACACCTACGAATACGAGATATTTTGAAGACAAACTCAGATGTCTGCAAAAATCATTCGCATTATCGCGGTGCGATGCAGCGGGTGACTAGTACAGACTTCTGTTACCGTGCGGTAAACAGAAAGATGAAAGTGTCCAAGAGATATCTCTGTTGAAAATTCTCGCAATGTCGAAGGCGATGAAATCGAGCGTCACAGCAGTAGATGGTCCTTCATTATTGCGAGAATCCCCGTTAATCAGAGACCTAAGTCCATGATTGTTGGGCAGAGATACAGTTCGGTAGTCAATCAAACCAGGGGAGAGAGAGACGTAACCGACCGTGCATCTCCGAGACCTAGCTGATACTGAGCCGCTATCAGGCAGTTCAATACGCAGTAGCTCTCGGTGACTCGTCATCCTGAGTTGCCAGGTAATCCATTATTCCACGAAGGAATGCGTTCGGCTAGAACCATCGAGCATAAAGAATACGCTCGAGCAATTATATTTAACCGAAACGGATTTCGGTAAATACAAAAGCTGATTTGGTGTTGTCATGACAATACCAAGTATCTAAAATCGAAACTGATAACTGCTGGGAGGTTGCAGGCAACCCCGAGTTGCAGTTCAATTAAAGATACAATTCGTCTCGGTCACAAACCGTAGAGTTAAAACTAAAGGTATGCCGCCTACCCCCCGGAAACAATTCAACTGTTAAAAGAATCATGTCGCGAGGTACTATACGTAGTATATTTGTAGGTTCTGTACCACGACCTCCATCCTAAATTCTTTTCCTCTCGAGGAATGAGAATAAGGATTGGAGATCGACCGCCTTCGTTCTCTAGTCAAGAGAGTGAAGGAGAAGTCTTTCCCAAAGGAAGCTTCAATGGTGAACAGAATACCGAAGACGATAGTTCAAGCCAAACTGGATGTTCCCCGTCCGTTCTTCTCTATTCCAGGTTAATCGCCATACTGTGAGATACCCTTCTTCCAGCAGCAGTCTTCTTCCAAATGCTAGAAATTTACAGGAATTCGAGCATAAGCGAGGTTCCCGATTATCGTGTAACAATTATCGGGGATTCTCGCTCACTTTGGACCGTGGTCTCGCTTAAGTGTTTGGAGATCGTAAAAAACTCGAACACTCTGAGTGCGCTAGAAATTCCGTAAGAATTCTAAGCACTCTGCGAAACCCACCGAATTCGTCAAACGATATCGGCTGGTGGTCCTCTCGATTCCCGTAGAAATCGAGAAAGGGGCAGGATCCCTCCTCAACGACCGGGGCTTACGTCAGGTAGGACCCGAAGTCCCCCGGTAGCGCAGCCCCTAACGTGGGATCTTACAGAGAAATCTCTGTAGGATCCCTCCCCTTTCCCTCGTAGCCGTAAGGAGAGAGGGAATGGGGGAGGAATTGGATACTGGCTCGCCTTCCCAGCGGAACTAGCAGTTGGAGAAGAAAAGGAGCAGCCATCGCCTTACGGCGATGGCCTCTCAGAGCCTGGGAAAACGTATCGTCAGGAGAAAACGTTTTCCCCCCGAGGAGGGTTACGAACTCATACTGTAGGTAAGGGTCTGCCGCCACTGTGAACGTCGTCTGGGTGGGGCTGATCGACACCTGACAGGAGAGAGCCGATACCGTCCTCCGACTCATTCCAGTCCTCGTCGAGGTCGAAACCCCAGGAGGACCGAAGGGGTATTCAATACGGTGTCCGAAGACACGTAGAAAACGCCTCTGTGCAGTAGAGGAGGTGAAGTAGTTTGTTCGATCCGGAGGCCAACTGAGAGAGCCTTCTTGTCCGGAGACGAGAGACTACCTGGTTCAACAGTCGGCAAGCTCCGATCGCGGCAGACCCACCGTCGATTTGGGTTCCCTCTCGGGCCCCAAAACGACTCGAGCCGAGACGTGGCTCTGCTGGTGGGAGCGGCGATCCTTCCCCGAGGCCGTCGTGCTGACGAATCAGCGCCATAACCTCGGCAAAGTTCCTCTGGATCTCGGAAGTCACAGCATCTTGCAGAGTGGGACCGTTAAGCCCTTCGAACAAGAGCATATTCCGAGAACCTTCCTCCTAAGAAGGGGGAAACAGCGACAGCCTCTCGGTCTTCTCCATCCACTTGCGCATACGTCCTGGCGGTCCAAGAACCGTGCCTGGCACGTAGGGCGTCGTGGTGGGATCATGAGGGGCGCACCCCTCACGATCACATCCTCAATACCACGCTCCTCCCGGTGTAACCCGAGGAGGTTGAAGGTATCGGGAGAGGTGCAGAACCATGACGCTCCCTTCCTCGCTCGCTGGCAGAACCAGCAGGCTTGGAGGGCTGCAGGCGATCGTCAACCCGCGGTTGGGTGGCGATCGAGCTGCAGGCCTGGTCGAACCGTCTCGCTGTGGAGAACGGCTGGACTGAGCACAGCGGCCCCGATCTTGAGTGTCAGAAGAGCTGGTGCTGGTTGCCGTACCCTATCGCTCTCTGTGAGAGCGACGGTCAGGCGACCTGCAGGCTCCACGTCACAGTGAGACCGGTGCTTGTCTACGGCACGTCACGTCGCTGGTTCCAGCCGTGGCTGGCACCGGCGAACGGGAGGACCTCTTCCCAGCCTCAGCCCGTGGCCGGTCGTGGACCGTCACGTCCCCGGGTAGCCAGCTGGTCGCCGCGAGAGCGAGAGCTGGTCTGGTGAGAGTCGCGTGAGCGGCTGTCACCAGTCTTCCGCCCCGTGCCGTGAACCTGACGCTGAGCGAGCTCCGAGGTCTGGTTCCTGGGCTGCAACGGTTCCGCTGGTAGGACCGACCGTGACACTCCGGTACCTACCTTGGTTGTCCCGCGAACGAGAGGCCGAGACGGACCCTGATGCAGTGGCAGAACCACTGACACCAGGCGAGGAAGTACCGGTGTTAGCCGGTACCCCTCTGGTCCCCGTAGTCTTCTTCCTTGCGGAAGAAGAGACGGGCCCCGCTCCCGAAGGAGCAGGAGGACCAGCGGAAGGAACCCTCCGTCCCACCGAGGTGAGACGGGTCCCGAGAAGCTCCCGAGGGAGACTTCTTAGGAGGGAGGAGGCAACCTTCTTCTTCCTCGGCTGTGAAGCCTTAGAAGTCGAGGGGAAGAGGCGGCAGCCGACGACGATGAAGAAGATGACGACGACGACACTTCCTCCTCTTCTTCGTCAGCTTCCTCAGGACAGACGTAAGATCTGCCATCCAGGGCGGAGCCGGGGCTGCTGTAGCCAGAATGCCACAGGGCCCCAGGACGCACCTGTACAGACAGACCATAGTCTGGGTAGTACCACCACGAAACAGGGACGACGTCAGCAGGTATGGGCATCTCAGGAACAGCAGGCACAGCCAGCACAGCATCGGTAGGGACAGCCACGCAGCAACGGCAGACAGCCAGCGCAGCAGCGGCAGGGACAGCCACGCAGCGAACTCATGGACGTCAGCCCAGAATCGGCAGGTACGGCAGGCAGCACCGGAAACACAGGAAGTGGAGCAGCAGCCAGCAACATCCTGGTACCGGCGGCAGGTCCAGGGGCGAGCTCTAGGGCAGCGGAAGTGTGGTCGCGGCAGCGCGGCAACCACGAGCGGCGGCGGCACGCCCCCCATCTCGGTACTGCGAACGGCACTTCACACGGCTGTAGGCAAGACTGTTACACGTGAGGCGAGTACACAGGTGAGGAGGGACGTCGTCACCTGGAGCGTGGTCACCACTCCATGGGTGACCGCAGTAGCCCCGACATAGAACCGCAGCCCCTGGACACTAGCACGCCCTGCAAATGGAAGGACGCCCATACCTCACCAAGGTCCACCCTCGTGGCAGTAGCTAGCACCTGCAGAAATAAACAGTAGTAGCAATTAGTGGGGGGGGGAAGTCCCCTCGCGCGGGGGGTGAGCCCTCTCCGAACGAGTGGAAGACCCCGAATACAATTGTACATCGGGCACCAGAGCGCCCTCCCCCGCGCTCGACGGATTGGGCGAGGAGAAGAACGCAGATAACCTCCCCCCCAAGGGGAAGGGGAAGGGCCATCTGTGGGAGCTGAGCGGGGGGGTGGGGGGTTTCTCGTTCCCCACCCCCGCACAGCACCCATTGTACCCAACAATAATAATAAGAGCCCGAGAGCAATCGTGCCCTCGGCCCGAATGCAAGGGCATAAGGATCAATTCCCTGACTGAGCAGGAACTTGAATCCAAATAAATATTGATTGCAATCAATAATAAAAGGAATAAAATGAAAAAGAATCTTGCATTACGATTCACTTCACAATGAATAAGGGCTCGGATCGAGCGCATTTGCGCCCTCGGTACCGAGCGCAAGGGTAAAAGGATCCATTCCCGATTATGAATGGGAAACTTGATCCATACTGAATGAGCAATTCAAAATATATATGAAAATGAAAAAGAATACTGCGCTTGCGAATTTCACTTCATACAAATAAAAATAAAAAGGGGAAGGAATCAATTCCCGGGGAAATAGCGGAAACATTGATCCAAGTAAACAATGCAATCTCAATAAAATATGAAAATGAAAAAGAACTGCACTTGCGATTTCACTTCATTCAAATAAAAAGGGGAAAGGATCAATTTCCGGGTAAGCTCGGAAACTGATCCAAAATGAGTATTGCTACAATCAAAATAAATATATGAAAATGAAAAAGAATACTGTACTTGCGATTCCACTTCCATACAGAATAAGTTTTCGTGCCGAGCGCATTCGCTCGGCAACGAGCATACAGGTCAAAAAAAAAAATATAAATGAAAAGAGCACTTACTTACGATTTTCATCTACACATTTCCAACCAAAATATACGCTCGGAGCGAGCGCTCTCCCTCCCCCCCAACCCCCCAAGCCCGCCCTCGGCACCGAGCCATACACCAATACGAGGATCATTTCTGGGAAAATGAATTCCCGCACTTACGCCCTTCAGTCCCGGCACTCTGGTAATCGGAGGGCGTGGAGAAACCAAGATCCTTTAATTCACAATTGAATTCAATGGAAATAAATATGAAATGATTGTACTTACAATTCAGTTTCACTAGATAAATAGAAAAAGAAAAACACAACCATGCGAAAGCAACGACGATGAAGCGGGCAGAGAGCGATGATACACGTCCACACGCCAGCAGGCCGAAAGCAAAAGTGATTTGTTTACCTCCCAGTCGTGCGCGCGCGCCTGTCGGACAAGCAGTTAACTACCGAACCCCTTGTTCGAAAGCTTACGACCTATCCAGCTGCCGCTAGTACCTTCCTATTGTAAAAGGACCGAAGGTTTGTATGCCGTGTCGGAACAAACAACATTTTGTTGCCTATATTAGTGAAAGTATGAAACTTGTTATTCCCGGGGTTATGGTTTGAACTGAATTCATTCTTACCTTGTAATCGGCAGTTTTTATCCTTACTGCCATCACAACTGAAACTCCACAGTGCTTATTTGATTGTTAGTATACACATTTTGGTCTCAGTTCACTCCACATTGCACTTTAAACCCGTTACTGTTGCTGGTTCCTAAGCGCGCGCGCCACACACACAGTTACGAACAGCAGACGACGAAACTGCAAAGTTTTATTCCCTAAATTGTTTACTTTACTCGTTATTTAGTTTAAATTTACTTTGTTATTTAAACATTTTAATTTAATTCATGTATATTATCCCTTTTTTGCAACCAAATTACCACAAAAAATTACAGATATTTCTAAAGTAGACACAATCAAATGTTTCTAACGTTTTCGTACATCTGGCTGCCGAAAACCATAGAGGAACGACCATGGATAAGTGCATAGAGGAACGACTACGGAGAAGTGAATTATATACATATTTTTTTTTTTTTTTTGCTTTTTTGTTTTTGCTAGCACTTTTAATAGATTTCAGTCTATAGTATTAGTATTTTTGAATTTCTTTAATAACCGTATGCCAGAAATAAATGTAACCTTTAATGTTTGCATGCTTTAATGTTTGCATGCTAAGAATGGCAAAATCATCGTTGCCACATTAGTGGAGGCTTCACACATACGCTGTTTCATTATTATAAACAGTTTCCATGAATTCTATTTGTCATAGTAATGCAATAATGATAAAATTGCTTTAATAATTATGTATATATACTTCCAATACATAGCCTAATTTCACGAATTTCAACGTTTTGTGTATAGTCTTATACCCAGTTTGGAGGGTCAACACATAACGAATGGCAACAGAGAGAGAGAGAGAGAGAGAGAGAGAGAGAGAGAGAGAGAGAGAGAGAGAGAGGAAGGCGAAGGAACGAAGGAAAGGGGTGGCGGTGGAGGGGGGGGGAGAGGGTAGGTGGAGCTTTATACGCGTGTTCGTATCCATTTCTGCATAATGGAGTTTTTGTGTTGGTACAAGGACAAGTGTCGTTATTCTTTACGATTAGTGATTCACGATACCCTTATAAATTACGGCACTGGGTGTAATGCACTATACAAAATCTCATTCTGATACGAGTGTTCGTTACAGAAATAGGTATTGCCCAAAAACGTGCTTGCACTGTCTCTGAAACCCATGGTAGGTATGCTGCTTAGTTGTCAATCAAGTTTTTTGTAATCAAGTATTTTTTACAAAAAAGCTATTGAATAAATTTGTATTTTTCTCAATCAAAACATATGCCCCTCAATGCTAACTTTCCTCTTTTAACGACTTTCTGGTCATTGCAAATTCGGCCCCATAATTTCTTATGGTGCGAAAACAGAGGCGCATCGACTGAAAACGATTGCGTCACACTACGGCGATAATCCGGCAGTAAAACATCTTCATATATCCAAAAAGTAAATAATGAAGATATGTATGCGCATTACGATTAGGTATACCAATTACATGAAGAGCTGATAATCTGCATGAATAACTGGTAAACTGTTCTGCAAGAAAGTTGAGTAAAGCAATTATTTACAATAGGTACGAAAGTCGAGATGTCGTGACGTCATAATACAGGACTTGAAAGAACATTCGAATTCCAAAAAATAATTACTTAAATTTGAGTCAGAATCGAGTTACTTTTTCAATAACGAATATTTTCAAATTAATCATCATAAATATGTAAAATGTTGATGTTTTACTATTTATTTAAAAAATTATCGAAGTGCACGCTTCGTCGTCGTCTTCTGCAAAACAGTTGTTTACTCGGTGAGGAAAAGTTTTCCGTTTGTTGTGATAAAAGAGCCCCAGCGTCTGTGGGCACAAGTGGTGTGCGGATTTATCACAGGAAATGGTTAGTTTATTGACACAAGCGACTCCGTAAACATCAAGATGGCGTCAATCTTCTAAATACCTCGAGTTGTAAGTAAAAATGTTGAACGCGTTTTGGTGAGATTTGCACTACGTTTGACACCCTTTTCAGTACCCTCTGTTTAAATCTTAAAATTTGGCCTTAATTTCTAACTTTGGAGAAAATACTTCGAAAGGAGAGTAGAGGTCTTTAGCTCCGTTTCTCACCAACAACAAGTCGCGACTGATGCCCATCTCCGGTGTCAGGACACGTTATAATGTACTTTCTCGGAGGGTGGCAAGCGTTGATTGTAGGTGGCCTGTTTGGCCTGCCGTGGTGTTTTACCCTAGTTCTGGCCACGATTAAAGTTAAAATCATGTTAGTAGGCTATATCCCCATCCTACCTTCCTATAACCTCAAAAGTAGGCTACACTTTGTCTAGGGTACCTATCTACCTACAATTAATAGCTAGGCTACCTAGGTAGTCTAGCTACCTAGTAGCTAGGTAGGCTACGTTATCTGTCAAAAGTCACCCCAGTCGAGGTTAGCTAACTTTCGTGTCAGTTCTTTCCTGCAGTGTTGAACTTCCATTAAAAGATATTTCATTGCACCAAAAGTTTTTTCTTACCTATTGGAAGCATCTGGGTGGCCCCTGAAGCACTTTTTTCTTGTAAGCATTGTAGAATAAGAATTAAGATGCTGAAAACTAACTTTCGTCTTTCCATGATACGACACTTGTTTTGGGTGTAGGGGGTGGAGGCGGGTATAGGGGCCGGGAGACACATCAGACTACATCCAAGAAGTTTGCACTAGTTTTCTTTGTAACAAAACACAACGTTAGTCGTTAACAAATATTGTCGTGAAACCAGATATTATAGGGGAAATGTGGCTTTGGTACTTTGATGGTTAGCTCATTTCTTATATCAATGACTTTCTTTGGATATGTTAAAAGCTGAAATAAACCCCTATTATATGTTTAGTTATATCTCCTTATATAGTATATAAATAAATCAGATACTTGAGGAATATATAATTGATTAAAAATGAAGTTTCCCCCCACCTTTCACATCTCGTTCATAATAGGCACAAAAATATTTCAAGTGATGACAAAAAAGAACATAGGGTATAAGAAATTCTCTTTTACTCATGGTAGAAAGTTAGTTGTTCTTTTAAGAAAAATGATTCATTGTACTCAGTGGCCTTGTTAAAAGTGCAAATAAAATGATTCTCTAGTTTTGAAAAGTTTTGGTTCGCTGATTGGAGGCTCGTTCGCCTGTTACTTTTTATATTATTACTTTGTTTCATGCACAGCCGCCCTCTCTCTCTTTCGCGTGTTGTCAATTTAAGTATGATACTATTTGCTCTCTGCCTGTCAGACTAAAGACACACACACACACACACACACACACACACACACACACACACACATATATATATATATATATATATATATATATATATATATATATATATATATATATCTATATATATATAATATATAATATATATATATATACTATATAGTCTAGGTTTTCAGGTAACGAAGAAAATTCTAAAGTCAATGTTTATCTCTAAATTATTTTTGTCCATTTTACACAACATACAGTAACATTCATCTGAAACGAAAAACTAATGAACAATGGAATTAAAGGGAAGATAAGTCTGAGAAAAACGAAATATGCACCTCATATTTATCAGAAATAGATGACGAACAGTGAAAATATATTAGGAAAAATTACTTTCTTCGAAAGTCTACACTTCTCAAAACTTCAGTCGCATTGCCGCGCTAAGGCTAAGACAAAAAAGTAAGATAAACTTCGAGACTGCCGACGGATATCTGAGGATTAACACGTTAAAAAATGGGATGATTCCAACAGACACGAGCAAAAAGTGGAGCTTCAATGGGGTGTTCAAGCTGTAGCTACTGGTCATATTGCAGAGATATTTGTCGCGGGCGGATTTTCCCCCGCCAAGACATTAAGATACGAGAATAAGAATACTATTTGTATGCATATACACTTTTGTCAGTCTTCTTGCCTGGAGACACGGGTCGGAGAATGGTACTGTGTCATAGTTGACACTGTGGGTATGAAGACTAACGTTTACGCTGCCTGGAAAATAGGGTAGGCCTGTCCTACCTGCTATTACATGATATTCCTTGTGTGTATGGGTCTAACTACTGATGAGGCCAGGTGATGTCTTCCCACTGGGAGGCAGTTGAAGTGCTGATTTCCATTTTAGGGGTATTGAAGAAACTTCCTGGTATTCAGCTTGTTTCTTTATTACTCATTACATCATGCCAAATTTCTCCCAGGCCTAGTCTCCAGGACTTGATTAATTTACCTAGTCTTCAGAACTCCTGGACTAGATCCCTGAACTAGATTCCTGGACTAGATCCCTGAACTAGATTCCTTGCAAGGGATGGATAATCATTTGTATTAATAATTTGGTAAAATAGCCAAATTGAAGGCTGGACCGGTTGACGTCCTACTCACATCAAAGCATTCGTGATTCTTACATGTGTTGCTAGTGTTACCAAAATGCAGACGAAAGATTCAGGGCAGCGTTCCCATACTCAAAGTGAAAGATAAACAAAACAAGGGACTGGCTACACTGCCACACTCGTGTCCACAACAAAAATGAAAACATTTTACAGTTCCAATCACTCTTACAACAGTAGCGCAAAGATATTAGAGGAGGATGATGAATCAATTCCTAAATAAATCACTAATTATTAAAGGAATATTTTTCCCATTACATAATTAATGTGTATTTAACATCACATCAACAAAAACAGGAAGGAGAAACTGAATGGCAGAACAATGTCACTTAAGATCAAACGTGGACGTCCTACAAATATTAATATTTCATTTTAGTTAACTAAAAGACTATAGTGCAGTGGTTTCCAACGCCCACTCCCCCTTTTTTGTCATGCCCCACCTAATCACCTCTAAAATCCTGATATCCCTCATGGTGATATATAATTCTTATACATTCACGTGGAGGAAGCCGAAAAAGCTATTAACTTGGTTTAAACATTTTCGAATTGGCCCCTTAGAAATCAAATTACCTCCTAGTGGGAGCTACTACACCCCACGTACGTGAACTCTGCAAGGAAACTTAAGATACTGTTTTTTTTTTTTTAAATCTTCGGACATATATTGTTCAATAATGCCACACCTGGCAACTCTTAAAAGGGGGCGGAGCTTCAAAATCATAGCTTATGTTGCTTTCTAGATTTCCATCAACTTTACACCATAAAGATTCTGTTGAGGTCCTATAATCATTTACACTTGAATGTAGAAGCAGGCTCTATATTATTCGTTAATTGGTTTGGTAACGTCAGTTCAGGGTAGAATATCGATCATCCTTTTTTAAAACCTATTGTGAAACCTTATTTATAAGTAATGTTTGACACTAAACTGACGTAAAATTCATACGTAATTAAAGACGTATCTTAAACAATGAGAGAAAGGGTTTTAAAATTTGGGCAGTACTTGTGGAAATCGTGAGGAACAATACAGTAAAGAATGGAATATTATGACGATAGAGAGAGAGCGCGCAAGCATAGGCCTATCGATAGAGATACTTAATTCATTATATTTACTTTGAGAGATTAAGTGAAAATATTTTTTCAAATGTTTCAAAAGTGGAGAGAGAGAGAGAGAAACTTGGAAGAGAGAGAGAGAGAGAGAGAGAGAGAGAGAGCGCGCAAGCATAGGCCTATCTATAGCGATACTCAATTCATTATATTTACTTTGAGAGATTGAGTGATAATATTGTTTCAAATGTGTTTTAAAAGTGGAGAGAGAGAGAGAGAGAGAGCAAAATCTGCTCATGTGAAAGCTTAGGCCTATTTATAACTACTTAATTTCATTATATTTTCTTTGGGAGATTGAGTGGTAATATATATAGTTTTAAAGTATGTTTAAGAAGTGGAGAGAGAGAGAGAGAGAGAGAGAGAGAGAGATGAGAGGAGCGAGAGAGAGAGAGAGAGGAGAGAGAGGAGAGAGAAGAGAGAGAATTATAGTACTGGTGAAGGACTTGTGACGGGGGTAAGGCAGAAGAAAATATAATGAATTAAGTATCTCTATCGATAGGCCTATGCTTGCGCGATATGATATGACGGTCAAGATCGTGCTGCACTATGCTAGATAAAATTTGAAGGATCACAATATTCAAGTTAATTCTCTAAGAAATTCATACCCTAATCTTGATTACATTCGACAGTTGCCGTAGCATTCAAAGATTGTAAAAAGACGGAAAATTTTAGACACAGGGTGCGGTCATTCTTGCTCTCTTGATATAGTCTTTACTTTTGAAAATCGGGTTTCATCCACAAATCATTCACGAAAAAAGCTGTGTTAAGTAAAAATATTTATTACCACAAATAACTCAATATGTATTGAACAGGCAATTAAAGTTTTATATCATGGGAGATTTTTCAGCCTCGCGGCAAAGAAATGCAGTCGTGCAGGGCTGTAGGCTACTACGAACTGCTTCGTAATGGGAGCATATAGCCAGAAAATCTTTGAGCTGACATGCTACTTTAACCTTGATTAAGATTTATGTTTAAAGGCAGTAGCTTTGTAAACAGCAACTAGCATTCGATCCATGTCAACGTCAAAGTAATCAAAGTGTGAAATCCGTTACGTTAGCCAGTATCCAGTGACTTGCGCTTTCCCGCTCGAAGTTCTAAGGCTCCTCCTCAGTCCTCACATCATAGAAAACGCTCTTACGGATGCAACAAGATTTGTTCAACCTACCTTAGCCGTCGCAACATTGAGTGCCATTGACGTCAGCTAACTTTAATCGCTTTGGAATACGAACATAAGTTTGTAGAAACTAAAATAATTGCATTCACCACTTACGATGATGCAATATATCCCCGTTCAAGAAGCAAAACGAGTAAATATTGTCGTCGTGATACATAGTACTAAAATCAGAAATTTACATTCTATCTACCAGAACTCTATGAACGAATCCATCTGAGAAATTCCAATTACTTCGGACATATATCGTGTTTTTAAGTATCTGAACGGTTTTGTTTTGCAGTTTTAATTTATATGATATAATTTGCAGTATATTTTCATATTCTAGAGTAAATTTAGCGATATTATGTCTTTTCAGTAAAAACAAATGGGAAATTGGATGAACGAAAGCTAATGAAAACTGTATCTTCAGTTTTCTTGTCGAGTGTACATTGGGGAACCACTGATTTAGTAAGTATAAGAATGGAAAGTGTACTAATTAGTTGATAAGGAGCCAATGTCAAGTAATCACGTCTGCATGAAATAGCCCAGGTATACGCGTCAGAGCAAATACTTCATCTTTCCAGTAAAAAAAAAAAAATAATAGCCATGAATTATTTTATATCTCTCTCTCTCTCTCTCTCTCTCTCTCTCTCTCTCTCTCTCTCTCTATGAGAAGGATCTCTTTACGATATTAATTTTCCGGTTCTTTGAGATTTCTTTTATTGTTGGGGACGTTGGCGAGGGCGGGGGAGGGGGGGATGACATTACTAGCGCTGTACCCCTTTCCACCTTGCAAATTAGCACTGTCCTTACTTACGTAGGTCAGCACTCACACAGAGAATTTAAAGCGAACGCATCCAGCTGTTGGTCATATTTCATTAATATATAACATTTCCTGATTACGTCAACTACAACTACTTACGGGAAGACGAAAACAAAAATTAATACACTGTTGGCAATAATTACATTCTAATTGTGAACATATTTTCTAAGACACATTTTGGTTTTTGGTGCAGTGTTCTTAACTCGCCAGCACAGAGATTTTTCCCTTTAGATTTTATTGACCAGTGACTCAATTGTGCGTGCTTTCATTGTGCCGAGATGGAATTTTAGACGTAGACCATTATGTTTATTGAAAAATTACTGCTAGGATTTTTTCCCATTTAATTGGTTAAAAGGACAACATACAACATAGTCGTTTACCTTACTCGAAGCAGGGTGTCAAGAAAAAACACACACCCACACTTTTCTTTTTCTTTCATCTCAGTCATCTACATGAAACCCTCTTGCTGCCTGCTCTTTTCCGATTTTACAGATATTGTGTATATTTTTACTAGTTTCCTCTTGTATCCATAAATCTACCAGTATTAAGGAATATTTTATAACTGGTCCACTCAAAACATAAATTTTATATATGGAAGAAAACACATCATAGTCAGGCCAGGCGAATTATCTGTTTAATCACCATGAAAAAAAAATTGAAGTAAGTGTCCAAACATGACTTGGTCACTGCAAACAAAAAAGTGGCAAACTGACCAAATAAACAGTACCTTGTTAAAGATTACAGGAGCGCGTAGAGATAGAGTTCCATAGTCTGGTAAGAGATTAAATGAGGGATGGATGGATCAAACCAGACGACTCTCTAGTGGTAACACAAAAGAAATTAGATGCCCTTAATAAGAGCTGGCTAATGAAAAGGAAGAGATTAGTACCATGTACAGCAATATACTACCACTGCAAATTGTACTGTCGGCCAAACAACTGATGGCAGTTTCATAAATTTTCGTTCACCTGCCTGACACACGATTCGTGCCTTATTTGTTCTTTTATAAGGTGGAAGAAATCTTATGTAATGACGTTAAAAACAGTCACTGATATCTTTTGAACGTCATGTTATGTTATTGTGTAAAACTATTTTCTGTATAGCAAAATTGATGTGAACGATGATGTGAGCGAAACGGAGTGATAAAAAAAATGTCATAATCACAACCACTGATTACCAAATAGAAAGGAGACACCTATCACTATACTCGGTTTTTTTCCATCTGTCCACCCGCCCGTGGTGTTTCCGTATGGTAACACTGCGTCCCGGGTTCTAGATAGTTAAATTCAGCTTACATTCAACAATAATAATAATATCCTATTTCGAATATTAACGGTGTAATTCGCATACAGTTGTTAGAATATTAAACTTTTATTTATGATGCATTGATAATGTTGATTATACGCTTGGGTGCAGTCATTTGTTTTTACCCATAATTCTTGCGTTATGATGTGCGTGGCATGACACTGCTTTTGAAAGTAGTGTAACCGGCAAGTTGATCGCCGAAGGTACTCTGTACTGCTGTATCTCCCCATTCATTCCCATTAAAGTGACTTATTTATGAAGTGATTCGATTCTTATTTAATAACCCCCATCCATAGTCCTCATCGGTCACAGGTTATGGGCCCAGCTCAAGCAAGAGGAACTTGTATTTTGATGGTGATGAGGAGAAATATGAGATGTGGGAGATAAAATTTCTAGCCCATCTGAGACTTCGAAAGCTTATCCTAGACGAAAGTGAAGATCGAACTTCAGCAGAATTCATCGACAAAAATGCTGACATTTTTGCCGAGATCGTTCAAGTTCTAGATGACAAGAGCCTCCAATTAATAATGAGAGATGCAGTCAACGATGGAAGAAAGGCATTAGCGATTCTACGGGACCATTACCAAGGTACAGGCAAACCAAGAATCATCTCCCTCTACACGGAGCTGACGTCACTGCAAATGAGAGGGGAAGAATGTGTGACGGATTATTTTCTTCGAGCTGAGACAACTTCTACTTCGTTAAAGTCAGCTGGTGAGACGATCAGCGACAGCCTTCTTATTGCTATGGTGTTGAAGGGTCTTACCAGAAGGATTTACTCATTTAATACTGTTGTTATGCAGAAGGATAATGAGCCTACGTTTCTGGAATTCAAGTCTCTGCTACGGAGTTATGAAGAAAGCCTGAGGAGTCGAGAGGCACATAGGCCTAATGTGAAGAATGAGAACGTCCTTAAGGTGAATTATAAACATCCTGATTTTCATTGTGGTGGGTCTGCCAGTGGCTCATCAGTAAGGTGTTACTCATGTGGTAAGCCTGGACATAAGTCTTTCAAGTGTAGGTTGAAGAAAGACAGAGGTAAGTGGTGCAAAGAATGCAAAACCATTACACACAATTTTGATGAATGTAGAAAGGCTAATAGGCCTACTAGATTTTCTAGTGCAACTGTGAATGTTTGTAAGCCTAGATCCATTAATAATTATAATGATGAAGAATGTTGTTTCAAAATAAGTTGCTCTGTTGATAACATACCTGCAGATGTATGTAATGTTCTTGTTGATTGTGGTGCTACTACATCATTACTGATAAATCTAAGTTTAAGTGTTTTGATGAAGACTTTGATGAATCAAAACATATGGTTGAACTTGCAGATGGTGCAAGATGCAAGAATATTGTTAAAGGTAAAGGTAAAGCTAAAATTGTACTTTATGGTACAAATGGTATAAAACAGAATGTTGTTCTTGGTAATGCCTTGTATATTCCTACTTTTAAGCAGAATATATTTTCTGTACAATCAGCTGTTAGTAAAGGAGCTACAGTAAGCTTTAATCCTAATCATTCTGAGTTGATAAGCTCAAATGGTGTGTCTTTTGAAATAAATAAGAAAGGTAAGCTGTATTATCTAAATAATGTAAGCTCATGTAAATCTCGTTCACTAGAGGAGTGGCATAAGGTTTTGGGACACTGCAATGTTAAAGACATTTTGAAGTTAGAAGATAAAGCTGAAGGTATGAAAATTAGTGACAAAAGTAATTTTGATTGCATAACTTGTCATGAAGGTAAAATGCATTTATCTAGGAACAGATTACCAGATGAGAGAGCAAAGAGTAAAGTGGAATTTGTACATTGTGATCTTGCTGGACCAATGAGTATTGAATCAAGGGAAAAATCTAAATATTGTAATGTTTTTGTAGATGATTATTCAGGATCTGTTTTTGTTTATTTCTTGAAACAGAAAAGTGATGCACTTAATGCTACTAAGAAATTCCTTGCAGATACTAGTTCTTATGGTGTTGTTAAAAGATTAAGGTGTGATAATGGAGGAGAATTTACTTCTTCAGAATTTAAAGAATTTCTGGTAAGTAATAAGATTAAACAAGAATTTTCTTCACCAAATTCACCACACCAAAATGGTACTGCTGAGTAGAATGTGGCGTACATTGTTTGAAATGGCTAGATGTCTCTAATTGAAGCAAAGCTACCAAAATTCATGTGGAATTATGCTGTTAGGGCAGCTGTTTATATAAGGAATAGATGCTACAATTCTAGACTAGATAAAACCCCATATGAAGTGTTAATGTCTAAGAAGCCTAAACTTGAAAATATGCTTATTTTTGGTTCCCTGTGTTATGCTTATGTAGAAAAGAAAGCTAAGCTAGACCCGAGATGTAAAAAGGGAATATTTGTTGGCTATGATTCATACAGTCCTGCTTATCTTGTATATTATCCAGGAACTGACAGTTTGAGAAAGGTTAGGTTAGTACATTTTACTGATAAATTCAATTTTGATAAATCCCAATATCTTAAGGAAGATGGTGAATCAGAAGATAGTGAATCGGATTCCGATAATGAGAATCAAAGTGATCCTGTTTCTAAACCTATCCTTGTTGAAGATGAGCATAGAGAAATTAATGCAGATTTGACTGAAACTGAAAGGGAAGGTGAGCCCCGTTATCCAAGTAGGGAGCGAACTGCTCCCAAATATCTTGAAGAATATGTTGATCCTGATAATGTTGATTTACTGGGGCATTCGTTCATTATTGTTGTAAGTAACTGAAATTCCTGAAAGCTATAGAGAGGCATTAAATTCACATGTGGCTCACAAATGGAAAGCTGCAATGGATGATGAGATTCAATCTTAAGAGATAACAATACTTATGAATTGTGTAGTTTACCAAACAACCGTTGTATTGTAGGTGGACGATGGGTATATGCCATTAAAGAAGGGTTAAATGGTGAAGAGCAATATAAAGCTCGCTATGTTGCAAAAGGGTATCTCAAATTGAAGGTGTTGATTATACTGATACTTTTTCTCCTACTGTGCGTATGACCTTAATTAGAATGCTTATGCAATTGGCAGTACAACATGATTTAATTGTGCATTGTATGGATTTTAAAACTGCCTATCTTAATTCTGATATTGATTGTGAAATATTTGTTCAACAGCCTGAAGGTTACAATGAAACTGGTAGTAATAATGAACAATTGGTTTGGAAACTGAATAAATCTCTGTATGGTTTAAAGCAATTGGGCAGAAATTGGAATAATATGCTCCATGATTTCTTAATTCAAAATCATTTTGAGCAGTCATTAAGTGATCATTGTGTGTATGTCAATAAAAGACATAACTCACATGTAATTATTTTGGATTGGGTTGATGATATGATCATTGCCAGTAGTAATGAGAAAGCTCTGTTTGACACTAAACGTGTATTATTTCATAGATTTAAGATGAAAGATTTAGGGAAACTCATGGTTTTTGGGTATTGAGTTTGTTTTTGATTACCATGATGCATATATTTGTTTGATGTGCAGTAATTTGCAGATTGATGAGAATAGAAGTTTATGAGGGGGTGTTAGAATATTAAACTTTTATTTATGATGCATTGATAATGTTGATTATACGCTTGGGTGCAGTCATTTGTTTTTACCCATAATTCTTGCGTTATGATGTGCGTGGCATGACGCCGCTTTTGAAAGTAGTGTAACCGGCAAGTTGATCGCCGAAGGTACTCTGTACTGCTGTATCTCCCACATTCTCCATTAAAGTGACTTATTTATGAAGTGATTCGATTCTTATTTAATAACCCACCATCATGTCCTCGTCGGTCACAACAGTAAATTATTAAAACACTTTTCAGTTGCAAATCTACACCCAGATATCCTTTTATTTACCTAAAACCTACGCATAGCGTAACTATCTAAAGCCCGGGACGCAGTGTTACCATACGCAAACACCACAGGCGGGTGGACAGATGGAAAAAACAGAGTATAGTAGTATCGCATAAACATAGTCCTTACATTACCATTTCAATATTAAGTGGAAAGTAGTTTAACGATTCTATTTGTTAAATTTTACAGAAAACATTGGAAAACACAAAATGCCATAAAATAAAAAAAAAAAAAAAAAAAAAAAAAAAAAAATAAAAAAAAAAATGATAACCTAACAGTGTGAACCAATACGACCTCACTATTGCTTTTGATGTCGTTATGTGCACGGGAATCTTATGTCAATGTGTCATTTATCGGTCAAAGAAACATCCCTCGCTGAACGAGAGACAATTATTCCACTGCATTCGGTGCAAGTTGCTGTTGGAGAGATATCAACAAAGCTTAATATAACGGAGAGAATCATACATAGATGAATCAAATTGTTTAGAGAACGGCAAAGTTTAGAACAAGGGCCTATAGAGATGGAACTCCCCGAAGCACCACAAGAGAGCAAGACAATACAGTAGTGTAAATGTTGTTAAGCAATATTCATTTAAGAATTTTGAATTCTAGCGCCTCGTCACGATATTGCTGAACCAGGAATCATGACTGAATACTTTAGATGGAGAGGAAGAGATTTTTAAAAATACTCTTGAAATCTTTGATATGGGTCTAATGAATAAGCACTTACCTTTGATGATGAGATATTCAGTTAGGCTTACTCTTTTTGTTTTGCTTTTCTTATCGGTGGCCATGGATAGGGAGGGAAACAGATTCAATGATGCGTGCATTTTCTTTTGTTTTCTTCAAAACCTAAAGAATACATTTTATTGGGAGATACTTTATCAACATTGGCCCATTCCCTCCATCACTCCAATACGCCACCTCCGCTCTCTCACATCTCAGGCGACTCGATCCGACTTCTCAGTTCTCACTACGAACCCCATCGCGTGAGAGCATCACTATTGATAATGGTTATTTTAAAATTCCCCGTGCCGAGAATGGAAGCCTTAAAAGGCATGTTTATGAAATATTTTCTGTTCAAAGTTACTTTATCTTTCATTCCCCAAAATATTTGGATACATTCGTGTTACACCCTGTATGATTGTTGTAGCTGTCAAAGAGCAACCCCTCACTAAAGCAGTAGGTTTTCCTTGAAAAAAAAAGAAAAAAAGAAAAGAAAAATTAAATAGACTTAAACAAGAACGTCACCTTTCATATTTCTTATCCTTTCAGCTACTTATAATATGATTATGGTAGTACGTCTAGCCATACATGTGAAACTAATTTTAATCAATTTCTATTTAGAAGAAATAAATAGCTACAGAAATATCAACTCAAGAAAGCTTTAATGAAAGTAAGCCTCTCTTAATGTATTCGTCAGTTTTGACTCCCACAGCTTTCCAACGTGTCCAGATGAAACAGGAGGATATGCAAGGATTTTGATAAAAAATAAGACTGAATTATATTCGTTTGATTTTTTATGATTGCTTTTTGACTTTGAATAGCTAGGTCTGAGTAAATTATGTTAAGCAATTATGAAAAGGATAAGATAAAAGGAGAACATGGCCAATAAAAAAAGAATAACGGGAATAGTCAAATAAAGCAGATTTATATAGATATTAGTCGATTTAAATATTCTTTCACATTACGTATCTGAGAGGATATACTGCCGAAAATAGACCTAGGCTAATCATATGTGAAAATCAGAAGTCCAATTTAGGCCACTAAATGTGTCATGCAAATGATTTTATTCATCAAATGACAAAATTAGTTTAATCAAACATGGTTATTGAGAATGTTAACGCCTTAATTTATTATTTATCGGCTGTAGCCTGTAGGAGACGAAATGATGACACCCCAGTGCAGTACGATACGTTGGGTCAAGACTCGAGCGGCAGTAAAGCCAACTTCAAAATGCTTATGCTGTCACGAAGCTAGAGCTGAGAATAAAATTAGAATTTGTGGACCCATCGGTATTATATTTTCTTTACTTTGCAAAATAATCATCTTTAATGCGTTGAATAAGTCTATTCAATTCTAATGTTATTTATTTCAAGTATAGCACCTTTGAAAGGAAATAGTTATTGTTATGTATAATCTGGCACCTGCATATATGGCAATATTTCCATAACTAACAATGAATTAAGAAACTACGCCAATTCTTCATTGGCCGACAGTACGTACGTGCTAAACAAATGTTTGCAAAATGTGCACTTGCCTTCGTCCAGCATTGAGCCCACAAATGTAATTACAGCTACATGGATTTTTTTCCTCTTCTTTTTCCTCACCTCTTCTTTTTCCTCACATTTTCTAATGTTCATCACAAAGAGACTCCAGCCAAGTGAAGAAAAACCTCTCGTTGCAGGATTTCTTATGTTGGAGTGCTTACCTGACGTGGGTTTAAATTACTATAACGGTTTTTCCAAGTTCAAGACTTCAAGTTCATTTTGAAACCAGTTCGCGAGAATCTCTTTCTGGTGAACAAACTGGAAGTGGGCTTTGCCCAAGTCATGTGCTGTTTAAATCCAACCAACAACAAACATGCAGGTACTGATGCGCCGTGGGCGCAGTTGCCGTCCACATTGTCGTTCTTTAAAAAAGAAAAAGAAAAAAAAGTGGCCATCAACCTGGACCTTTATTTTAATCCGAATAATAAGAATCATTTCACGTTATCTATTAATAGGAATGTTTTATTCAAATTTTCCAGACCTCATTTCATGTTTGGCCATTTGAAAATAAGAATGAGAACGTTGGAGACCTCCTTACCTACAACCTGTTAACAATAAATGTAACATATAATAATATTTTTAGATCTGTGCTCAGGATCTATATATAAAAAAAAGTGTACGTTAAAGGTCTGTCATCACAACGAAGTTTTACGAGCTGCCCCATAGCAAGGGTAAGTACAACGTTCATTACTTTAACTTTTATTGTATAGATACATAAAAAAAAAACTCCGAGAAAGTGAAAGAAAATTACTATGTCAAGTTTCATTTACTTCCATCCTTTTCATTAACCTTCCATTTAGTCTTTTTCAACAACAAAACATTCTTGGACCTTGGCAAAACTAAATAGCTTGGTAGCTATTCCTCATAACCTGTCTTAAAGATTTTTTCAACTATTTTCCTGTTACTTTTCTGTATTCTAATATTTTAATATATTTTTAATTATTCAATTATGTAATTTTTTCTATCTTTATAATTGTTTTTTCAGCTCTCCCAAATAGCGAGCTGAATAGCTCGATCCACCGCACCCCGCTTCACCCCAATCCACTATACTTGCATGGTCTTATTGTCTAAATTGAGTTAATATAGTATAATTCACCAAAGTGCATTACGAAAGAGCAGTTTAATAAGTAGAGTCTGTGACTGCGCAGATATTCTGGCAAATACGTAAAATAACAAAACAAAACAAAAGTTCTCGAAATAATGATGAAAAGATCAAGCTTCAAAAGTCAACAGTTACCCAAGAAATGAGTTACATTCTCTCTGCTAGTTTTCGAACTACGTTTTCTTTAAAATCTGTTTCTTGTGTTAAACTGTTTTGGTTATGGTGCTAAGAATCATGAAGCACGAGTACAAAATAAACTTTCTTAAAATAAGTATTTTCTGGTTCTCCCCCCCCCCCTCTCTCACTCCTCCTCCTCCTCCTCCTCCTCTGCTTCTTCTTCATTTTGTAATTTGTAGCTCTCACAAATCCATCTCTCTCTCTCGCTCTCTCTCGCTCTCTCTCTCTCTCTACTCTCCTCTCTCTCTCTCATCTCCCCCTATATATATATATATACTATATATATATATATTATATATATTAATATATATATATATATATATATATATATATCTATATATATATATATATATATATAGTATATATATATATATATATATATTATATATTATATACTATTAATATATATATATATATATATATATACACACATCAATCTTTTACATCGATTCCACCACGATATATCTATCGTGGATTCCACATTTTAATATGTTATCATGATCATTGTTGATATGAAGTTCACTAGTTACATAAAGAGAGCGATGATTGGAGCTAATTATAAGCCTTATTATGTCCAAGATATTCCTCAGACCTTGGTTATGACAACTTGGAATGTGCGGCAGTAAACTGTACTTAGTACAGCACATAACAAAAATTTACATTAAGTTAGCACCTTCAGTTATGTTAACAAAGGTCTTGTCAACAAACCTTGCTTCCTGGTGAAAGGGAGGTCACAAGAAGCCTCGAAAGCTAGAGGGATGAGTGATTTCAAGCCAATCAGTGGATCATTACTTGCTTAGATCTCGGTTAATAATCCAAGTTCAGCAGGACATGGTCATTTGCCAAAGTTTACCTCATTCTCAAAAGGGGGTCATTTATATGAACCATGTTCGTTATCCAGGATTTCGAAAAGCAAGCACTCAGGATAAACTTATTCTGATCAAAAGGGACATTTCAATTAAATTCGTGTCTTTACATAAACCCATTAAAGAATTGGTCATCAGCTAAACATAAGAGTTTTTCAGAACAATTAGACAGACTGTTTCCTAAAACCCTTTTTGGACACGAATCTCCTTTTGTCTTACTTTTGGGATCTCAACTCCTGAAAAAAAATGCCATTTGCTAAACTTTGGTTCATTATCAATAATGAAAAAAAAGGACGTGGACGTTCATTATACAGAACCATAGAAAATGTGGTAATTTGGTAAACATTGATCATTAAGAAGGGCGGTTAGAGATGCATCAATTTGGTAAAACTAAGTCCATTTTCCAAAACTATGGAAGATTTAATTTGCTGTATTTCCACTCATACTCCAGGACCTTAAAAGATGTAGGCATTTGCGAAGCAATGGTTCCTCTACCAAGAACATGAAAATTGGGTTACCTGTTTCATCAGCATCTGCATCATACACACACACACACACACACACACACACACACACACACACACACACACTATATATATATATATATATATATATATATATATATATATATATATCTTTTCTTCTACTGGCGATGATGACATATCCACAGAACAATCTTCCAATACAATTTTGCCAATCTTTAAAATAACAATAAAATCACACACACACACACACACACACACACACACACACACACACACACATATATATATATATATATATATATATATATATATATATATATATATATATGTGTGTGTGTGTGTGTGTGTGTGTGTGTGTGTGTGTGTGTGTGTGATTTTATTGTTATTTTAAAGATTGGCAAAATTGTATTGGAAGATTGTTCTGTGGATATGTCATCATCGCCAGTAGAAGAAAAGATGTCCATCTAGTAAACTTTGTCGGCACAGCGGCCAGTGTTATGTGTGATATATCTTTTAATTATTAGGTAATAATTCACGAGGATAAGTGCCAAGATTAACGTAATAATAAATGTGAAATGGTATGCATAATATTTACGTTCTTTTATATATAACAAGATTGCTGGAACCAGAAAGGCTAGACACTGACCATAGTTCATCATTGGCGGCTCAAGAATTTAAATACTGGTTCAAGACTTAGCAAGTTCTTAGCGCCCTTCCCCAGAATAATTTGAACATTCCAGGTCTTCTCACTAACTTTTTGTTACCTTGTATGGACAACGCTTTTTCCCTCTTTATATTGAATGCCATTATGAAGACACTTTAACCATTCTATAGATCATTCTTCGGCCTATCCGCTAATGTATAAGCCATGTATATTCAGTATTCGTAGAGTTTATTATCTTTAATTGTATGTCTCCGAGAAAACAAAAATCGGCTCTCGCCGGCCCAGTTTTTTCTCTCTCGCGGGTCGGACACTACATATCTGTCCGCACACTGTATTTATAAACATCCCTTTACCTGCAATAAATAAACTACAGGCTGCTCTATGAGCAAGAGCCCGTGCTGGCATAAGGCAAGCTTAATCTCAAACAACAACATGTAATAAAGTTAGTACTGGTTTACCTGCCTCTTTGTCTAGACCATACGGCTGCTCACCTTCAGAGACCATTAGCGTACTTACTATGGAGTCTCAGTCTAGGTCTCTGAAAGGTCCTCTCTGCGGACAATGTCAACGCCATTAACGGACAAAATCTGGCATTCCTTCTTCAGGTGTGTTTTGGCGTTTTCGTGAACGGTTTGGCCCGCCATTCACGAATCCTGTCGACCGTTTGAGTGAGATTGACAATGCCAGGCTCCTTTGAAGCAGATAGTTCCTTGGAGCCACCCCGAACCCCTTGGTCTCTGCCATGACCTTACACATGCTGCCGCCCAGGCTGTCAGGTTGCCCCCCTTCACAGCAGAGGGCCCTTCTGCATGGTTCTACCGAGAGGGCCAGTTCAGGATTGCGGGACTCATGGATGAAATACTCCAGGCTGACCTCGTCATAGCAGCTCTCCCGGGGAAGTCTTCAAGCGCATAATCATATGGGTGAACTTGCAGGCCTGCCCAATCACCCTTAACGAGCTGAGGCAGAAACTTGTGATCACCTATTCGACCCCCATCCCCGAGAGAGCTGCCCGCCTCCTCAACCTCGTCACCAACCCAATGTGTGACGCAGACCCGAGGGATGCCTGAGACATGGTAATGGGTCTCCTTTGTTTCCCAGAGATTGGCGAAGACGAACAAAAAAAGGAGATTAGCCTCGGCCGTGAGATATTTCTTTGACAATTGTCCCCAGAGGTTCGTGGGCAGATTCTGGATGCAGACACCCTACCCGAATACAAGCTCATCGAGAAAGCCTACAAGCTGACTGAGGCCACCAGGGCCGTGAAACTTGCTGCCCAGCCATCAACCATCTGCCCGATGAAAGAAGAACCCGAGATGTCAGAGGTCAATGCGGTGCACCAGAAGAAGGGCCTCACACAGCAGCGCGGTGATAACACAGCCTGGTGTTTTAACCATAAAAAATTCGGGAAGTATGCCAGGAGACGTGAAAGCCCCTGCTCCTATTCTCCCTCAAAAAACAGCAAAGGCAGCCACCCCCAGCACCAAGAATTGGTAATGACCACATCGAAATCACACCCATAGGGTTCTACGTCCGTGATGCGATCTCCAGCCGCAGGATGCTAGTCGACGCCAGGGCAATGCAGTCAGTGTTTCCACCATCAGGAGAGGCCTGCAGCCACACTCCTGACACTACAACTGCCCTCGTGGCCGCCACGGGACCCCCATCTGCTCCCATGGCACAAAGCCCCTAAAAATCTCCATCCTGGGGCACAGTTTTGTCTGGCCTTTCATCATTGCAGACATCAAGGCCCCTCTCCTAGGGGTGAACTCTCTGGCGCAACAAGGGCTCCTCGTGGACATAGGTCGCAAGCGCCTCCTTGACATAGGAACATGCCGTTCCCCCCCACTTGCTGCAGGTCCAGGCATCCGTACCATTTGCTCCGTCACGCCTCACAAATACGGCAACCTCCTGCAGGAGTTCCCTGACGTATTCAAGCCAGAACTCTGTCAGGTGGCCGGCACCCTGGCCAAGCAGGGCATATTTCACATATCACCACCATGGGGGCCCCCATGCATGCAAAGTTCTGCGACTTCCGCCGACCCGCCTACAGGACGTGAAAAAGGCGTTCTCAGAGATAAAACGAATGGGCATTTGCCGGAAAGCCTTGAGCCCGTGGGCCTCACCTCTCTACATGATGAAAAAGTTGGACGGCACCTGGAGGCTCTGCGGAGACTACAGGTGACTGAACCCAGCAGACACCCCCAAGTACCACCACAAAATAGAACAGCTCCCATGATCACCGAGGCGCCCAAACGCAGCCACAGCTGCCCGCATATGACACTCGAACCCCCCAGGAATCCTTCCAGGGAAGGAATCCTGTCACCAAGCTCACCGGGGGACTCAGAGGCTGAAAGTCACCCAAAGCAGCTGGTCTCATGAACTCGGGGCCGCCTCCGACCACCAGCACGTTACTGCGACTAGCAATCCAGACGCATACTAATCTTCCAATAATAATTGCATAATCATTGTCTTGCAGGGGGAGTAGTTGTAAGGACAATGTTTTTTCCCTATTTATATTGTATGTCATTATCAAGACGCATTGTTCCTTTAACCATTCTATAGAGCATTCTTCGGCCTATCCGCTAATGTATAATGCATGTATATTCAATATTTGTAGAGTTTATTATCTTTAATTATATGTCTCCGAGAAAACACAAGTCGGCTTTCGCTGAACCAGTTTTTTCTCTCTTGCGGGTTGGACACTACATATCTGTCCCCACACTGTAATTATAAAACCTCCCTTTACCTGTAATAAAGTTAGTACTGCTTTACCTGCCTCTTTGTCTAGACCTCACAACCTAAAATTTATGAGAATATTTCTGAATGTACCAAACATGAGAATGCTATCAAGATTCTAAAATCACAGTATGTTAAACCTACCAATGAAGTGTTTGCATGGCATGGTTTTCTACTCGCTGCCAGCAAGTTGGAGAACACATGGATGAATATCTTCAAGATTTAAAACTTCTTAGCAAAGAATGTCATTTTCAGGTGGTGACAGCTACTCAGTATTGTGAGGAGTCTATTAGGGATGTATTTATTAGTGGCACACAGCCACCATTAATAAGGCAGCGTTTATTAGAAGATAAAACTCTTGATTTAGCAACCATGTTTGACCATACTAGGCCATTAGAGTCAGCCCAGAGAGATTATGAAGTTTATTGTACCACCCCACCTTATCAAGTGGTAAATGCGGAGACACCTGAACGAAGACCCTCTAGTCCAGAAGTTTTAGAGGAGCCGGCTCCCGTGATGACAGCTGTTACTGCTAGATGTTTGTTTCTTTTGTGGTTTTTCAAAGCACCCCATCTGAAATGTCCAGCACGAGAGGCGTCTTGCCACAAGTGTCAAGAGAGGACACTTCCCTAAGGTGTGTCAGGCCAACTTAGCAACTAGTGCTTCTCCTGATTATACAACCTTAGCCTGCACTAGTGCAGCTACTCCGAGCTCTCTCTTGCAAGCAGTGGTAAAAGATTTTATTAAGGGAACTGAAATAGATGGTCTTATCCATAGTGCTATGGAGGAGTAATGTAGTGGTTGCATTTGACAACTTTCTCAAGGGTCGCTTGTAAGAGAGAAAGGGAGAGAGAGTGAGAGAGAGAGAGAGAGAAGGTGAGAGTGGCTGGTTGTTTTGGTTGCTGTCTCGTTAGGTTGTTTGTGGTCGTTTAAGGCAATAGGAGGGGTTTGGATGTTTTGTGTATATGCTATATTGTGTTTTATATCTACTTGTTGTTGTTAAGATAGTATGGGGAAGGTTTGTGTCTGTGATTTCCCATTTTGAGAGAGAGAGAGAGAGAGAGAGAGAGAGAGAGAGAGAGAGAGAGAGAGAGAGAGAGCGTGCTTGGTGTATGGGTAGTGGAAGAGTGAATTGCTTGTTGGCGGGTGGTTGGGTTCGTCTGCGGACTCAGTCGCGGAGCCTTGAGGGAGTCAGAAGTGAGCAGTCTGTATTTTGGCAGTTTTTGGAATAGTCAGTCTGGTCAGAGGTAGTGAGTTGCTGTTTTCTGGATTGTTTTGACATTCTGTAATTGACTTTGTTGTGCTTGGGTCCGTCTGAAGGTTATTGAGCTTGTGAGTTTCTGTTGTGTTTGATTTGTGAATAGTTGTGTTTGAGAATTGTTGTGAACTCTTGGTGTTGATTAGTGTTTGTGTTATTGATTTGTTGTGTTTTGAGTTGTTGTGTAGTCTAGATGTTGATTGGTGTTTGTTTGTGTTAGAATTGTGGTGTTTGTTGAGCTGTGTGAAGTTTTGGTGTCGTTGGCGTTTGTTTCTGTAGTGATTTGTCGTGTTGTTTTGAGTTGTTTTTTGGTTTTGGTGCTTGTTTGGTTTTTCGGTGTATGATATTCAGCGGTTGTTTACGTCTCAATGACTGCATCCAGTGGACAGCACAGCGTCTTGCCCTGAATTTTTTGGTATATGGTGAATACATGGATTTTGAGAGTTTTGTTTGTTTTCCTTGCTGAACCAACCGTCCTGTACTTAAATAGTAACGTAAAGAGGAAAGTGTGGCTTTGGGGAATATTGTTGGAAATATTGTTAGCCAGTACGATTAAAGTAAAAGCAGGGGAATCTTGGTATTTAACTTGCTTAGCTTTGATTCCGCTACAGTGCCAGCTCTGGGAGTTTTATTCATTTAGATGTAGTTAAGCATTTCTCTCAAGTCACTCATTGCAGCAGGTAAAGAAT